>NC_085857.1:45953643-46053509 GCF_034702125.1 Engraulis encrasicolus | reverse complement strand
TTTGTTTGTTTGTTTTTTTCTTTCTTGTCTTTCTTTTCTTTCTTTCAGACCACTTGCTCAGCTATGGCATGAATGCAATTTGGCTGTGTCTGTGTTGTGGCTGTGTCATATGGCTTTTGGGCTTGCTTTCTTTCTTTCTGTTTCCATTCCTTTTTTCTTTCTTTCTTTCTTTCTTTCTTTCTTTCTTTCTTTCTTTCTTTCTTTCTTTCTTTCTTTCTTTCTTTCTTTCTTTCTTTATTTCCTTGTCTCTGAATGGATGGATGACCAGGTGGTAAACAATTCTTTATGAATGAATTGATATTCTTATTGATTAATACAGTCTACAGTACTCACTCACACTCTCACTTTCTTTCTGTCATTCTTTCAGCCGGTGCTGGTGGTGGTCGTGTTGACGGTAGCCAACAGAAGACGTCCAACAACAGCGCCAACGCCAACAGCGCCAATGGCAGTACCAACAGCGGTGGTGGTAAGAGTACGACGACGAAAGCTTCGGAACCGGAGCCCGCTCCGAGACCCCCTCGGCCGACCTTCACGCCGCTCAGCAACTTCCAGGCGCTGGTGGAGTTCCGCATGAACGCCGGGGACGAGCCCTTGCGGCGACGACTGGAGAGCACGGCCACCAACGCGGAGACGCTGTCGGCCGACAAGCTGGGCCGCATGCTGGACGTGGCGGCGGGGTGCGTGCGGGACGAGCTGTTGCTGAGGCTGCACCTCTTCTCGCTCATCGCCGCCGAGCCCGTCGAGATGCGCAGCGCGGCCACGGGCACGCGGGACGGGAGCGGAGACGGGGTCGGGACAGAGTCGGGAGCAGGTAGGAATTCACGATGCAATACGATACTATACTTTATCTGCCTTCACAACGGAGTTATCCTTTCTGATTGGCTGTTGGGGTGACCATTAATTCCGTGCGACTAAGTTAGCCCCGCATAGAATCTTCGTTTGGAATGCCGACGGTATCTAAGGGGCAATACTGTAGGAACCATGCACATCATCTACAGAAAATTAAAGGGTCATACCACCGGTGGAGACATGAATATGTATTGAAAGTGGGTCATATATGTAGTAGAATAGTAGCATAAATTTGTAATTTGGTGCGTTCTTGGCTGAGAAAAGGCAGAAAATGACTTTTTAGTGCTTGTGGATTTGTGACAACAATCCCCATAATTCATTGCAATGCTCAAGTTCCTCAGGCCACACCCAGTCAGCTCTGTGGAAGTGTGGAACCGGTCACCTAGTCGGACGTTATCCCTTACATACAACTATTCTATACAGTACAATACGATACTACGGGATGCACAGCCCCCCCCCCCCCCCCCCCCTCCCAGTAAACTAATTTTCAAAATATACTACATTCATGACGCCCAAAAATCAATTCTTATTTTTTTTCCTTAGAATCGATGTTTTGTGTCATGAATCAATGTTGTACTGATATGTATTTTATGAAATGTGACAATTTGTTTGCACGGCCCCTAGGCGTCTTCCTGCCGCTGTTTGTGCGCTTCGTGGACCTGACTCAGGGCGTGGCGTCGCGTCCCCAGGAGGAGCTGCTGGGCTTCGTGGCGCTGGACGGCGACGGGGAGGCGCTGGCCGAGCGGCTGCTGGACTTTGCCACAGCCACCTGCAGCCTGGACATGGCCAAGTGCCGCGGCTTCGCCTACGACTGCGGCGCCGACGGCGGGGCGCGGCACGCCCTCCGGATGCGCACGGCAGCCGAGCACATCACCCAGCGGCACCCGGGGGTGGTGCGCACGCTCTGGTCGCGCTGCGGCCTCAACGCCACGCTGGCCGAGAGCGCCAGCACCCCCGCCACACAGGTAAGCCTGGCTCTTCCTGAACACAAGTGTAAATTATTGTCTTTGTTTTTTTCCCCTCTGTATAGTTTCTTTACACTGTCCCTGAGCCATACAGGAGGAGAGTCGGGCAATCTCCACTGTATCCGACTTCCGCATTAGCAAAATTAGCAAATTTAGCGTCTCAGAACTGCTTAGCGTTGCGAATGTTAGTGCCTAGAAGTGGGCGTAGCACACAGCAAATGCAATGCGATGCAATGCAGAGAATATGACAAGAGTTGCTGTTTGTAGTAACAACTTCGGATAAACATCACAGATGGTAAAACTGTTGTGATTATCATTACCAAGACAGTTGATGGTTTACATATTTGTGGCGATTACCCCATAGTATAGTTTGGTAGTCCTTATTTTTAGATGCGTCCCAGCATCTCTATAAGAGGGTCTGTCCGTCCGTCCGTCTGTCCGTCCGCCTTCAATTGTGTCTGAAACGCATTCATTCAATTGTTCCTTCCTGTGGCCACAAGGCGGCAGACTTGCCATTTTGGACCGGAGCGAATGCGTGCAAGCATAGCCTTTCTATACTAAACCGGATGCTAACGTTGGCGAAAAGTAGCCTAGCCACAGGCTAACTGACAAACGTGAGGCCAACAACTCAGCCGATCGTGATGTACGCCACAAATACACCAATCGACCTCATATTTAGACACTACAATGTTGATTTCTGCCTTCGATTTTCATTAGTTAAGAAATCTAGCGTCGGATTAGCACATTATTAAGGTAGTAAAGCGAGTTGCCGCCATGTTTGTTTTCCAGAATCACCCGGGTAGAGAGCTCACGTGCAGCATTCTGGGTAATTGAGTTTCACGTTATTAGCACAAAATGCGTGTTTTTAAAAAAATGCAGTGAGTTTAAAAAATCAAACCAACTGCCATTTGGAAGGGCAATGGTGCTTTTCGTTGCGCTCAGAGAGAGTACAGGACAGAACGCGTCTTTCGTAATTGCTTTGCAGTCGTGTGCATTTGATAAACTCTGGCACGGAAGTTCACTGCTTTGTGCCTTGACGGTGAAGCTGGTATCGAAAAAAAAAGTCCATAATTCACCTAAAGGGTGAACCCATAAGCGCATGATTCACCCAAACGGTTTTATTTATTTATTATTTGTCGATGTTTAGATTCTTTCCCACATGCACATAATGCTGAAATGGCGTGATACTAAAGGTTGTTAGGCCTAATAAATGTCTGGTAATTTGTAATGTAGCCTACTTCATCTAGGCTATGTGAAATTTCAAATCATAGCCTATGGTTCTTTTCCAAATCCAAGAATGATGATAAGCTTATTATACCCTAAACTGCAAAAAATAAAGCCATGTCTCGCCATTTTGCTGCCTTGCTGCCTGCCACAATATTTGGAGTGTCCATGATGACCAATAAACAAAAACTACATCCTCGGGGGGCGTTGACAGGCTAGGAGGAGGCCAGGGGGGCGTTTGGGGGGGAAAAATGGCATAGTTGGAACTGGCATAGAGGGACGCATCTGTTGTCCGCCTGTCGGCCTTGTTTGCTTTTTATGTGGTGGTTCTATGTTGAGTCTATGGAAAGACAGCCGCTTTAGGAACGACCTCGATCTCGTTGAAAGGCGGGACTGCAATTTATTCCCATTTGCGCAACTCTCCTCCTGTATGACTCTGTACTGTCCTTTAAATCATCAAAGTGGAAAGTAGAAGAATTAGAAAAGTAGAAAACAACTCACAGCTCATGCAGAAGGATACAGCTAAGAGTGGCCAGTGCTTAGTTAACATTGGGGGACATTAGTCCGTTTTATTTTTTTATTCTAAGGGGAGTGTTGGCAGGCTTATGATGAGGTCAAGGGGGAGTTGGGAGACTTATGTTGAGGTCAAAAGGTTGAGGACCAATGTTCTATTCTATTCTATGATATTCACTAATGGCTCCACTGGGTGTTTTTTTCCCTTCATGCAGCTGGTGATTGGCACGCTGGGCCGCGTGGAGGCGTTGCTGCGGTCGTCGCCCGCGCTGCGCCTGGAGCTGGAGCGCACCGTGGCAACCTGCTTCCGGCACGACGAGGACAACGCCCGCAGCCTGCTGGCCGCCTGCCGTGGGCGCTGGAGCCGGCGCCACGATGCCTTCCAGCTGACCTTTGACCTCCTGGAGCCCCTGAAGACGTGCCTAGAGGCGGCGGCCGGCTACGGGGAGGTGATGTCGGGCGGCGAGGTGGCGGCGGAGGTGCGCGTGAGCGAGCGGGTGGCGCGCGACTGCCTGGCGCTGCTGGACACGCTGAGCGACTTTGAGTTCCTGGCGGGCCTGGTGGTGCTGAAGAACGCGCTGAGCTTCACGCGCGCCTTCGGACGCAACCTGCAGGGCGGCGCCCTCGACGTGCACATGGCCACCGGCAGCGTGACGGCCGTGCTGCATTCGCTCGTGGAGGTGGGTTGGGTTGGCGGATTTGATGATTGATTGATTGTTTGATTGGTCGATAGTCTGTATTGACACTGTGGTACAAAGGTTGAAATATACTGCTGGAGGTGGGTTGGGTGATTTGGTTTCTTGATTTGATCTGTATAACAATTGCATTTATTCCAACACTTAAGATTTTCTATTACTTAAGACATGTTTAAATTTTATCTTTTACCTGACATGTTTCGATGGTAGTAATACCGTTGAAACATGTCGGGTAAAAGATCAAACTTTTACATCTCTTCATTAAAAGAAAATCTTAAGTGTTGATATAAATGAGTAGACATAATGAACATTATACAGGAATTGCATTTATTGGCCAAATAACAGAAAACAATTTAGCATGTAGATGTAACAAATATACGTGATAAACGTATTTGAGTTACATTACATTATTTTATCATTTTGCCATTTATCATTTATCATTTTATTTCTCCGTTCTGCCACCAGGTGGCGGACAACATCGACGTGTATCACGAGTTCTGGTTCGAGGAGGCTGCGTTGGCGGCGGCGGCGCTGGGGGTGCCGGTGCGCATCCCGCTGCGCCACATGAGGAAGTGCGCCGCACTGGGGGCAGCCGAGCCACAGCCCGAGACGTACTACAAGGTACATCATCTCCGTCTGCACAGCGAACAGCACAACACTTATTGTTATTAGTCGGACTATTGCTTGTGTGTGTGTGTGTGTCTGTCTGTCTGTCTGTCTGTCTGTCTGAGCACCTTCTGACTTGAATCCCGGACAATTAGAGACCTCTTGGTAGCCTCCAAAGCTTCTGTGTGTATGTGAAAATGTGTCTGTATGCGTGGATGTGTATATCAAAGCAGTTTGCCTCTACAGTACACTAGTTGTGATATTGTGCTACAGAAATGCATTTTTGATTGAGTGATATATGTATTTGAAAGCACTTTGAGTCAACTGCATTGTGATGTTGTGCTATATTTTGTTAGATTGATGTCTATTTGAAAGCAGTCAATTGTATAGTTGTGATATTCAGCTATAGAAATTCCATTTTGATATATTTATGCATTGATTGTCTTCATTTGAAGGAGCACCTGACGGTGCCGGTGGTGAGCTACGTGATCTCGGAGCTGAACGAGCTGTTCTCGGAGACGCACCTGCGCGTGCTGCGCTGCCTGTCGCTGGTGCCCGCCGTGATGGGCCAGCTCAAGTTCGCACCCGACGTGGTGGCCGAGGAGTCCGCCGTCGCAGAGGTGAGCCTCCACTTTTTGCCGTGTGTGAGTAATGTGTGTGTGTGTGTGTGTGTGTGTGTGTGTTTGTGTGAGTAAGTGTGTCATGTGTGTGTGTGTGTGTGTGTGAGTAATGTGTGCGTGTGTTTGTGTGAGTAATGTGTGCGTGTGTTTGTGTGAGTAATGTGTGCGTGTGTTTGTGTGAGTAATGTGTGCGTGTGTGTGTGTGAGTAATGTGTGCGTGTGTTTGTAATTTTGTGTTTATGCGTTTGTGTGTCTGGCGGAGGAGTAAATCTCTTGGTATTGAGTATAATGACAATAAACGAGTCATAAAAATGAATTCTACTCTACTCTATTCTTCTACTCTACTTTATTCTACTACTCTATTCTTCTCTACTCTGCTCTACTCTATTCTACTCTATTCTATTCTATTCTATTCTATTCGTCTACTCTACTCTACTCTATTCTATTCTACTCTACTCTACTCGATTCTGCTCTACTCTTTTCTACTACTGTACTCTATTCTATTCCACTACTCTACTCCGCTATACTCTATTCTGCTCTACTCTACTCTACTCTACCCTACTACTCTACTCTACCCTACCAGGTGTTTGGTGATGAGCTGCCCAGCCCCACCACCTTGGGCACGGAGCTGCAGTGCTGGCGCGTCAAGTGGAAGCACCGCAGCAAGGGGGTGCCGCTGCCCGCCAGCATCGCCGAGACCCTGCAGCTGGCCGACGTCAAGTTCTTCCCCAACCTGGAGGCCCTGCTGGGGGCGCTGTGGCACCTGCCCCTGCTCAACCCCGACGAGCCCCAGAAACAACCAGCAGCGGCGGCAGCAACAGCAACGACCACACCAACCCAGACCCAGAAGAAGCAGACACAGGGGGAGGCGCCGGAAGCCATGGAGGAGGGAGGTGAGAAGCAGGTCAGTGGAGACGCCGATCAAAACAACGGAGGTGATCATAACAATGAGGAGGAAGAGGAGGAGGAGGAAGAAGAGGAGGAGAGCGGCGACGCAGAGGAGGAGTGCAGTGGCGAGGCGCGTAGCCGTCTGCAGGCGTACCTGCGCGACACGCCCGCGCGCCACCGCTGCCAGCGGCTGGCCCTGCTCTACGCCAGCATGGACGCGCGGCACGACCCCGACGCCATGGTGGAGGCCTACCTCCGACTCCACCCCGACACACACTGAGGGACAAGCTTGTACCCCGATACCCCAATGCCCACTGAATGACGAACTGTACCCCGATAATAGCTGAACTGTACAGTGATATCCCCTGACTTTCTTGAGGCTCTACTCCAACATCCACTGAGGGACAAACTTCTACCCTGATACACACTGAATGGTAAACTTGTACCCCGATACTCACTGAATGGTAAACTTGTACCCCGATACTCACTGAATGACGAACAATACTCACCGAACGACAAACTGTACCCCGATAATGACTGAACTGTACAGCGCCATCCCCTGACTTTCTTGAGGCTCTACTACCCCAACATCCACTGAGGGACAAACTTGTACCCCGATTCTCACTGAATAACAAACTGTACCCCGATATTAGCTGAACCAGGGTGCAGACTGTACAACAATATCCCCTGAGTGACTGCTCTACCCCGACACCCACTGAATGACAAACTGTACCCCGATAATAGGTGAACCAGGGCACGGACTGTACATCTCCTGAACTAGTCCCATGACTTTCCTCAGGCTCTACCCCAACACCCACAGAACGACAAACTGTGACCCCATTGACGCCCATGGAGACAGGATGCAGGCTGTACTTGGACACTCATCTTTACCATTATACATTGCATTCCAAATTATTATGCAAATCATATGTTCATTGATTTCCCCTAAATAGTTTACATGAATGACAGGTGATCATCATTTTCAAGTCATCAGCCGTCGTCAGAGGTGCGCAGAGTCATGACCACAGAGACTCTGGGCCCACACATCCCCTGCAGCAGTCCCATGAGTAATCAGAGTTCACTAATGCCTCTTTTCCACTGCTGGTTTTCTGGTAGGCCTACTACAGCTCGACACAGCGTGTCTCGGCCGCCACTTTTTGCCTTACGATAGAGCTGTGTTGTGTCTATTTGAAAAGCAAAAAGTGGCGGCCGAGTCGCGCTGTGTCGAGCTGTAGGCCTACCGTCAGTGGAAAAGAGGCATTAGTTGTACTCACCAAAACAGATGTTGATGGCTGAAGCAAAAAAAAAACGTGCTTTAGGTCTAGTGACCCCTCAAACGGCAAAACTGTACCCCAGCACACTCTTAAAATGTTGGCCTCTGAAAACTAAACTCTAACAAGATGCCCTAAATGCTCTGGAGCTTGCCAACTTCTCAAACTCCATCCATGCGCCCACCTCTCGATTCCGGCAACTCGCCTCATGTGTTCATATGTAAATACATGACTGCTCTTCTTTTTGTTTTTGTTTTTCCACCCCATTGAACGATTTGGGCTGGATTATTGAATGGGTGAAATGGTGTGATTGTCCTCAGCAATTATTAGATTTTCTTTGTAATGTATCTGCAGGATTAATAAATTGTTTATTGATGTGTTTATTCATTTTGTTTGTTGGTCTTTTTTGTAACGTCTTGTCAGTAGTTTTATTTGGGCAAGAAGCCTTTGAGTTTTTTTTTTCTGTAAGTTCATTTTGAGGAATGCCCCCATGGTTCACTTTAAAGCAATGATGTGGTTGGTCTGGACAATGTTATTTATGTTAATGAAATATCAACGCTATATTAAAAAAAGACAGTGAGCTACTTAATTGCGGAGAAACATAGTTTCCTCCATACATGGGCGGGTGGGTGATGACGCCATAAACAAATTGAGGGACAGACTATGCTATGGACTACATCATGGGAATGTCATTATGTAATGAGATGTAATGTAATTAAATAGAATCCACATTGGCAGCATTTCGGCAAGTCACATTGACCTCAGTTTTCAGTTGTGGGTTGAGAGCGCAATATCTTTTAGGTAGGTCCATGCAGATCAAGAACATAAGAAGTGGCTGGAGGGGATCCACCTTTGTGTACCAGGCCCTATCCTCATCAAAGAGTGGTTCAGGGACCACTGATGGTCCATGAGATAGGCTAACATACCTCAAGTGGTCCTCAAGGGCATCTGTGCAAATGAAGTCAGCATTTCCAGGATAAGCTTTTATTTGTGACATTATCATAAATGAATGAATGAATGAATGAATGAATGAATGAATGAAACTTTATTGTCATTGTACAGGTACAACGAAATTGGTAAAGTGCAGATGCTAAATCTAAATAAATCTAAATATAGCTGCAAGCAGCAATGCGGGGCCAAGCAGTAAATTTGCCAAAGTCGCCACGGCAACAGAAGGAACTGCAGTTAAAAGAGGGAATATGTCGCTAAGCTAGTGAAAGTCAATGGATCTGTGTAGCATGTAGCATGCTACACGGATCCATTGACTTTCACTAGCTTAGCGACATGCTCCCTCTTTTAACTTGTCTTAAAGCAAGACAACGGCTTACATGAAAAATAAGACACTTTAACACCTTTATAAACCCTGGCCAACGATTTTAACTGTATTAAGCCCCAAAATAGTGGCATACCCCTTTAAAGGGCTGCCGAGATATAAGCTCACTTCCTGTTATCTGTTGGTGGAATCTGGATTTTTTTTGTGGGAGGTCATGGGATTAGCCCCGTACGACTTTGTTGCTGTCGACCAACGTTGACGGAAGCACGTGAGCATAGGCGGCGCTACAGCAAGACTCTTGGGGAAGCTAAAAAAAAAAAAAAAAGGGGGGGGGGTGCAAACGTCATCGGAGAGACAGTGGTAGGAGGGTCTGGGGGCACTTTATCAGTCGCCACGCGAGGGCGAGGCCCTAATCGCGACTTTTGATATATTATCTGCATGACATTATATGCTGTTGAAACAAAATGATGAGCAAATAAAACGGAACATTTCCATGCACAGCTATGGGTCTTGCTCGTGCGCCAATGGAACTCTCAAACGCGACAGGCACACACACGCACACACACACACACACACTGGAGGCAGGAGAGGAAGACGGCTATTTGCCAGACCATGGACTATTATCTCCCAAAAATGTCTCGAGCAATCAAATCATACACCCGACTGTCCACACCTTTGTTTCTATTGACATTTTCATGCGCTAGGTCACTCTACCTCAGACCGGTATAACTCCCAATCAAACTTGTAAAACTAATGACGAGGCAAAATGCGCACACACGGGGGGAAGACAGGAGAGCAAATAAGCCAGCTGATTGACCATATCATGCCCAAAAATATCATGATATGGGGCTCTCATATCCTACAGGCTGTCTTCAGATGTCAATTTTGCAGCACAAATAATACAAATATGCTGTAATTTTGAATTTCTAGTTGAAGTAGCTTGTAATGTAGTTCGCTACATTTTCCAGATGGTTGTAAACTAGATGAATATATTGGATGTAGCTTGTCTAGTGGAGCTAAATGTTAGCTTACTTCTACAAATAAGTAGCTTGCGCAGCCAGACAATGTTCTCGCTGCCTCGCACTGTACTGTCCACTCCAGTCACACGCAGATGCCCAACAAACGCAAGCGAATATACACACATTACATATGGTAACTAAACCACCCTGGCAGGCCACCATGAATTCAGGAAAGGTGTGCATTTTTGAAAGTGGTGTTCGCTTGGTGACAGGATAGCACAGGTGTTTTGCTTTGTGATGGCTAGTTAGACGGAAGACAAGTAGTAGACAACTACATCGAACAACATTGACAACAAAATTGCCACCAAATAGTAAACTTAGCGCTTCGGCGAGCACATCAGGGGGAAAAAACTGATTTCCTACCTTATTCTGTCCTGTTAATTCCTGCTACTTGAAGATAGAGGCAAAATGTCCATTTAGATTCGCCAAATAGGCTATCCATTTGATAGATGTAGTGTGGTTGAATAACGAATGCTAAAGAGGAAAATGTCAACATTGTGACCTATGGCTGGTGGAAAAAAAACGAATGATCTATATATGAAATGCAGTGGAATCCCAATTTATTCTAGAGGTCATTGCTTTATCAAGATATTAAACATTCCAGATTTCATTTCATAAGCCACGAGCCCGGCCGCCTCACTGTTGAAGCCAGTAGAACTGACACCTGATTGGTTGGCCGCAGCATGACATCGCCGCAACGAGGCTAGATCTGCTAACAAGGTGGATAGGCACGCACTTCAGCAGGAAACACACGTTCTGTTTCCTTGTGTGTGCCTGCGACACTCCATCGCTGGATATAAAAAAAACATGATTTTAAAATTTCATTTCATTTATTTCTTATGACAACTTTGGGGAAGCTAAGCTTCCCCTAGCCTCTTAATAGCGCCGCCCATGCACGTGAGCGAGAACTTGTTGTCACTATGTGGGTGTTATTAAATACAGCGCATTTGCAGTCGGCCACAAATATGAACGAGACGATGAGCTCCCACCGGTTTGCTCTACTAACACACCACGTGTGAGGAGTGGGAGGACAGGCAGTGAGGAGGAGCTGAAGTGGGGACCTGCGCAAACTTGTGTAGAGGTGTGAGACAAGACCCATATACACACGTGAGTGAGTTGTTGACCAACCAGTTCATGGGCGCGCAACCTCGGAGGCAGTCCGCCGACGAGCGTTGAAGGGGATAAGCAACTGCAGAGGTTGCAAGATCTGACTGCAGCCGCATTCATCCCGCGATAGTTTTACACCATGTGACATGTCACCTCGTCAACGCAACGTCGACGAAATTTCGAAGTTTGACAGGAAATCTAACCGTCATGCAGCATTTTCATCCAGGATGCATTGCTGTCTGCATGTGCATATCTGCATTGATGTCATGTCGAATGTACTTAGTGACTATTATGTGTGCAAAAAAATCCTAAAAGAATCTGACAAACGGTTGCTGAGATATGACCTCACTTCCTGTTTTGCCTTTTTTACGACAATTTTGATTCGCTGTCACCTCCAAACAATAAAAGGTATCAAAAATTCTTTGAATATCCTAATGCCTATCAGTCTGAAGATGATGTGTACCTTTTTGCAGGTCATTCTGACAAAAACTGTGTGACAAGTAGCATTTTATTTAATTTTACAAAATTCAAAATGGCGGAATTTCCCTTCTGTGTTTACATAACGTTATATCGCCGGCTTGCTACCAAAATCGCCTAAGTCCTATTTTGGGGTTTTCGGAAGGCAGGGAAAAACTAAATTTCCTAGGGGGCGCCAAACACCAGTGGCGGTTCTAGGAAATCTGAGACCCTGGGCAAAGAGCAATTGTGAGTCCCCCCTAATAATTTTGGTCAAAAGGAGATTTTTGCAGAACTTTACTCCCCTACCACTTCTGCATCATCCTGTCATCCTGTCTGTGTCATTGGTCCATTACAAACAGTACCTGTCTAAGATGTTAATTCATTTTCTTTATTTATTTTGAGTGAAGCTGCTAGTCAAACATGAAACGCCTTCTAAGGAAAACAAAACACTTTAAAATAAAGTGTTTGATGCAGCACAGCAAGAACAATGCACTGCATATTATTTCGAGAGTTATACTATTCTTTTCATTCCAAAATGTAATCCTGTAAATGGTGAGTGATTGAAATATTTTTGTAGCTCTTGTAATAGTTTAGCATGCTGGTAAATCTCATATCTACCAACAGATCTTCACAGCTTTCTTTTACTTTCTAATACTTTCAGTCAGGTTAGTTTTCAAGGTTAATATTGTTTACATTCTCATTCAAAATTAAGCACTCCGAGATAATAGAGAGTAGAGAGTAGAGAGAGTAGACTTTTATTGTCACTATACAAATATAGCGAGATTGTGTTTAGTAGCAACCCACAAATGCCCACAAAATAAAAGATAAATTAATAGTAAATAAATAATATATAAAAATCCATAAAAATCCATGTGCATCTCACAGTATCGATAGTCCTGAAGTATTGAGGGGGGGCAGGTGACGTATTGCGTTCAAGAGTCTAATGGCAGTTGGATAAAAGCTGTCCTTCATTCTCGTAGTGCGGGCACGCAGAGTCCTAAAGCGCCTGCCAATATGGTAGCATGGTGAAGAGCTTGTGACCAGGGTGTGTGTGATCTTTAAGGATGTTTAATGCTCTGTTTGTGCAGCGTGTATGGTGGATCTCCTCAAGTGTGGGTAGTTGGCACCCAATGATTCTCTCTGCTGTTTTAATGATGCGCTGTAACATCTTCTTGTTGTCGTGTGTGCAGCTGGTGTACCAAGATGTAATGCTGTATGTAATTACTGATTCAATTGTACACCTGTAGAAGTTAGTGAGCAGATCTCGTGGTAACTGGGCCTTCTTTAGAGTGCGAAGGAAATATAGCCTTTGGGATCCCTTTTTAATCATTGTGCGAGTGTAGATGCCACAATGGTATAACAGTCATTGCTCATGCCAGGACAGATCCAGTTTGCAATATCCCTCAGAGAAAGTGTGGCAGTGGCGTCCAATCTCCATGTTGAGGGTCCATCAGTCATGGTGGAGGATGAAGGGGTGGGGCACTTCTTTGGTCCTTGTACCTCCTCACGAACTGTCTCCTCCTTGTTTAGCATCTTTGGATAACTTCTGCTCTTCTCCATGCTCAGAAAACTGCCCCACCACCCCAACCTTGCCCCTGACAGAGGTAACCTGGTCATAGAACTGTGCCCCGCCCACTTCAACACCATGATCGTGGCATTCAGAACATATAGTATAGAAACACTACTGGATTCAATACACTCGCTAAATCCTGAGACAATGAAACACACAAGTCCAAAAACAAAATGGTAAATGACCAGTATTGTAAATACTTTGTAACAATCGATTTTTAACATTGACATTAACGAATATTTTGTTATTATAATTAAGAAGCTTTAGTTTTCTGACTTCAAGAAAAATAAAAATTTAAAAAGTAATGTACAAACTGCAAATTAAAAAAAACATAGGCCTGTGTTCAAAATGTGAAAATGTGGACTTGTATGGTTCTTCATTTCAGGGTCTACAAATCTCTGCCTACATCAAATAAAGCACCTGGTTAATAATTGCTGAATTTGTCTCGTATAGCTTAATTTTAAGGCTACAACCATTGTGTGATAATAAGAATATCTCAGACACTGATGTCTAATGGTGAAGTTTTGACACATGGTCATTGTCCTTGAAGAGAGAGAGAAAAAACTCTTGACAGATTTAAATAAACTGATTCTTATTGCCCATGTCAAGTTGCTTGCATCAAAAATGGCTAAGTCTAGTACCCAAGTCATTCACATTGGCAGAACAATTGTGCACAGGGCCCCCATACCACCTGCCAAGATCATAATAGGGCCCCTACCCCTGCCACCTGCAGGAGGGCCCTAGGCCTACAGGCAAATGCCCTCCTTGTCCTCCCTATAGCTACGTCCCTGGTCATTCATTTTCTCATAGGCAGTGTGTGACTTTATACGTACATAGAGATTTTTGACTCTGGTGACTGTTGTGATTGATTAATGACCCTGGCGGAAAGGCAGAGTGATGCAGCTGTGGTAGGGGAGTAAGTTTATGTAAAAATCTCGTTTCGACCAAATTCGGACTATGGCGGTTTTGGTAGCAAGCCGACGATATGGGGCACCTAAGTCACGCCCTTCTACTTCCGATCCATGGGGCTGGAGCTCTCAAAATTTTGAATGAGAGTTAATGGAGCGAGTCAAGCTAAATCCTCATCCCGTTTGGCATGTGCTCCGAATTTCACATATGATGACAGTGAATTTGAAAGGTTTGGATTTGCGTCGTAAGACCACTCATTTTCGACACGCAAGTAACGTTATTTTAGCTTTTGTGCAAAACTGTGTTAGAGACTACACGTGCGCCTCGCATATCTGACGTGAACCGAGGCACAGCCAACCCTACCGCTGCACTGCGGCTTTAGTGGCTGCACGTCGGACATGTGACGTCTGTTGTGTAGTCCAAATAATTGTATATTTTTGCACACACACAACTCAAAAATCGCTTGCCAAGTGAAGTCAACAAGCACACCATTGGTTATCTGAGGCACAGCATATGTGTGATCGACGGGGAAATGCGAGGTGGATCGGAAAATAGCTTTGATCAATCAATTACAGCCCAGTCAAAAGTTTTTGTGTTGCCAGCCCCATAAGCCGCCCGGAAGGGGTGGAGACTTAGGTGCCCCATAGTGCGTTGGATTCGGCTTGGCCCAAGGATTCTAGTGATGGTAATCACTGATTCTTGAAAGTTTGGCAAAAACATGTCCCTGCAGTAAAATATTAATTCTGTTGAAAATCAACTAAATTTTCACAAACAAAATGAACCCAGGTAATGGCCAAGGGGTCTGTCACACGAATACACAGTTGTTTGAAATATTTAAGTGTAATTTTATTACTTTTCATGGCTATAAACCTGTCCACACCCTGTAAAAACGCCTGTCCCAAGGACTGGCATCATCATTTCAATTGACTTAAAATACAAAAATCACTAACAGAATTGAACAATATCACCATGATGTGGAAGACCATATTAAAGTGGTTCTACAGATGTGCACATAGTGGATGTAAAACAATATTTACTATTATTTACTGATTGCTCAAAATGTGTCCAGCATATTGGTCACCACCGTCAGATTTTTTCTAAAAGACAATAAAATCAGGTATGCACAAGGTAATTTTCATTACTGAGGACCCCTTTTTCAAACCTTCAGCTCTACTGCCTACTTCACCATCACTGAAGCTCCTGTAAGTTTATTATTTTGTCCTCAATTTGTTAATTTGTTTGGACACTGGTACTGTCCCAACGATAAACTGTCAACACCGTCGGGGTTTTTAATAGTATTACATATTAAATATAATTTTTTTCAGAAAAGGTATGAAGCACCCAAGAAACGATGAATGAAATGGCTAATGTGAACAAACAATGCATAATATTTAAAAGAGTGTTTTTTTGTCTCACACCGTCAGATGTCACCACCGTCAGATTTTGTTCTGCTCATCATGTTGTTCCATATTTTACTAAATTGTGCTGGTTAATGAAACATCACTAGGCATGTTAGTAATAATTGTGATCCAAAATGATACTCTAGCCACCACTGATGTGCATTTGGAGTTTTTTTTGTCAGAAAACCTGACGGTGGTGACATCTGATGGAGTTCACCAAAAAACACATGTTTTACGTGTTTTTGACATGTTTTAAGAATATGCATACAATAAGTGTCTACAGTTATGTTGAATTGTTAAAGTAATTCACTTTAATACAGTAAACATGTGTTTTTACTTCTAATTCTGTCTGCCGCTGTTGACAAAACAAGAAAGAGCCCATTTTATGAAAAATGTTAAACATGGGGAGCTTGGCCAATGCATTCACTGCACAGCCAAGACCTACATCTATGATAATACACCTCTATATTTTGGATTTGAACAACTTAAAAGCTGTTTTTACCACATTTTCAACAACCAGTGGCTTACTTCCTAGATAATCTAACTAATGAAGTAAAAAGACATGCTCATACTGTGCACACACAAAAATAAAGTGTTTATGCAAGATGCCATTGACTTGAGAGGGCTATTTATTTTGCTAAATGCAGGTACTAATTAGGCCACTTTCACCACTCTCAGATTACTGTCACCACCGTCAGTTCTTAAGTCACCACCGTAAGAAGGAGTTTTGGACATTTTAAAGGAATGAGCTTACAACATTTTCCTTAGGAGTTGTTGAAATATCAAAGTAATAGCCAATTTAAGCCTACACGAATATTTGTGAAATTACAAAAAATTGTTTGTTGTATTTAGGCGTTAAGTAAGCATCGTTTGACGGTACATATTTTAAAATTAGAATACATGAAACAGTATTAAAATAGAACAAAAGTGAATTTTCAACATTTAAAGGCATATGTGTGAACCAAAAAATACACATAATCACTTAAAAACTCCAGATACATATGCAACCAAATCAATACAATTTTAATAACTTTTAATTGTGTCTGACGGTGTTGACAAAAAACAAGCTATGGTCGGAGAAAAGCCTGATTTCTGAAAAAAATACATAATGGGGAGATTGGCCTTGTGCATTTCTGAAAAGCCAAGACCTTAGTCTACAAGGATATACCATATAATTTTGTAATTCACTTTGTTTTTTTCTGTCAACATTACAACCTGTTTTAGCCACTTTCTCAAGAATCAGTGTAATGTATATTACATCGTGCATATGGTTTAAAAGCTACTGGCAAAAATGTAGCTAAAGTTTTGACCTGTTGGTGGCGCTACAGAGTTAGAGCTGGGGGTCTTTTTTTCAGGAGGTCATGGGATGGACATCTATGTGTGTAAAAAAATCCTAGCCAAAACCGCTAAAGGGTTGCTGAGATATGTGACCGACCGTGAAAAAAACACTCTCAAGTAGGCCCTGGAGCATATTGAGTTAGTTATATATTCCGAAAGTAGAGATTCTAAGCTTTACAATGATACCTCACACATGGGAATCTGGTAAAATTTGAATAAGTTGTGGCCATTGTAATATGCTCACTTGTAAAAGTAAAAAACAGAGTACTCAGACCTGAAAGTTTCTGTCCAACCCACACCTGCATACTATATAGCCCTCCCTGCTACCTACATGACCTAGCCCTCCCCCTGCTAAGTCCTCCCTCTACATGACATCATGCTAAACCCTCCCACCTACCATTCAAGCTGTCACAGGCTGTCAGACTGATAGCCATTGACAGGCCAGAATTGGGGGATAAGTGTCTTCTATTAGAATGAAGTTTTTGTTTTAATCAAAAATGGCTTTTACAGAATGAGATGGCAATCAGAAACCATTGTAATACTGTATTGTTTTTGAAAATATACATCATTTTAATTGTTAAAGCCTTATTAATGGAATGACAAACATGATTGAAATTTGCTGTGTTAATGAAAATATTCGGACAGTATGGCAGAGCAAAGAACGACAGTAAGGCATACAATTAATACATTCAGCTATCTTAAGAACCCCATTTATCTTCTCATCCATGCACTAGGGCTGTAACGATACACTCAACTCACGCTTCAGTTCGTATCACGATTATTGACCTACGGTTCGATACACCCCATGATTTCTGAAATGTATCGCCACTGAAGTTTGGAAGCACTATCACATCAAATCATATGGTTGTTTTCTGCACTAATGGGTAATAAAACTTTGAAAGGGCGTATCACGATATTGCCTCATTGTATCACGATACAGTATCATGACTCTGCATATCACGATTTTTCGATTCGGTACAATATCGTTACAGCCCTACCATGCACATATCTGTATACACAGCTATTCTAAACCCAGTAATCCCCCATGAAAATGTGCATTACATTAAGGAGACACTTTCATCCAAAGTGAATTACAAACAAGGCAATCGTCAATGGCCTAAAATGCGCTCAATGTACTCAGGCCAAGGAGAGTTAGTGCATTTTTTTTAGATGCGTCTCACAGTCACACATCTCTATAAGAGCCTTTGTCCGTCCATTGGTCCGTGACGCGTTTCTTAATGGTAATTCCCTTCTGTGTCCACAAGGTGGCAGAGTTGGGCAAAAAAGGTTGAGAACCACTGGCATAGACGGACACATCTGTTGTCTGCCTGTTTGACTTGTTTCTCCCCAAATTCATATTGCAACAATTAAAACATGCAGCATAAAATTATAACAAAAGTACATTACATTATATTTGGGCAGGGGTGTCAAACTCAAATTCACAGTGGGACAAAATCTAAATCTGCAACGAAGTTGCGGGCGAAACTCAATATTAAAAAATTGCTGAAATTGTGCATGTGCACACATGCTTACAATACTCAAATGCTTACATCTTAAACACTCAATCCCAGCAGATATTGTAGTTCAAATGTGCCTGCACAGTCTGTTGTTCAAGTCATTGTGTGTGTGTGTGTGTGTGTGTGTGTGTGTGTGTGTGTGTGTGTGTGTGTGTGTGTGTGTGTGTGTGTGTGTGTGTGTGTGTGTGTGTGTGTGTGTGTGCGCGCCACGGCCCTGAGTTTGACATCCCTGCATTACTATTTAGTGCATTCAAGTGCATAAACCTTGGCATACATACTGCAAAATAAGTCGCAAAATGTTTAAATGCCATTTGGTGGCATAACCCCAGCATTGTCTTGTGATGTCATCAGCACAGAAAGGCCTTATCATTTCATATAGATATTTCCACCTGTCAATGTTCAGTCCCGATGGGGATAGGAGAGGAAGACTGTCAATTGGTGGAAGAACTGCTGGATTGTGAAGTACAGTAGCTGGCACTGGACAGGTTCAGCATCACACTGGATTCTTGCAAGCGCCCCCTGGTATTAAACCTGTGACAGAATAAACACATAAGACATGTTACGCATAGTCTGAAACACAATCATGTTCATGAAATTATGTTTTGAGTGTACACAATGTGGAAAATACCTGAACTGCTGGTAACGGTTAATGTGCACAAAGTCTCCGGAAGTAGGGACGTCATTCTTTCTTCATTAACAGTGTGCCAGGCGCCTTTCCAACAAGCTGGGGTGGTGTAATGACTCTTGGGAGAAGTTTCCCACCACCTGACAAAAAAGAACAGAAGTGTTTTACTGTTTTGTTTTACAGGTCAATGAATGTCATTTCACACTATCAATAGGCTGCACCTTGGTAAGGCAATGTAAGCCAGTTACAGAAATGTAGCCTGTAGGCTACTAATGGTTGGGTTGGAGACAGTAGGCCTATAGCCTATGTGTCTGCCTGCCAATTGTTACAGGTGCCTATGCGGTTAAAGGTTTCAGGAAATAATTCCAATTGTATTCCTTCCCTCAGCAAACTAGCTTACTAGGCCTAATAACTATGCCCATGCAAAGCCGAACTAGAAGGCCTAACACAGTACTTGGGTAGATGACGTGACGTGTAAATTTTGCTGTCGCAGGCTCTTAAAATTAAGTAAATTCATGCTTTCAAAATTGTCAATGCTTTAAATGATTAAACTAATGTCGTTGTTGTGAAAAAGTAATGTGCAATAAATCCAGAGCTTAAATCAGTATATTTAATTTTGAGTCAAATGTCACATTTGTCCTATGGTGTGACTGAGGCAAGCCTGGTTCTCCATAAAACATTTTTAAATAAATAATCAAAGCTCAGTCATTTGTCTAAACAACCCTGGCATGTTTTTCACGGTGTCTATTTTAGCAAGGGGGAATGCTTAATTTTTCCCCCTGTTTTTCTGAAACCGTATGGACTTATGAAACTTTGTCACAGAAAACAATGTCCTGTGGTGTGACATCATATTTTTGGTTAATTCTGTGGATAAGTATCTATTGTTGAAGCTCCAGCGGAACATAAATTGTGACTTTAGACCCTTAAGAAGCCAATGGCAAGGGTGGATTTTAGATTTTTCTCTCAGAGTTCTTCAATCAATCAATTATGTTTTGCTACCACAAGATGTATTAGTTTTGTAGTCCTTTGGTGTGACAGCCATAAAATACATTTTGACAATAGTGTATATTTTTCATATTTTTTTCTTATGTAGATGTATGAAAATGCATCTTACTAAAGGTGAAATTGTATTTCAGTTGGCAACAACATGGCTTTAAATTAACTCAAAAGCTCAAAAGTCCTATGGTGTGATGGTAAAAGTCCTATGGTGTGATGGTAAAAGTCCTATGGTGTGACACTTTGAAGTATCACACCAAAGGACAAACAGGTCACACCAAAGGACTAGATATCTGAGAAATAGGTTTTAAAACAACTGGTTGTACATTTTTTGTTTATTATGTTGTTTGACTAGATACATATTGTGTATTCAAATTACTTATTCCTTTATTGGTCATTGGAATGTATACTTTGATGTAGGGCTGTCAGTAGATTAAAAAAATTGATCTAATTAATTACAGAATTTGTAATTAATTAATCTAATTAATCGCACTTACTCGTATGTTCTTTTCATGACGCGAAACAATAATAATAATAATAATAACAATAACAATAATAATAATAATAATAATAATAATAATAATAATAATAATAATAACAATAGGCCTATAAGCGCTATGATGTACTAATATGTTAAAATAGGCCTGGTAAACAGAGTTAGTGAATAAATAGGCTACATTAACCAACACAAAAAATGAGTCTACAGTATCTTATCTATCTATCTATCTATCTATCTATCTATCTATCTATCTATCTATCTATCTATCTATCTGAAAAGGTCAGAGTTCAAGGAAATGGGAACACCCCCTGATGAAACAGATGACGTGCATTCATTCACGTTTTGTTTACATTTTGGGGAGCTGGATTAGCCAGGAATGATAACTGCACTGAGCTAGCCAATAACGCTTGCTTGGACTAAACATTGATTCTACACCAAAATATTCTATGGATATAAGACAGGACAAGAAAGACTGACTGATGTAAACTTCTCCAAACTATCTGCACGAAAGGTAAGACATCCTATCTCTGTAGGCTATAGCGATTGGTTGAAGCTAGAAAACGTCAGTGTCTGAGGTGTCAGTGGAAGTTAGCGATCAAAGTTGTCAACTTGACATCTGTGGCAAAGATTCACAGTGGTATTATTTTATTCTGAACGTGGCATGTAACACTCAAATCCCTGTAATCACAACCCAACTTGAGAAGATCATCTTCCAGCACTTGCGATGACTTTGTTGTCAAATTGAAATCCCTAGGCTACTCTGCGCTGTTGACACTAAGCCCATACGACTTTGTTGCTGACGACCAACGTTGACGGAACCATGTGAGCGAGAACTTGTTGTCACGATGTGGGTGTTATTAAATACAGCGCATTTGCAGTCGGCCACAAATATGAACGAGACGATGAGCTCGCACCGGTTTGCTCTACTAACACACCACGTGTGAGGAGGGCGGGGACAGGCACTAAGGAGGAGCTGAAGTGGGGACCTGCGCAAAACTTGTGTAGAGGTGTGAGACAAGACCCATATACACACGTGAGTGAGTTGTTGACCAACCAGTTCATGGGCGCGTGACCTCGGAGGCAGTCCGCCGACGAGCGTTGAAGGGGATAAGCAACTGCAGAGGTTGCAAGATCTGACTGCAGCCGCATTCATCCCGCGATAGTTTTACACCATGTGACATGTCACCTCGTCAACGCAACGTCGACGAAATTTCGAAGTTTGACAGGAAATCTAACCGTCATGCAGCATTTTCCATCCAGGGTGCATTGCTGTCTAAATGCGCATACATGCGTTGACACATCTCGAATGCACCTACTTACACTGTAGCTTGTGTCATGGGGTAATTTCGGAGCCTGTAATATTTTTATTCTTATGTGCAGCATGGAAAAAGTAGCAATTATCTATCAAGTGGTTTGATGTTGTAGTGAATAGACAAGTGTTGTTCTGCAGATGAGCAGAAACCTCTGCTGAAATTGCGGTAGGCTCTATGTAGTAGCTTCCCTACTAACAATTTTCCTTTCCGAGAATGTTCCTGGAACATGAGACGTTGGTTTTTTTCCCGGTTATTTTACGTTGTTTTTTTGGGTCTGTTATGGTTATAATTTGGTTAACAGGAATGTTTCTTTTTTGTTCCCTGAACGTTTTTTTGTATGGTTCCCGGTCGGTTCATCTACGTTTTTTCACCGTTCCTTTATTCGTGTTCATGTTGGTTTTCAAAAGGTTCCCCTACAACATAATAGTAACCTTCTTGCATAGGCTATTTCCCATTAGGCCTACAAGCTGCAGACATATGACAACATAATGGGAAATGCCCATAATGTTGTCATATTTCTGTAGTTTGTAGGTCTAATTCATTATTAAAGTGTTGAATGCATTTGAAATGACAAGGCAAATGTTGAAGGATGATGATGTTTAATAGGAAAATATCAGGAATACAACATAGGTAAGAGGGTAACAGTGCAACATTACAATGATTTTTTTTATAATAAAATGCAAACAAGGCAAAAAAAACAAAAAAAACAAACAAACAACAAAAGCAAACAATGTAAAATGCACAAAATAAGAATGAAGATGGCAAAAATGGATGTGAGTGCATATAATGTGTTTCCAGTCTTGAGGCTGAGGGAATGCCTAATTGACAAATATCAGGAATTCAACATGGGTGAGAACAGTGCAACATTATATTACAATTTCATCATAAAATGCCTTCAAGGCTCAAAGTAAAATAAATAAATAAATAAATAAAAACTATAAATAAAATACAGAAAATAAAAATGTTGGTGTGTGTTTTCAGTCTTGAGGACCAGCTGACCTAAAAAGAATAAGAAACAAAAAGTTTAAACCAACTTAGTAGCCTACCAATGTTTCATTTAATTAGCTTATTGTGACTATTCATTGATTGATAAAAGACACACTGAAGTTTAATTTACCATCTGTGTAGTCCACATTTCAGTGCATGCCCAATGCTATTCTCAATATTCGCTTCCTGCAGGACAGAGAAGTTCTGCGTGTAGGTCTCTGCAAATGGATGTAAAGAAAGGTGGGACATTTAAATCTGAATCAAACTTGGCATAACACAGATTTACACAGATATTTTTTACGGAGAATATACCTGCTAATCTTACCTGTTATAACTTTGCAAAGGGTCAGGTTCTGGAATGCATGCACGTTCTATTCCTCCTCAGGCTGTAATGTCCCAGGACATGGTGTGTGGGTAGCCACCCACGGCGGACAGCAGCTGCCGTATTCGCCCATCCCAGGCTTTCCCAAGGTCTACAAAAATTAAAGCAGATGATGAAAATGAAATATGAAAACTAATATGGAAAACATTATGTGGTCTATCTTCATTAGCCAAACCAGTACATTATATACAGCAACACATAATTCACATAATTATGCCAAAATAATTACCATTTGGTTTCTCATTTCTGGTTGAGCCAGGCTTCTGGCTAGCTCCACCAGCTTATGCTCTCTGCTGCACTGGACCAACAGCAGGTCGTGGCATGTTCAAAGCCATGGCAGCCTTCAAAGTCATGGACTTCCTCTCCATAACCTCCATCTTCCTTGTCATTGGCCCCATGTGCTCTTCCATGGCTACATTTGTGATATAATTCATTTTAGTGTAGGAACATAATATACACGTCATACTGTATGTGAATATGTGTGTAGTAGGCCTACTTACCATGTACTTTATGAATTCTGTTATCCTCAAAAGGGTCTTCTTGTGTTCCTCCAGGACTACAGGTGGAATTGAGATGAAATTCATTTTAGTTCAAAACACTTTTGCTATATGGACATCAACAAGTACACGGAGCGCATACACTTTATAACAACAGCAATACCAGAAGCCCCCTCCTCTTAACCATTCCAGATGTTTTTGAATGGATGATGCTTGTGCCTCAAATCTTCCGAATGGCTGGGTGCTGTTCCATGAGTTAGGGAGGGAGTGGCAGCTTCACAGCTGTGAGGCATTGACATATCTGGATAGAAAGATGACACTAATGTCATTCCTTTAATAGTGGGCTTCTTATGCATATAATTTCAAAACATAAACCCATGTTAACACATCAAATAACTGAAAAAACGTACATGATGGTGGTGGAGGTGTAGAGTTAGGGCTGAACGATTATGGAAAAAAATCATAATCACGATTATATTGGTCAAAATCGTAATCACGAATATTAATCACGATTATTGTTTTTTTGCAGATTTTTTTGAAAATCATTTTTTGCAAGATGAAATATAACCAAGAATGAACTATATATGGGGTGAGCAAAATAAAATGAATTGTAATAATTATGTAAAGGCAATAGCATGAAACTTAGGTGGACAGATTTCTGGCCAGAAACACCAGCCTGTCAGTATGTTCTGGCTTCAAGGACGCTCTCAAAAGTAGGTCACTATTGCCACGATTAAATCACGATTAAAATTTCGACTTCGATTTCACTAATTTATCACGATTTTCGATTATTTTCGATTAATTGTGCAGCCCTATGTAGATCTGAAAAGAAAACGAAATCTCAGGTCAGGTCACTCGTCCATCTCCACCGGGTGTGGAATGTGTTGAGGTCCATGGTGTTGTCTTCTGCCTGAGCCTGGTCTCTCCTTGCTGCGTCTCGCACAGCCTGTACAGCAGTAACATGCAATAATATAATGCAAGCAATTTGTACCTGTCGCAATGAAAAGTGGGGAAATTTAGATACAACAACAACACCAACACAGATTACAACACCAACATAAATGTAAGCACACAATTTCAGTTTACAAACATACTTGACAAAAATACACACAGGATTAAAACTGATGAGTTAAGAAGATACATAGTATGACAGTAGCATTGCATTCAATCGAGCAGGAAGGTTTGATGGTAACTTGTGCCTGTGGCTGGTATACTAAAATGGATAAAATGAACTACAATGCATGTCAAAGACTTAGCAGTAAATGAATCTACACTAGAAATACACCCCCACCCCCATGCCACTCTAGCTCCACACAGCCTGCTGCAACACACGCGCGCACACACACACACACACACACACACACACACACACACACACACACACTTAGAAATAGATAGATAAATACACCCCCTCCCCTTAAACTGCTGCATACCGTACACACACACACACACACACACAATGCACACAAACAATGCTCTATGCACTACAGTATGTAATTCACATGGCTTGTGGTCTTACCAGCAGTTTAGGTCAGCTCCATTCAAATGGCAGATTTGAGGGGTTCTTTTTCTTCAGGATTTTTGTGGGGGTGGGTCTTCTCAGGTGAGGGCCAATCATAACGTGCCAAGAACTGATGCAGCAAAGGCAGTCAGCCGTGAGTCAACAGCTAGGGGCATTTGCATTTGAATAAGCCTAACTGAAGTCACAGGCAGAGATGTGTCTGCATTATAGACACCCTGATCTGTGGTGCTTTCAATAGCATTAGGCCTACCAAAAGACAATATCTCGCACTGAACTGCCCCTTTACCTTAATCAAATTTATGAAAAGCTGTGCTGTCATTGAAACTGATGCTTTATCGCCTTCAATGACCTATTTATAGATTATAGGTTTATGTACAAATGTAGTCAGAAACACTGCAAACACAACAACAAACAGGTTTGTACAAGATAAAATGCAGTGGCCAGCTACCATTTAATGTGTGGACTCCTTACAGCCAAACTTACATGCTAGACACTCCTGCCTTCCACACACACACACACACACACATACACACACACACACACACACACACACACACACACACACACACACACACACTCACACACACACACACACACACACACACACACACACACACACACACACACACAATGAAATGGGCCTATTTGGAATGAAACATTTAACTTTATAGGCCTATTCTTTGGAGACGCAGGTTTGTGTCCCTTCACTGAATTAAAAGCAAATAGGCTATGATATATCCTATTTTGCATTTCACTCTTTGCACTTTGGTGCAATAATGGTAATGAATAATTAATAAATTATAAGAAATTAATAAAAAAAATGGCATAGGCTGACCTTACTTAGGCCGGAAACAACCGAAAAACAACTTAACATAACGTTGTGGATTGGTAGCAGCGTAACTACTAGCTAACGTTTCATATGAGTAGTTCCCTGAAAGTCCAAGAACGTTAGTATTTGTTTGGTTTGTACCGTAACCAAAAGGAACGTTTTTAAGTGGTAGATTTTTGGTTTGGTTATAACCAAACCTTTAGAGAACCAAAGTCAAACGTTTTTTTTCCGTTCTCTGTTACTAGGGAAAGCTTTGTCTCTTTTGGCTATAGGGGTCAAATACTTATTTGCCTACATGAAATACAACACTATTAAAATATATTCTTTGAAGTTACTATCTGGAATTTATTTTTGATACTCTGTCTCTCCATGTTAGAATACATATTATCATTACATTTAAAGACTGATCATGTCTTTATTAGTGTGCAAACTGGGAAAATCAGGAAGGAACTCACCAGGGCTGGACTGGGATCTGAAAAGGGCCCGGATACTTTTTGACGCCTGAGGGCCCGACACTGATGCCGCGTCTATCTGTATTTATGACATCGTATATAATATAGCCTACATTAAAAAGCTCACACGAAAAAATGCTTCATCACTACTCACAATAACCTTCTTAGGGAGATGGTCGCAGTGTACCCTCATGTTCCCTTCATCCTGCATGTGAAGTTCTGAGTATGTTTGAGGGTAGGAGATAGAGAGGTGGACAACTAACTCTATTTTCCTGATTATTTTCCTGGCCAGTGAATCTCAATATATAAAAGTATTCATACCATTTCCCTTAAGCAAAAACTGAAAACAGGTCCCACAGACACAAACACCTTGTTAAGCAAAGCAATATTTCACTCACACACACACACACACACACACACACACACACACACACACACACACACACACACACACTGCAAAATGGACACCATATACAATAATAATAAAATGTAAATGTTTCAGCTTCAAATTGCTCCAGTCCACAGATACTGTCAGTGAGCTTACTAAATGGCAACACACCACAACAAAACCAAGTGACCGCTTATTATTTAGGCTTCCAACAGAGGTTGATGACGTTACGTACAATAGCCTACGCCTTGGAGCGTCCTTATGTAGACCTCCTTGTCCAAACCGCGTCGCCTCAACCATGAAGATATTGAAACATCAGTCCCAATGATTAAATGCTTTCCAGAACAAAACGTGTTTGCATGGATACAAAAGCCTATCCGTGAACACCACGGGATTATTTAACTCATGAAGGCCCTGTAAAATATCAGACACACTCCAACAACAAAGTTAAGCTACCATGTTTCATAGCTATTACAATAAAGGGAGCGCGTATCTACCAAGCGATTCACAAACAGCACGGAAAGACGGTTTCTTTCTTAGCCATCTATGTAAAGAGAGGCAGCTCAGGATAATACTGTCTTGATAATGACGTGACATGCCATTACAGAAGGAAAAGATAGCAAAAATACATTTAGTTTAAAACCATAGTTGCAAAAGACACGACAAGCAATAGACTAAAACAAGATATTTGTTGGATTTGAGAAAGTGAGGCTGCGCCGTAGCCTAATTAACACGTAATACAAGACGCAGTAGCACAGGTTGTGACAGACAGCTGACACGTAAAGACAGAAGATCTATATGCTCGCGCAGCAATACAAAAAAAGTTTAAGAAAATAAAACAATACATATTTGTGACTGATTTGAGCGAGAGGGGAGGGACGACATCTTTATTCTTTAGTTTCAGACTATATGGGAAAAAGCGGTGCGGTGTAGCGGTGTAGCTAATTTGCCTGGCCAGCCAGGGTAGGAATTGGCCCAAGGATGTCAATGGTACCACTGGATTTACAATCGCGCATGCGGTTCAAAAGTTATAGGCAAAAATTTAGCAAAAAGTTTGACCAGCTGGTGGTGCTAGAGATTTTGAGTTAGTGACCTGAAATGTATTTTGTTGGGTCATGGGATGGACAAGAATGACCGTGACNATTTGCAAAAGATTGTGACCATGGGTTGCCAAGATATGACTTCACTTCCTGTTTGGCGACTTTTAGGCCGTTTTTGATTGGCTGTCACGGCCAAACGATAAAAGATATAAAAAATTGAAGGCATACATTTTGTGAGGCTCAGTCCAGAGATGCTATATACCGATTTTCAGGAAAAAAAATGTCAAAAACTGAAGGAGGGGTAGGGATTTTATTGATTTTCACACATTTCAAAATGGTGGGAAAACTATCCAGGCGGAAAATGACGTCATAGGGTGCGATAGATTCGTCTCGGCAAGTTTTTGAAAATTGACCCAGCGATTCAAAAGTTACAAGCAGAAATGTACCTGCAACTTTGGCCTGCTGGTGGCGCTAGAGCAGGGGTACTCAATTAAAAGTCCCCGAGGGCCAGTTTTTCAAATTCCCCCCCCGCCCCACCCCACACCCCCCAAAAATAAAAAAAAAAGAGAAAAAAAATTAAATAACATAAAAAAAATAAAAAAAAAGATAGGCCTAAGTCCTTTGTCAGCACAATACACACGCACTAACACCTACAGCAGATATTTAGTTTCCAGTGACAGGATATGGGGTGAGGTGCCTGCCTTGCTCTCATTGCCACCCACCCTTCAGTATTTTGTTTAAAATTACATAATTATCTGTTAGCCTATATTTGCAGACTACATTCATAAAGATTTATTTCTTAGTGAGAAAACCAATAAGCCTGAAGATAGGTCCGTGTATCATCCGATCATTCAATTATTCCATTCAATTTGGCAAACGGAAAAACAAAAAATGATGCAATATTTCATTTTCCTGTTTTTTAGTATGAGCAAAACATTGGGGATTGATATTTGTTTTCGTTTTTCAACCTAAAACAGAACAAATCATAAACATGGAAACCCAAACGAAATTTCAACAGTCATTTTCGTTTATTTGTTTACTCTATTCTTCACGGTACATTAGCCTTCCCATGGTCTCGTGGAGGCCTCGTGATGTCACAAGGCGTCATTTCAATTGGGATGTTGAATGAAGAAATGTCAACCAACATTGTTCCGCCCAGAGCTGTGCCTAGGCTGGCAGGGTGGAAACTGTTTTCTCCACGGAAGCGTCTGCGAAGGGCCATTCCACAAGCGCAAGTCGAGGAAGAGAGTTTAGATGATGGCGTGTAGGCTATTACAGGCTGCACTGTCTCTCACGGCACGTCAGTCTGTGTGTGACCTCGGGCACAAACGCGAGATGCAAGTTGACCATGGTGCCATTTGGGGTGGTCAGAGCGAGGGACAGTAGTAGCCTATCATCTTAATGGAAAGACACGTCAGGTCCACGCTTAAATGGACATGCGTAACGCATCCAAAACCAGGGAGGTGTTGCATGGTGTTATGACAGATAGAGGTAGCCTAGAGGTCGGTCGGATGGAGACGTCTAGCACCTTTCACAAATGTTCACCTACAGTAGCTTAAGTAGCAACCTAATGCTGATGTGGCATGCAGAAATAGCAACCAGATAGGCCTACGCCTAAACTGTGGAGGAGACCTCGCTGGCAGTTCCCAGGAATAGAGCTATCAGTAGACGGCACCACAACAGTTGAAGAAAAGTTTCTTCCGATTCACGCACCGCACCAATGGTCAACACTTCATTCCACCTGTAATAATAAAATGATCTAGTGGAAGGAGCCTTAGCCCATTGGATAGTCACAATTATTAATGTAGTTAGCCTATGGGGTAGACATACTGGACCGGACACAGTACAGTGCGTAAAGGAGTTAGGCTATCTTTACCACCCACAGGCACCGACATAATTGGGGCTACCAGTAGGACAGAAAGATGTTCTGTGGAGTAGGAGCATCAGCAGGCTGATTATAGGCCTCGGGGAAATGCGTAAAGCAGCGCGTTTGGCAGCCACTTGTGCACTATCGTGTCTTACTTAAGCCGGGCATACACTGTGCGATATTTTCACTCGTGGGTCTTAAGCTTCTGCGCACACTGCACGATGAAATTTCACTGTTTAAAAGTTGACCGCTCACGACTCATGTCCGCACACTACACGAGCCGACAGTCGGATGCGACCAAAATGCTTCCACACGACGCGACAGGCATGTTTCCCCGGTCTGCAGAGGAGGGAACATGCGCACCTGAGGTGGAGATGAGGTCGCGCTCAACAGCGATTCGCACGGCCGCCCTATTCATTTGTGCATGTGAAGTGTCAAATCGGGTCGTAGCACTGATTTAACTCTGCGATTTACGCACGAGCCACGACCAGAATTTCAAACAGTTTTGATTTCCTTGCGACCCTAAGATTGCACGATCGTGAGGCGAAATCGCTTGTCGTTACCCCGTGTACACTGCACGATGCGAGACTCACGATTGACCTGCGATTAAGCAAGAATTCGGCCCGACTCCCAAAAAGTCGCGCAAGTGCCAAATCGGGGTAAAATCGGGGCAAAAGTCGCACAGTGTAAGCCCAGCTTTAGGCGAGCAATAGAAAAGCACCACGGGAAATGGGACCAATATTCGTACATTAGAGTTGTTATTTCGTTTTGGTTTTCTTGTTTATTAGTTGTTCTGTTTTGAGTTGGGAAAAGGAAAATCAACATAACTCCCCATTTTTTTGGCCATATGGGAAAACGGGAAAACAAAATATGGAGTCGTTATTTCGTTTTCCGTTTGCCAGCTTGAATTGAATGATTGAATGATCGGATGATACACGGACACTTTGCAAACAAATGTTGCTTATTATGACTTTGTTTATGCAGCTCTCACATGCATAATGAGAATCAGATGGACCCAACAAAGATGACACATAGATAGAACACCAAGTTTTGCCAACAAGAAAATGGCACATTTGATGCAATGTTGATTAAATGCAAAAGCCAATAATAAATTGTCAAGTTGCTCATAACTTTGTTTGCAGTCTTATGATGGTCTTAGCATTCCAAACGAACTATTTGGGGACTGTTTAAAAGTGTGAAAATTTTATTAAGCAATTCGTTTTTTAATAGGCTACCAATAGTTAGCTGCCAGCAGAGCTCAAACAGTTTGCCTTCATTTTGTGTTAGCAACTAGCTACAGCTACTGCAAAACCAATTCGAAGTCCTAACACACTGTTTGCAATCAAATGTGGACCATTACTTTCAAAAACGAGGCATAGAGAACTTTGTGAATAATTTATTTACAGGCTCTGAAACAGTCCTTCCCTTGTAGTCTACCTCACAACCTCTAATGCCACCGTCGTAGGTGCTTCTGTCCGGAGCCTGCAGAGACTGACAAACAGGGAGAGAAACTGCCTGAGGGGGCGGGGCACGGCACGCTTCCTCATAGCGTCTGTGGCGCGATTTCAAAATAAGAGCCGACAGCGCGATCGGACCAAAATTTTTAAAATTTAAAAAAAAATTTTTTTAAAAATGATTCGAGGGCCAAAAATAGATGCCCCGCGAGCCACAAATGGCTCGCGAGCCGCTATTTGAGTATGCAAGCAGCAATGCGGGGCCAAGCAGTAAACTTGCCAAAGTCGCCACGGCAACAGAAGGAACTGCGGTGCACCCTTTGGCCCAAATCTCGCCAATGTTGGTGTGCATTCCTTGGAGGCTCGAGTGTGATCACGTGAACCAAGTTTAGTTTGAATCTGTTAAAGGGCTACCGAGATATGACCTCAATTCCTGCTACCTGTTGGTGGCGCGGGTTTGAGCTGGGGATTCTGGATTTGTGGGAGGTCATGGGATGCACTAGTATGTGTGTAAAAAAATCCTAACAGAGTCTGACTAATGGTTGCTGAGATATGACCTCACTTCCTGTTTTGCCACCTTTATGACAATTTTGATTTGCTTTCACCGGCAAACGATAAGAGGTGTCAAAAATTCTTTGAATATCCTGGAGCAAATCAGTCCCAAGATTATGTGTACCTTTTTGCAAGGCATTCTGACCAAAATTGTGGGACGAGCATCTTTATTGAATTTCACAAAATTCAAAATGCCGGATTTCTTTCTTCCGGTTGACATGAAGTCATATAGTGCGTTGGATGTTGTGCCCTGATGCACTAATAATTCAATAGATACTCCACCCACACAGTAGTTTACTGTGATGTTTCCTAGTTCATCACTTTGGCATGCTGGTAATCTTTGAAGATCACAGTAAAATACTGTGATGTGCAAGTTAGGTGAGAAATGGCAAGTTATACAATGATGTTAGAGTAATTTGCTGTGTGCCGTGTGACCATCACAAATCAGAGTAATTAACTGTGAGATTTCACAGCAAATTATTCTGAAATCCTTGTAATTTTTTACTGTGTACATTATTATTCAGAGGTGTGTAGAGATTGTTTTTTCATCTTTGGTTTCTTAATCTTCTACTATTCTTATATTATATCCTCATTTTATTCTTATGATTTGGCTGGGGAAGTCCCCATATAGTGACATATTCTTGTGTGTAAGCTTTTCTGTAAAGGGTCACTGGAAACTCAACATTATTGGAAACATGTGCATCTACTTGGTGTGGTCACAAGGCTGTTGAACAAGGAAATATGAAATTGCATATACTGGACAGCAATACAATGGACAGTGGGCATCTGGCCATACGGGACCACACGTGCACAGAAGAAGCTCACCCCATGGACTGTGGGGGAGGGAAATGGTTAAATAGGGTTGCCTTTTGTATCCACTTCAGAACATGCTGGGTGGAATACTTCCTGTCTCCACGCAGTAACTTCTCCGGTCGTTAACAATAAAATCTGCAGTGCTTACCATCTGAGTTGTTTATCTGCCGATATTACAGTATTTCTCAATTGGTTTTGTACATTTCTCGAATATCTCTCGCAATTTTCAAAACACAGTATTCATTCTCAAAACAGCTTTAACAAATGGCAAAACACCATGGATGACCTGCAAAACCAAGTCTCTTCCTCAAAATCCTTAGTTTGTCTTGCAAAAGTTTTTGTGTCAATGAACGTGTCAGTGCCAGCAGAATGGTGTCATAGTGTATGGACAAGCTAGTCAAATCGATTTGTCATGTTGTCAATTGACTAGTACACTCTTGAGGATGTTTTCTGAAGCGAAATGTTGTTTAGAATGGATGGAAAATGTTGTAAATTCGACTTTATATTACATTGATCAGGTGATTGTACTAGATATACATTTAGAGTATGACATATTTATTGAAAGGTTTTCTCATTGCAAAATCAAAAAAATAGTCAACTCTGATTGAGGTGTCAAAGTGCGCCCTCTACCACCCCTTTTTACTTGTCTTGCAGGCCCATGTGGAAAAAAATATAGAACTGTAAAGCAAAATAAATTTGAAACAATACACTGATACTGTATGAAGTGCACTTACTCTCTTGTGAAATTCTAGGGAAATATTGTAATTTTGCGTGGAGCGTAATTATAAAGGGCACATGAGGCATAGAGTAATGTAATGCAGTACAGTGCTTATTGTTGTATTGCATGCTTGTTTCCTCTTTCCCTTCTACTGCTTTTGATTAGAGAGAGTCAATATTTACCTGCGAGCAATTCACCAATTCAGATAACATTTATAGACACAAATCCAATGGAAATTATACAGTGCTTAACACATTATGGCAGCTTGGTATTGTATTGTATGGTATTTGCATGTCAAGACTTATACTATGACATAGGGCCTAAATGTTTTGCGGTTTGAGATAGTTTTGTGTATTCAGTGACAATGCTTTTTGAGTAATATGACAAAAGCAATTGCTAATGTGCAAAAAAGCTGAGAATTGTACACAACCATCTGCATGATGATTGAAAGCATTAAAACTATGAGAAACGTATTTTACCATGTGCACAGATAACAGCAGGAAGTCACAATTGAACAAGACCTTTTGAGAATGATTATTCTGTTGTGAGAAATGTACAAAACCAATTGAGAAATATTGTAACATTTTTACAACAGGTGTGTATGCCGTCTTATCTGAGATCAACATAATTTTAATGTTAGGCCTAAGCAGTTTCTCATGAAATACATGTTTTGTTAAGAAATGTTTTAAATTAAATTTGCAATATAAGTAAGAGCTGCACTGTTTTATTTAGAGTGCACACAAATGTTTATTGAAAGTTTATTTGTGAGACATTTTTTATGCAAAAAAATAACAAGCATGTAAAAGAAGAATACTTTAAAAACATGCAATACGTTTGAAAGGTTTTAAAAAATTAGAAGTTACTTGATTGCCATGTGTTTACTCTTCTAAGAAAGCACTGTTGCTGCATACTGGATTTCTTTGATGCTCCTTAGATGGCATAAAGGTCCACCACCTCTACAGCATGAATGCCCCAAAGAAGGACCGCTCGACATTTACTTGCATCTTGGTGTCCACTAACACGTAAATGCAGTCTTCAGCAAGGAGTCGGAAGATCCCGCCCAGGTAGCTGTTCTTGTAGATCCTCTCTCCATTGTCTCTGTCACTTCTACTTTTTTCATTTTTGTTGGGGCAGAGATTACTGTGGGAGAGAGTAAGAACATGCAACACTTAAGAACGCTGAATATACTAAAGAAGAGATAACCTCTTTTTCCAACTTGTGTTGTTATGCAAAACTGAAGAAAATCCAAGGCACTCTACTTTTGAAAAAGTTAAAAAGCCTTTATTGTGATGGCTTAGTCGTTAACACTTTATTTTAGGGATACATCTATTAGCACTAATACACACAATGTGCCTGTATAAGTAACTTATAAAGCATGTGCAAAGCAAAATCAAACATTTGTTAGGCATGTATTCGCAAATGTCTTGTTCACAATAAGGGATTTATTACCAATTTAACCTTAGTAAGGACCTAGTAGGCCTTAGCGTTTGCTTAGTACATGCCTTACAAGTTACTTATGCAGGCATTAACATTGTATGTATTAGTGCTAATAGATGTATCCCTAAAATAAAGTGTTGCCGCTTAGTCATTCTAGACATTTAAAAGACCCCAAAACGTTTCGGCATTCATGCCTTCTTCAGGGAGTCAAACTGTTGTGTGTGTTTGACTCTCTGAAGAAGGCATGTCTGCCGAAACGCGTTGGGGTCTTTTAATGTCTAGAATCATCACAATAAAGGATTTGTAACTTTTTCAAAAGGAGAGTGCCTTGGATTTTCTTTAGTTTTGCATCTTCAGGTTTTTTTTCCCTATCCAAAGTTGTTCAGAGGGGGTCATCCCTATGTTCCCCGGGTCCTATCTTCCACACAATAGGGGAACATAGGGATGAATAGCGTTCTATGTTCCCCGCTGCTTCCAAGTACACTGCCGCATGGCAAAGCGCTGGTTGTTGATGCACCTCTGACAGGTTAGGTTTAGGGATAGTTTTGGTCAGGGCACAAATTTACAACTCGGAAACATTGCATTACTGACAGGTTAGGTTTAGGAATAGTTTTGAGAAGGGCACAAATTGACAACTCAGAAACATTGCATTACTCACAGGTCAGGTTTAGGGATGGTTTTGGGAAGGGCACAATTTGAAAACTTGGAAACGTACAATTCGGGGAACGTAGAACCCTTCCCCGGCCCCATACAAAGACAGGGGAACATAGGACCCGGGGAACATAGGTACGCTCCAGTTCAGAGTCCAGGAAGCGCTCAACAAACTTTTTTGTGTATTTGTTATTTTTAGAAACTCAAAGAGTGACAATCATATTACACAGGGTGTGTAAGGTATTTCATTGGTCACCATTACCAGTTTTCCACCTAAACCCGGCTGTGCTGTGTTGCGCTGTGTTGAGCTGAGCAGGGCTGTCAAATCTTTTCCATTCGAAAACGTGCAGCCCCCAAGAAGGTGGCACCTAAGGCTGCACCTAAGGGACCATCTGACATTATGGAAAGCTAAAAAGTGTCTACACCAGCGAAAAACATTTGCAGAGCATTTTTTCAGTTTTCCTTGTTCTATTTTGCACTGTTTCCACATGCACTTCTGCAGATAAAGTGAGCCAATGATGAACACATGATATTGATGATTGAAATGTACCCTCACTGGCATGGGTTACTGTTGAGGATATCCAGCTCAGCTGCTTTTCTTAAGCAGCGGTTCTCAAACTTTGTTTTCCTGCGCACCCCCTTGTATATTTGAATGGTTCGCTTACAGCCTAACTGCCACAACCCACTGCACAACTTTGATTAATATTAAATATAATTATTGGGATTTCATTCGTTTGACCAGCATTGTGGACTTCGCACAATCACATGGCATATTTTTGCCTACGAGGGTATACCTGTAGATAGCGAGCCACACTGTAAAAAAAATCACGTCAAATCTTCCTGACACCATCACTGAGGTACCCTGACTGTGGTACTGGTCCCCAGAGCCGGTTCTGACCTCCATGGGGCCCTAGGCAAAAATATGCCAAGGGGCCCCCATAAAGTGTGCGCACCCCCCCCCTCCCGGCAAAACGCAAAGCACAGACACAAAACTTGACTCAAATCAAGCATAATTTAAAAAGTCTCCCCTTCTGCGCTCTTGAGACAAAAACACCAATAATGTCATAACAGATTGTGAACATGTAGACAACGGTGGCTGTACTGAACATGCGACTACCTCATCAGCTGCAGGTGTACCTGGCTCATCTGTGTACTACCTGAACATTGTGCTGGCCCTCCACTGGCTGACTGACTGGAGTCTGAGCTGGTCAGAAACTTAAGCATAGCACCTGTAAAATATAACTAAGGCTTCAGTTAATTTAGCTCCATCAAATTGTTTGCATTGAAAATTACCATATTTTATAGCCTGCCCCCTAGTTGCTTGCCTTTAGTAATCTGGTCTAAAACGTTTTTAAAAAAAATGAATGAATAGGCCTATGATAAGAAACTCATATGTAAAATAGCCTAAATTATTTTCAGTCATTCACCAAAGGTGTGGATTTAGCCTATTAGTCTATCCAAGCAAGTCGCGCCCCTGCCCTTGCTATACTCATGAACGGCGTGACGTTTTCCATGTGCGTTACGCCCATTTGTGGGGGAAAACAACCCATGCAAATCAATTGGTGATGTTGGGGTTTAATAAACGAAAGATACAGACCTGTAGACTAGCGTTGTTCACGCGCAACATGCCGAAAACGTGTTGTGTCGCCGGTTGCTCAAATAATATAGCCTAACAGCCGTGGCTGAAGCATGGAATGTCACTGCATGAAAAGAGGAATTTGTGGATGAGTTTTGCACCTTAAATTGCCTCATACCTCAAGCCACAGCATTTGCGGCTCCCCCATGCCCCCCTCCCATCCCCTTCTTAGGAGAGCCTTTAATATGTAAATGCCAGTGATCAGGTCGGGAGCTGCCCCAGTCAATTTCAAGTGGGGTGGGGTGGGGTGAGGTCAGGTGGGTGGGAGGGAGTGGGGGGTCGGCAGGCCTGTTTCTAGGATTTTGGGGTCCCTAGGCAACGGGATTGTTGGGGGCCCTAGGGCATTTTTTGGCCTTTTACTAAAATGTGTGTGTGTGTGTGTGTGTGTGTGTGTGTATGTTACTCCTCTATTTATTGAGTTGCACTGGTTACCGATCGCCGCCCGGATCAAGCACAAGGCATTGACCCTTGCCTACAAAACCATCACAGGAACGGCCCCAGCGTATCTGAAGGACCTACTAACGCCTTATGTTACTGGAAGAAAACTGCGCTCATCCAGCACAAGCCGTCTGGCTCTGCCATCCAGTCGCTCTAGGTACTCCCAGTCAATATTGTTCTCCGTTGTGGTACCCAAGTGGTGGAACAGTCTCCCAGAGGCAGCAAGACTAAGCACATCTCTTGCAGCCTTCAAGAAACAACTAAAGACATTCCTCTTTCGAGAGAATCTACTAGACTAATGCTTGAACTGGCCTTGCCCCAGGGCAGACTCCTGACATGATGTTTAGTTTGTGTGTTTGTGTACTCGTTATTTACTCTCTATATAAAAAATAAATAAATAAATAAAATAAAAAACTAACCCCTCTTTGCAACTGCACTTGTTGTTCTGTATATCTCCTGTGCACTTTGTATTTGCTTGTGATTTTGGCTTGATTATGTCCTCTTTTGAAAGTCGCTTTGGTTATAAAGCGTCTGCCAAATGCAATGTAATGTAATGTAATGTAATGTAATATGTTTTTTCACGCTGCCCAGTGGTGTTTTTCAGAATCACTAACCATTAAACCAGTGGTAGGGAACCTATGTCTCGAGGGCCCTTGAGGCCGTTTTATCCGGCCCCTGATATCATTATAATGTTTTGCAACTTCACATGAAATAGGCCTATGACATATTTGCAGGCCTAAAGGAATCTTAGAAATTACATTTCCAATGCAATTAAGTTATATTCAGGGGACCTAGAAAAGGTGGGGACTGTTTTAAAAGTGTCTACCTTTAAAGGTGTCTATATGTCTATATAGGCCTAAAGGTGTCTATATAGGCCTAAATTTTATGGGGAAATCCTGATTTGTGTTCATAGTACGGCCCCCGGAGGATTTTATGACCATGGTAGGAATTTGAAGTGGCCCCTCGAATGAAAAAGGTTCCCCACCCCTGCATTAAACCTTTCTACTAGCCACAGCTTTGCTGTCAGTACATTTTATTATGATACTATAAGCTCAGAAATTAAGTTGATCAAACAATTCGATCGGTGCTATAAACATTTAAATGAACCTACAGAATAGGCTATCAAAATAGAATCATCTGAATGATCTTTCTTGGACATACATTTTGAAGTGACCCTTCGAATTAAAAAGGTTCCTCACCCCTGCTTTTGAGGAAAAACATCAATGTGCTTGGCCACTCTGGTTTTTAAATGGTATTCTGAACTAAAGCAAGGATTGTTCAAGGAAGTTGAAAATAGACCGTCTCTGGTTAAATTAGTTCTACACCAAGCCTTTAGGTGGCAGTAAAACTAATTGGCACAATGCGAATTCCACACACAAGCCACAAAGAAGCCATCAACCGCGGCCAACAACACCTTTCTGATTGAACAGAACCACGCGCTGTCTGTGTGGTTTCACTCCTACAAGTTTCTTGGCGATATGGGGGGAAAGTTCCTCACATACCAACGGAAAATGGGCTTCACATACATGTAAGTACATTTTACTCAACTGTGGTTTAAAGTTTCAGTACTCAAGAGCGATTGAATAGCTCCTCTGAACACAGATCCGCCATTGCTAGGTTGTAGCACAGCCGGTTTACATAGCTGGTAGCTCAAGTCCCCTCAATGTGACTACTCCAGTTGCTGCTAGTACGCTAGTAAATTCTGATGACTTGCGAGCATCGTAATGACAAAATGCTATGGTGAAACAGTGAAAATGTCAAGTATACTTGTTGATGGTAAATTGTTTGACATTGCTCGTTCTCAGTTGCCTTTCCCCTGCCCAAAGATAGACAAAGGCTACCGTTAGCATGCTATTGCGTTAGCTCATCAACTAGATGCTGGGCACTGCTCATTTTTCACGTCTGCCCGGCATTTCGCTGATGAACTAACGCTTAGACGTATTGCTAATGTATTTTACAGCGGCAAAAATGCATCTAGGCGACGTTGGCAAGACTGGTGTGCCGTCTGGGTATGTTGGTTTTCAGTGCTGGGCAGTAGCGAAGCGACTAGTTTAATTACATTCCCTAGGCCAGGGGTGCTCAATAGGTCGATCGCGATCGACCAGTCGATAGCGGAGGCAGTATTGGTAGATCGTAGGAGGACACTTAAAAAAAAAAAAAGTTCCCTATGGATACCCAGGATCTGACAGGCTAACTCCAGGCGTCTACACTGCCCTACACTGTATGGTATAGCCTACCATAAACACAACGACGTCTTCAGATAAGGAGGATAACTGTCAAGCGCCACACTCAAACTCTTCACAAGTCATAACATCGGAGCACAAAAAAATAGGACGGCACGAGACGTTTGCCGATACCGTGCGCTATATGTTCAGTTAGTAGCCAGCAGCGTCACCGTTCAAAAGCAACAGCCAGAGAAGAAAACAACCGCCCGAACACCGGCAATCCCCTGATTTCCCCCCCTTTTAAACAATGCTCTGAGAAGTGCAGGCAAGATGCAACTTGAGCGTGGAGTTGGCTACTTCGATTAGATTTCATAGGCACGCGTGCGAGGGGAGAGTGAATGATGTGTGCCTGTTTAACCTGAGTGCAGGCGCGTCTTTTCAAATGGTCTGTTCAGCGCGGCCGCTAGACAGAGAGCGCGATTTTCGGTCCATTCAGTAGATGTCTCCTTGTTTATTTTTTGGAACTAGGGATGTCTGTAACGTCCACGAAGACAATATCCACGTGAAAACGCCCGCAAACCGCTGTTCTGTCTACTTCTCACAGCGGCATTAAAAAAGTCCTCCACGAAATCCCAAACCAACAACCCTTCAAATAGGTGACAGCAAGCATGCACACATGAAATAACACTTCAGGGAGGGAGAAAATAGCTCTGCACTCATATTAAAGTGAAAAGGGGATTACATAAAATCTGTCCAAAAACCAAGAGGGCACATCAATAACTTCATTAATATTATGTTCATTTATGAAAATTACATTTATCATAAACTTGATAGCCTACTATGGTCTCCCTTTGTGATCAAAAACAGGCATAATTTACAGTAGGCCTAAATAAGGTCTGTATGAGGTTGTTATTCACCGCTGATTCACCTTTCATTATTATTGATGTGTAGGCCTATATAGGCCTACAAATACATTTTCATATTGTGTTAAAATTGCATTTCTAACAGCTGTATTTTCAAATGTTCTCCCCCGAACCCCCAGTAGATCACTTCCACACACCCATCTCAATAAGTAGCTCACATGTTGAAAAAGTCTGAGCACCCCTGTCCTAGTAGCTTGGTCGTAGCGTCACTATTATGTATCGAGTAACGTCTCTGTAGCTATTTTTCCTCAAGTAGCGACGTAGTCTACAAAAGCTACAATTTGTCCCGCATCGATGTTACTCAATGATTTTTGTTTTACTTTCTCTATCCTGAAACCTAGGCAGTCACACAGGGGTTCCAAGACCCACCTGCGTGAAATCAAGTCAAAGGTGGGATATAATTTAGTTCCATGCTACTTTGAAACACCTTGCCCTTTCAGCAAACCGACCGATTCTTCCTTGTTGCGTTCTATATTATGAAAGCTAACCGTGAGTAGTTCTGGCGGCAGCTCTCAGTAACGAGAGCTCAATGTATCAGCGCGAGCTCAATGTCAACCAGAGTGGTCAAGTTGAGCACGCCACCCCGACATCAATGTGAAATACCCTGGCATTTGCAACCTGTCCTTAAAAAGTATGGGTCCTCAAAACAGCACTTGTTGCACAAATAAGTGTAGCTGGCCTCTTCAAGAAATTGAAATGATGCATGTTCACTTTTTCTTATTGTTTCATGTGGAGGTCTACTGACATTGTCTAAATAATGTAGGATAGTTTATGTCCATGTATTATATTAGGACCCAAGGTTAATGGGTTATTTTATTTACCATGTTTTCACAGGCTGCTGTCTCATAATATGGCGAAGACGAGTCACTTGAAGGCCTAACTGCTCTTATGAGGAGCAGTCTCGCCATAGAAGACTGAAAGAATGTAAGATTAACTTCTTTGTGACCAATATGACTTGCTCATTGATACATTTGCTATGTCAATATGAGGTGCATGGCGAAGTATTTAATTTATTTGTCTCGCTTCTAGAAGCTGTAGAAACAACAGGGTGTTCTTTTTCAGGGTATTCTTTTTTATAGAACTGGACAGGTCATTTATTCGTTCCCTTTGTTTTTTTGTAGTGTCCTGCAGGATGCTGTGTCCTGCAATCCTGTGTGCTGTGCTACAGACGCGTGTGGAGGTCAACCCAAAATGGGCACAGTCTCACCACAGAAGAGTGAAAGAGGGTAAGCTTAACCTATAGCCTACGTCAGGGTTGGGGAACTTTTCTCATTCGAAGGGCCACTTCAAATTCATCCGAGGGGCCGTAAAAGTCCTCCAAGGGCCGTACTATGAACACAAACCAGGATTTTCCCTTTCACTTTAGGCCTATATTGAAGGCAGCCACATTTAAACAAACACCACCTTCTTCAGGTTCCCTGAATATAACTTAATTGTATTGCAAATGTATTTTCTAAGATTCCTTTACAACATATTTCATATTTCATGTGAAGCTGAATAGCATTAAAAATATATCGGGGGCTGGATAAAACTGCCCCAAGGGTCGCAAACGGCCCTAGACACATAGGTTCCCCACCCCTGACCTACATTGTCAATATGACTTGTGCTACTTTATAGATAAGTTGTCAATGCTGTGCATTGCTATGTTTTGATTTATTTTCTTACATCCTACAGATCCTGGCAGGGAGACGGTAGTGTCCTGCAGGATGGTGATGGGCCAATCTTACAAGAGACCACAGAACACTGATATAGTGTAAGATTATCCCTGTTGGGCTCAATAGGTCTTGCTTATTGACATATTTGCTATGTCAATATGAGGTGTATGGCGAAGTATTTATTTATTTGTCTCGCTTCTAGGAACTATAGAAACAACAGAGTGCCTGCTGCAGTATGACGAGGACGCCTTGAGCAAACGGCTCCAATAGACCCAGGTCCAGTGTCTTGGCAGGGTGAAATGGCACTGATATGGGTATGTACTGATATCAGTTAAAATGAATGAATTAATTCTCATATCTGAATAATGTGAACACTGGATTTACCACACACACACACACACACACACACACACACACACACACACACACACACACACCCTATGCCTAGATGATTTGGACCCAAGGTTACTTTTACCACATTTCTGGCACATCAATTTTCATTTGTTTAAAAAAGTGAAAGTGAAAGCTCATTGGGATACTCCAACTCCCACTGTCATTGTGACACAGCACACAAGTGAACACTGCACACTGCACACAACGAAATTGCATTTTTGCCTCACCCGTGCAAGGGGGCAGCCCTCAGTGGCGCCCCATGGGGAGCAGTGCGGTGGGACGGTACCATGCTCAGGGTACCTCAGTCATGGAGGAGGATGGGGGAGAGCACTGGTTGATTACTCCCCCCACCAACCTGGCGGGTCGGGAGTCGAACTGGCAACCTCTGGGATGCAAGTCTGACGCCCTAACCGCTCACCCATGACTGCCCATAACTGGTCAGATCATTTATTCATTCCCCCTTTTTTTTTTTGTAGTGTCCTGCAGGATGCTGTGTCCTGCAATCCTGTGTGCTGTGCTGCAGACGCATCTGGAAGCCAACCCGAAATAAGCAGTCTCTCCACAGAGGAGTGAAAGAGGGTAAGCTTAACCTATAGCCTACGTCAGTGGTGGGGAACCTTTCTCATTCGAAGGGCCAATTCAAATTCATCCGAGGGGCCGTAAAAGTCCTCCAAGGGCCGTACTATGAACACAAACCAGGATTTTCCCCTTCACTTTAGACCTATATTGAAGGCAGCCACATTTAAACAAACACCACCTTCTTCAGCTTCCCTGAATATAACTTAATTGTATTGCAAATGTATTTTCTAAGATTCCTTTACAAAATATGTCATATTTCATGTGAAGCTGAATAACATTAAAATTATATCGGGGGCCAGATAAAACGGCCTCAAGGGTCGCAAACAGCCCTCAAGACATAGGTTCCCCACCCCTGGCCTACATTGGCAATATGACTTGTGCTACTTTATAGATAAGTTGTCAATGCTGTGCATTGCTATGTTTTGATTTATTTTCTTACATCCTACAGATCCTGGCAGGGAGACATAGTGCATGAGACCATAGAAGACTGAAATAGTGTAAGATTATCCCTGTTGGGCTCAATATGACTTGCTTATTGATATATTGATATATTTGCTATGTCAATATGAGGTGCATGGCGAAGTATTTATTTATTTGTTGTTTCTACAGCTCCCAGAAGTGAGACTGAGTGCCTGTTGCAGTATGACGAGGACACAGTGACCAGAGACCTTCAGTAGACCCTGCTGGCATGATTGGCGGCTGAAGAACATGAAATCAACAGCAATGTTTATAATGTTGTACATACCTGTATAGTCTGTATTAAAATGCAGTACCTGTACTATTTTTCCTCTTACTTTCATATTTACCACGCATTTACTATGAATTGACAGCTTTTACTCAAATTCATTTTTGTATGTGCCCTGACTAAAACTATCCTTACACCTAACCTGTCAGAGGTGTAACAACAACCTGCTCTTAGCAATGTGGCAGCAGTCTACTTGGATGCAGCGGGGAACATACAGTCCCAGGAAAAAGTTTGTACACCCTTTGAAATTTCTTACATTTCTGTCAAAATTGATCATAAAACATGGTCTGATCTTCCTGGAAATCTCAAGAAGGAACAATCAGAGTCTGCTTTAATTAATTCCACCCAAACATTTACATGTTATCATATTTTTATTGGTCATAAGGCCATAACATTCACAGGAGAGCTGGGCATAAGTAAGTACACCCTTGCATTAAGTAGGTTTTAACCCTCAGTTAGTTGCAATATCATCAACTGGACTTGTCCTGTAGTTGCAGATCAGATTAACAAAACAATCTGTTTGTATCTTGTCTCCCTCTTCTTTAGAGAACTGCCTCTCGTCAGCAAGGTTTGTGGGAGGTCTGGAGTGCATAGCTTTCTTGACTTCATGCCATATAATCTCAATTGTTTTTTGTCAGGGCTTTGACTGGGCTATTTCAGAATGTGTATTTCATTATTATGAAGCCATTCTAAAGTCGATTTGCTTCTAAAGTATGGGTTGTTGTCACATTTCAGGACCCAGACTCTTGTGTGCTTCAACTGTGTGACAGACTTCCTCACGTTTTTTTCTGTAAAATATCACAAGGTAGCCGCATATAATGATGCTCCCGCCACCATACTCAGAGGAGGAGATGTAACCAAGAATAGCTAAAAATGGGATTCATTCTGACAATCTAAAATTAATGGGGTTTCTCTCCAAAAAAATATTGCTGCACCTTTGAGGTTTGCGAAAAAGCATTTATATGCTTCATAGAATTACTGCAAAATATTCTGTAGACCACAGTGCAGCCTATAATGATGTGAATATAATGATGTGAATATACAAAGTAAAATCAACCTAGGTATATTAGTAATAATAATTTTTGCATAATTATACGGACCTACTGTATACGGTCTGCATAAATTAATCCAACGTGACCAATAGAAGGTCGTAGCTGCCGACCCTGCTAACCAGTAGCACAGCTCTTTTACTTTGAGTCACGTGTCTTTTTCGTCCAATAAGAGCAAGGCTAGTCCACGTTCCGGGCTGGCTGTCATTGCCTTTCATGTGGTAATCGTTGGGCCATTAACACCCTGCTGTGAGACCTGTCCGCGGCTCTGATTCGCTTCCGGGCGATTTACTCGTCATCAAAACTATTAGTTTCGCATTCTCTCAAGCGCTCAAAATCAGACGAAAGTTAGGCAATTCCGTGGACGATTAGGGACGAGTTCATTGTCACAAATCCCCCTTTTCGTGCTGTGTGTGTTCATTTAGGTTAGCCGATGTAGCATGCAAGTCAATGAGACATTTGGTTTTTCACCCATAAAGGGGCGTAACGCAAATTTAAGAGCAAAATCCCCGGATGGCCGTTCATGAGTATGGTTATCACCCACACACACACACACGCAGGGCACTCCTTCTCTCTCACACTCCCTCCTCCTCCATTGCTTAGACTGCACGGATGTCTTATCAAAAATCTTAAGCGCCTGTCAAAACCAAAACCAATGTCTGTGTATGTTGATATTAGTTTCTAAACAATCGAGAGGCAGCCATGCATACAACAGCGCGCGCGCAAACTCACACACACACACACAGAAAGGGCACCGCTTCTCTCTCACTCCCTCCTTCGTTTCATCGGCTAAACAAACGACTCGTCAGAATATGATTCAACTAGTACACCTTTCGAAACAACAGTAAAACGTTGACAACACCACCCTTTCCTCTCACATTCTCTCTAGCCTAGGCTACCTGTTGATTCAGTTGAACTAATTGCGCAAGCTAAACGAAACGCTACTCAGCTTGTGGTTCTCAACAACTTCTACCTTTTAAAACAACAGTAAAACGTTAATCCCCCTTTTTACAACATGTGACTGTATCGAAGACCTGGGCACTTTTTAACTCGGCATTGTTGTGCAATACAAACGCCCATTGACACTTCTGCTCCATACGAAATTAGCCACAGAAGAAGGATCACAATGAGTGGAAGCATAACAGAGGAGTTACGTTGCCCACCTGACTGCTGTTCTCGTCGCTCATTGTCATGAATTTTCTTTTTCTTTTTGTCGTTTCCGCAGGGAAAATGTCGTTTCATGTTGGACGTTTCACGTTTTGTGTGACGGAATCAATAATAAACAATGAAATCAGTTCGCGTTTTTTTTTAAACTGTCAACGTCAGTGACGATCGCGGGCCTTACACTGAGAGCGTAGTGGGCGCGCCGGCTCTGCTGGTTTCCCCCCTCCCCATCCCACAACATCACTGAAGTACCCTGTCTGTGGTACAGCGTACCATGTGACTGCAGTAATCAGGTATTTGACAAGTGTAGGCAATAATTGAATCAAGGCATATCAGCCCATAGTATTCAGGTGAGGAGAGTCGCTGATTAACAGACTGATTGGAATGGGGCAACTTGTTGCTGGCAAGAAAGTTACAAGTTAGAATGTTTTATACTCACTATCATCACTTTCTTACATGGTGTAAAACTTAAGTTAAAAAAAAGAAAATATAACAAAGAGAAAACTAGATTGCATTTCCTCACAGAAAATGCTGGAGTATGCTTGCCCGTCTTGCATTCGTTGCCCTTCATGCACGCCTTGCCTTTCAAGCATGAATTGCCCTTCATGCATATGCTGCCCTTCATGCATACACAACATACAGCTAACCATCTGTACATGAGCTAACTTCCTGTTTGGTATGTATCATATTGGCAAAAACACATTTTCACTAACTGTAGCGCCCCCCAGTGGCCCTATTGCACTGAATTCGGTAGGTACCCTCTGGGTGTACTGGAGATCATATGTGGGAAATTTCGTTAAGATCTGTCAAGGCGTTGCTGAGATATGAGCTAACTTCCTGTTTTGACGGTACGTTTGCCTTTGTTGTCAATTTTGATTGGCTGCTGTGCGCCGATGCTTTCAGCTATTGCTCTGTAAATTTCAACATAGGTGCAGAATAGTCCATTGGTGGTCTGATAAAAGTTGTAAGACGAAAAGACAAAAATTGTGGGCGGAGCTTCATTTTTATTGATTTTTGCATATGTCAAAATGGCGGGAAATTCCTGATTGTAAATATGACATCATAGTATGCGTTGGATTCGGCTTGACCCAAGGATTTCAGCGATACCAAGCGTTTGATGAATTGATGTCAATACAGGCCAATATGGCCAAAAACACATTTTAGCTTATTGTAGCGCCCCCTAGTGGCGCAATTACACGAAAATTGTTATGTTCCCTCTGGGGATAGTCTTGATGATGTATATAAAGTTGGGTTCTGATACAAGTAACCGTTGCCGAGATATGAGCTCACTTCCTGTTTGGCGTCTTCGCCGCCAACTTTGATTGGCTCCTGTTTAAAGACGGTTTGATCAATCGTTCCAGGACCTTTAGGGTAGATGTATCTTAGCCTAAAGATGCCCTCTTCGAATTTTCGTGACGATCGGTTAAAATTTGTGGGCGGGGCGTCATTTTTATTGATTTTCGCAAAATTCAAAATGGCGGAAAAACTTTCCAGGCGGAAAATGACGTCATAGGGTGCATTGGATTCGGCTTGGCCCAAGGATTCCAGGGATACCGGAACGAACGGTTCAAAAGTTAGAGCATGTAATGTACTTGCAACTTTGACCTGCTGGTGGCGCTAGAGAGTTTGAGGTACCCGTGTGAAAAATACAAAACCTGGTCGTCTTATCAAGCCGAACGTTTCGGTATTTGAACGGATTTTCTACCTTGAGCGGTTCTTCAAAACGAATGGATTGTAGACGGAAGGAGAAAATTAATAATAATAAAAAGGGGAAATGGGTCGAATAACAATAGTAGGCTTGCCTATGGGGCGCCGTTTGTAAAGCTGACTGTGCTGAAAATTTCAGCAACATTTTGTCACATTTATCTTAAAACAGTGTTATAAAAATGGTGTGAATTTTTCAGACTGCCCTTTTTACACATTTAGAACAATAAATGTTAAATCTAAATAATGTATCCAAATGTTAAATATAAATGCAAATAATATATAAAAATGTTAAATCTAAATGTCAAATCTAAATAATACATCTAAATGTAAATATTAAATATAAATCTAAATCTAAATATTCAATCTAAATGCTTAATCTAAATGTTAAATCTAAATATTCAATCTAAATGCTTAATCTAAATGCTAAATCTAAATCTAAATGTTAAATCTAAAAGTTATACCTAAATGTTAAATCTAAATGTTAAATCTTAATGTTGAATCTAAATCTAAATCTAAATAATAGGCCTATATCTAAATGTTAAATCTAAATAATAAATCTAAATGTTGAATCTAAATCTAAATCTAAATAATAGGCCTATATCTAAATGTTACATCTAAATAATAAATCTAAATGTTTATATAAACTTAAATCTAAATGTGAAATCTAAATCTAAATGTTACATCTAAATGTTAAATCTAAGCCTAAATGTTAAATCTATATCTTACATCTAAATATTTAGATTTAGATTTAACATTTAGATTTAACATTTAGACAAGTTAAGTTACAAACACAAAAATGTTTAATCTAAATGTTAAATCTAAATGTTAAATCTAAATATTTATATTTAACATTTAGATTCGACATTTAGATTTAATATTTAGATTTAACATTCAGGTTTAGATTTAACATTTAGATTTAAATTCCACATTTAGATTTAAGTTTATATTTAACATTTAAATTTAGATTTATTATTTAGATTTGACATTTAGATTTAACATTTAGATATATTATTTAGATTCAGATTTAACATTTAGATGTAATACTTAGATTTAACATTTACATTTAGATTTAACATTTAGATATAACATTCAGATTTAACATTTAGATTTAACATCTAGATTCAATATTTAGATTTAACATTTAGATGTAAGATTTATATTTAACATTTAGATTTAGATTTATTATTTAGATTTGACATTTAGATTGAACATTTTTATATATTATTTAGATTTATATTTAAAGGGACACTGTGTGAGACTTTTAGTTGTTTATTTCCAGAATTGGAAATTCCAGAACTGCCCATTCACTAATGTTACCTTTTTCATGAACCACCATCAAATTCTAGGAATGCATATGACTGGAAAAAATTGCACTTTTCATAACTGAAAAGGGGGATCTTCTCCATTGTCCGCCATTTTGAATTTCCAAAAATAGCCATTTTTAGCTGCGTAAATGACTGTACTTGGACCACACTAGAAAATATTTGTTTATTACTTAGTAGACTTTCATGTAAAGATCAAATTTGGCAATAGGCAGCCCAGTTTCAATGAGCAGCATAGTTGCAGTACCTTTTTTGACCATTTCCTGCACAGTGTCCCTTTAACATTTAGATACATTATTTAGATTTAACATTCATTGTTCTAAATGTGAAAAAAGGGGAGTCTGAAAAATTCACACCGCTTTTAAAACACTGTTTTAAGCTAAATGTGACAAAATGTTGATGGAATTTCAGCTAAATGTGACAAAATGTTGCTGAAATTTTCAGCACAGTCAGCTTTACAAACGGCGCCCCATACTTGCCGCATGGCAAGCATACTAATAAAGAATAGTCTACAAAATTCAGGTGCAATGTGCTATTCTTGTGTTTTCATTGACAATGAGGATTAACAATGTTGGGGAACATAGCAGGCTACATGTCACTCTCGGGCAGAAACTCCACTTTTATTATTTTATTATCTCCACAATTTTATTCATTTATAAATCACTATTTTCTAAATAAACATTTCAACATCAACGTTGGTTAGCCTATTAAATAGCCTAACTTATCAAATATATGTCCATGGAGACTCACCAGTAGAGCTGATTTATATTTTAATAACAGATATAGTAATACAAAAGAAGTGGAAATAGGAATGTGGACAAAACGACAAGACTATACTTTGTCGGAGAAAGCAACTCGCAACTGCAATCGTTTTACTCTTTCTGCCTACATCCGTAGTTTGTTATGGTGCCTTTTTTAAAGTCCCGGCGTGAAGACATGGGGGGTGAGGTCACGCCTCTTGACCAATCAGTGGGCTGGTTGTCAACATACTGTTCAGCTCACTTCAGCCAGCCAGCTGGCTTTAGAGCTGAGTTGAGCGCAAGTCGAAATGCAAAATGTTGGCGGCTGAGTTGAGCTGTACCGGGAAAATATGTGCAGTGGAAATGACCCACATGTGTGCTGATGTGACTACAGAGCTTAGCCGTACAGTCCATTCTCACTCCTGACCTCAAAGCAGTGCTTATGGCCTTGTGCTTCACTGATGCACCCCCTCCGTGGAGAAAACAATAGTTTCTTGAATGGTTTTCTTGAATGATGTACAGATGGTCCCCCTACAATGCACACCCTTTGCCGAGGTAATGCCACGTCATCTACCTCGGTACGTACCGGGCCTAGCTGCAATGTACCCAAACAACCGCCAGGTGGCACTTGGGAGCGCTCGCTATACTTGGGCCTTGCTCTTTCTGCGGGAAAGCGCCTCTCTCTCTCTCCCTCTCTCGCCCACACACACACAACGTAACTCTTTGCTCTCTTCGCAAGACCTTAATGCCAATTGACTCGTCTTTTTGGATACCAGCCAAACTCGCAAGCTAGACAGCCAATAGTTTCGATTGTGCTGTTTGGAGAGGACGCATTTAAACTGTTACAGTTTAGGCAGTATTTAAGCATAGGCTACACACATTTCAACTTTCACGTTGTGCGATGGGTGGGGGACAAGTTTGGAATCGCTATAAGTTAGAGATTTATTTAAGAACATAGGCTGGCAAGATGTAAATGACACGCACTGCTAGAGCAATATGAACCAATCTGGGGGTCATTTCTCGACAGTGCCTTTGCTAACGACGTTAGCCATTTTGTTCGTTCTTAAGACCAACGTTGTAACCAAGGTCTTAAGTCGCTCGTAAGACAGTCTTCCGGCTTGGTCTTGAGTTGGTCTTAAGTTGTTCTTAAGTTGTTCTTAAGTTGGTCTTGCTCCTGACATTTCAGCGTCTTGGGGCAGGTTCAGGCAGAGTTCAAGTGACAGTGATTGATTACTGCCACCAAGTGCACAAGCGTCTAACTTTTACCACACAAAATGTCCAATGATTAGACAATTTTAAATATATTTGGTTGTGTATGCCGTCTTCCTGCCAGCAAGTCCTTACGTCCAACGTAGGCCACAAGAAAAATAATTGCCATTAAGAGCATTGTGCCTGAAGATGTGCAGGAAGATTGAAAGGTGCGTCAAACACAGTAGGCTACACATGACATTATGAACGTCGTTAAATACCTGTGAAGACAATCATGCCCCCAAAATCCACCCCAATAACCAAATGTCGCTGTACATATCACTGCACAATAAAATCGCGCCAAATAACTTCGCAATGGCGTCAGCCACACGGTCCACTGTCACTGCGCACGAGGGAGAGGAGGCAGAGAGTTGCGAATATGCCCGAATTCAGCCTGGATGCGCGCGCGCGCGCGCACACACACACACACACACACACACACACACACACACACACACACACACACACACAAACGCACATATACAGGGGTGATAGTGAAAAAAAATCCTGAGCCTGAACTTTTTTCCTGGTCGGGGAGGGGGGGGCCGGGGGACGACGGGACATACTGCATATGAGACGTAATGTAGGCCTTATTATTATTCAAACACATTATTCAAACATTTAAGATAATGTTTTCATTTTTGCATTATTTCTATAGTGTTATTCACGAAAACACAGATCATTTCCCTGTTGGTAGGCTACAGCACTTGGCTGAAAGAAACTGACCACCACGTTCAATTCTAGCTGTAAAAACGAATACCAACGTATGCAGTTAGAAATGCATTCTAGGCTTGTGATGTTGCACTAAAGTTATTGAGGTGGGTATTGAACCAATGCAACATTTCAACACCAGAATGCATTTCTGAAAACATGGTGCATATTTTACCACATTGAATTAACTGAAAGCTACATATGTAGCAGCCATACCAAGACAGGTCAGTAGGAGGCAATACTACTCCAAAGTACAGTAACTACACTCTGTCCAAAATAGAGGAGGTGATTACCAATTAATTGAGCAATACTTTTAAATGACATGACATTTGCTGCAAGCTGATAAGTTTCATTTTCATTGGGACATTGCTCATATAACTTGTATAGGCTACTGGACATACGTTTAGATAGCCTACTCGTGGCCCCATGGTCTACCTATAACCACAGATTGTTTAAGGGCTGTGCTATAACCCCTGCCTTTCCGTTGTAGGGAAACGCCCTTTAATTACCGGTACATGATATTTAGGGCACAAGCGCATGATTGGCTACATGCAGGCCCACGTTCACATCGCATATTTCGACTCCACGGATGACAGAACCAGTGGTTATTACGGACAGGACAGTATATATAGCCTGTGTGACTACTGCGCGACTTTCGCATTGGGTTGTAGTCAATTAAAATACATGAAAATCACTCGCGTGTACACACGCCCATTACAATGTACGAGTTGAAAAGATAACAGAAAGCAACAAAAACAAAGACAGGACCGAATTAAGCTACATGAAAATAGCACAGGGCGTGAAGATAAGATGAACATTCACTGCATGTCTAGGTGACACCGTGGTGGCCACATGAACGCAAGCCAAGTATTTGAAGTTCATGAGAGTCTGATATTGATAATTGCCCCCTGCCCGAGAGTAGGGATTAAGTAGCCCCAGAGCGTGCAGACAATACAACCTGTGCATCGTGCGTGGAATAACTGGATTCGATTACGCAGAAGGGCTACGACAGGGAGCGCGCGAGAGAGAAAGGCTGTGTGAACCTGTGCGAGGCTGTTTGGGGGTTTTCACAGAGCGCGTTGGTTTAGTCAGCATAACTAATATAAACATCTCCCTGAAATCAGTTTGACACGTGGTTTGTCAGGAATGACGCAAAACACCATCCCTCAATCAACAGTAGACCAAAATCTACGAACTCAGCTCACACTAGCCTACAAGAGGTGTAGGCTAACTAGGCTTGCCAAACATTAGCGATCCAAGCATTCCATTGTCATTTGGACATGTCGCAATGGTAGCCGCTATTCCAATGCAGACCACATTTACGCACTACACCTAGAAAAAAAGTATCATGACGGGCATAGCATAGCCTACCGTTTTGAGCATACAGACTTTTTTTGAAAGAACGTCCATCTCCATCAAAGTTTGTCAACATTGCGCAGTCATTTAGCGCACATAAATGAGGAAAATAGACGAACCTATTTCAAACATATACTCTCACTGAGCCCGTTTATGCGCATCAATAAGCCGTTTATGGTCAGGTTTTTGGAGTAACCTGCGCAAGGCAAAATCATTCGGGCCCAAGCCAACATGCCACAGTGGGCAAATTAATAACTAAATGGCCTTACCTTCAAACGTTTTCTTGATCACAGAATTTCACTAGTATTCCACTGACATCCACACGGTTCAACACACCCATCACAACTAGCAAGCCATGTGGATTTGTGCTAACAATAGTTGCTATTTTTTATCGGAATCCAAATGGTCTAGACTTGGCCTATAGTACTTTCTTCCGTTTCTTCAGTATAACGAGATGCCATTTTTGGATTTGCCTCCGTCGACAGTGAAAATATCTGAGAAGGGTAACCAGTAGGGGCCTAGAACTCTCTTTACTGTGCATACTGACAGCCAATCTACTTCTCCTTTCACTAGAACTAGAAGACTGCCGCCAGTGATGTGGTGAGTGACTCAAGAGCAAGACGTAACAAATTGATACATTTTTCAGTAAGATGACGGGATGATACAATTATGGGCTGCTGCTCATTTGGGTTCCTTTCGCGTCTCTTACAACAGGCTGTTGCGCGCTCATTTATTTTCACCATACATTAATGAAGGCCTACGCGATAGTTTATTATTTTATTAATATTGGGGAAATTATTATTTTATTTTTTTCTACAGCCACGCTACGCCGGATTTCCGGCGCGGCGCCGGACTGCTATCACCCCTGAGAGAGAAAGAGAGAAAGAGAGAAAGAAAGAAAGAGAGAGAGAGAGGAGAGAGGAGAGAGAGAGACAGGAGAGAGAGAGAGAGAGAGAGAGATGAGTGGAAGTGGATATACTGTTGTGCAGATAAGGCACCTGCGCTTAATTTAAAATTCAGCCGAAATGGATATGTTACCAGTTACCACCAGCAAGTGAGAAATAGGATAGTATACATGCCATCACGCTTTCACCGGCCATTTCTGTGTAGTTATTTGGAGTGATTAAGCTACAGTGATATGTAGACTGACATTTGGTTATTGGGGATGGATTTCGGTGACATGATTGCGTTGACAAGTATTTAACGACTTTCATGGAGATGTCATGTGTACTGTGTTTGACGGACCCTCCGTGCATCATCCCTTCCTGCACATCTTTACGCGTAAAGGTCATAATGGCAATTATTTTTCTTGTAGCCTATTTTGCGCGTAAGGGCGTGCAGGCAGGAAGACGACATAAACAACCAAATATATATTTTAGAATGATCGATTCCTTTCAGTTATCATTTCAAACATCATTGAACTGTCCACTCTGCGTGGGGAAGGACCTCGCTGTTGTCTCGCACTTAAGAGTTCTTCTACATGCGTTCGGGTGTTGGCAGTGTCAGAGGCCAGCCCGAAGGCATCCCTTGGGGTTTACAGAGTTTAAGCTTAAAAAAATAGCCTACATCTGATCAACTACAGTAAGACTGAGCTTTCTCCAGCAAGCGCCTTGAGTCACTTCAAGTTAGAGATATGGGTAACAACGGTTAGACATATATTTGACCCACAACAGAGACCCAAAGACAGCGCGACAAGTGTGTGTGTGTGTGTGTGCGCGTGTGTGTGTGTGTCCATATTCTCAACCCTCTGCCTCCCGCAGAGTAACCAGGTGGCCGCGTAAAGTAGGCTAAATGTGCAAAGTAAAATGATCCCAATGTGATCTCGCATGCCTTTCAGAGTAGGCTATCCTCCCATTATTTCATAAAGCTGCATTTTGTCCAGGGTTGCGATGTACGTGGGTTGGAGTTCGTGTAGCGTAGTCTATAGACAACAATGACATAGTAGAAATGTTCACAATGTGTGCGCAATCCGACCACGTTGTGCGCGCATGGGTATTTGTTTCCCACTGCGACAACATATTGTGAAAATTAGAACTCAAGCGGACTCAGAGGAGAATATTATGGATGTTAGAGATTTAAAAGTCCATGCATACATTTATCCCTTCGGGTCTAGAATCATTGCTATTACCCTCCGGCAAGGCATGACAACCACTCATCCACCAACCACCGGTTTCTGAGAGAAGTTACTGAAGACTTATCGTAAATTGATTTAGCAAAACCGGAATAAAATATAAGACATTGTGACATGTAATGCATTATTTGGTTTCTGCTGTCGAATAGGGATGGTTTTGAGGGCACGGTTGTGTTGACAAAGATTTGTGGACTTTGATAGCGTTGTAATTATTGTATCTGACAGCCACGTGAATCATGACGCCGTCACTACTTTGATTGCGACCAATGCAGCCGAGCTGAGGCGAGACACTCCAAGCATTTCCGAAGACTTCCTCGTGTCTGAGAACGTACGTACGTACGTCCAAAGGTTGGTCGCGACTTCGGTCGGTCTTGCGTCTAAAGACCAACTGAAGACCAACTTAAGATCAACTCAAGAGCAACTTAAGACCAACTCAAGAGCAACTTACGACCAACTCAAGACCGACTTAAGACGGTTAGCAACGACAAGAATCGAGAAACGGAGTCCAGGTCGGCGTTGCTTTTAAGCAAAATACTTCCCTGATGACTACTTAAGTAAAATAAGCTGCATTTGTCTAATATTTGGAGACATCGCTATGCCCTTTCTGCGGGGAAGCGCCTCTTTCTCTCGCTCTCTCTCTCCCTCTCTCGCCCACACACACACGCGACGTAGCCTGTAACGTAACTCTTTCCACTCTTCGCAAGACCTAATGCCAATTGACTCGTCTTGTTGGATACCAGCCAAACTCACAAGCTAGATAGCCAATAGTTTTGATTGTGCTGCTTGGAGATGAGGCATTTAAACTGTTACAATTTAGGCAGCAAAGAGAAGACGGCGGTCTTCCCGGTGTAACACCCCAGCCGTTTTTTAATGGGAGCACATGAGATGACTATGATCCAACTTGTCTTGAGTACCGTCGTAGCACAACAAATCGTTATCGTCAACATAGCCTAGATAATTGGAAATTACAAAAATAGGCTACATTTTATAGACTTTGGCTATAGGCTAAGCCGACTTCTCTACCTGTTTGAATTAGTGCAGCCTTACAGGGAGGACGTTAATTTGGCATAGGTCAACTGCAAGAGACTACTAATTTGTGACTTGACGTGATGTGTGAATAATTAGGCTACGCTATGCAACAGGCATATTTAGCCGCACTCAGTCATTTGCTCATGGTATTGTGGTGGTGAATGTCCCGACCCCGTGTGTCCGCGTGCGTGCAGGGGTATAGCCTACATCAAGCGTGCCATCACCACCCGTCCCCCCGGACCGTTTTTTTTTTTCACTTCAAATCTTACCCGACACACACACACACACGCATGCGCAAACACACGCACACACATACCAGGCACGTGCACTCCAATACGGCAGGGGAGGCACGGCCTCACCAGCTCCAGATGAGAATGATGAGATGCAGTTAATGTGAATAATAGTAACAATAACAGCTATTGTTTTCGAGCATCTGCACCATAACTACCATTTGAGCAGTATTTAAACAGTTTCACTCATTTTCAATCATTTCCGTGGCCAAAATCGTAATATTTGCCCATTTCATGTCAAATTGCTCCGAATACGCTGAATTTGGGGCAACTCTGAACTGGCCTCACCCCGGATTGCGCAATCCCTCGTTAACAAAGTTGCGCGCATGCGCATTGTTGCTCGTTCTGTGAATGCAACCTGGTAATATTGTATTAAACGTTTTTATACACTTAATAGAAGTATGTATGGTGTGCCCTCATTTCCTGATATTTTTTAAATATTTTCTACGTGTGATTATCATTTCTTTACTCTGGACGCTTTGACATAACGCCCACTGAAATATACAATGGTGAGGCGAGCAGTAGCCTGGCCGCAGACTCCTTCTGGTGTTGAGTCTTGCTGGACAGTTACGTCATAGCGAATCTGAAGTTCACAATACAGTCAGTCGGTGTTGTTGGCTAGCTTGTTCACGTTGACTGCTACAAGTGGATTTCATAAGGAAACTAAGAGCATTCTCAAAGTTGGATTTCCAAGGGGAAAATATGTGATAAAGAAAAGAGGACCGACAGAGCTGAAGGGTTTTCTACTCAGGTGACCGGTCAGAATAACTACCCGATCATTTCAAAGTGAGTGGTACAACACTGCAGAAAATATTGTTGTTTCCCCTGTGTCTTGTTTGCAACCGGCGAGAATGTGTGGAAGACCATTCGCATGGGATTTTACGACTTAACAATTTACTAAGGACTAAGGAGCCTCACGAAACACAAATCCTCGCGGCTACTCATATTCAATGCCAAATTGCTTTGGACGTTTGGGGCGACGTTTGGGGCTTTGGATGAACAGCACCGGCTAAAGTAACGTTAGCATGCACAACGGCAAAGTGAAGGAAAAGAGCGGCGCATGGACCTGATGCACGAGTTCAGGTAGGACCAATTTCCTATGTGTCACGGAGAGAATCCGCCGTGATTCTTGTCCAGTGTGGTAGCTTTTGTGATGGGCACCGGATTCTCATGTGCCCGGTAACTTTTTGTAAACTGTTTTGAGTACAGGGTACCGTTGAGGTAAATCAAATATACCCGTGTAACTACAAGACTCTGATTTAATTCCAAGGTGTAGGCATAACAGAAATGACAGTCCCAAAATATTTGGTGACCATATCGAAGCGTGTGTAATATCTGTTTACGTTGACATTCGCTTCCTGCCACACCTTTGTCCCACATCGCTTGCTGTAGCCTCGTACAAGTAGATGTAGGCCTACATTTGCACGAGAATCCAGTTCGTATCACGAAAGCTATCACACCGGTTTGTTCGCCGTGGTGCTCAGTGGTCTATATGACACCATGTTTTGAATCCTGTGTGTCTTGAGCATCCGCCGTGATGCTCAGTCTACATTGCTGCTGCTGTGTGGTTTATGTGAGATCACTGTTTGAATCCTGTGTGTGTGTGTGTGTGTGAGAGCAGTGGGCTGTGAAGGAGCTTACACTCTCCACTACTCTCCCCTCACCTACCCTCCTCTCCTCTCCCCTCCCCTTCTCTCCTCTCCTCTTCTCTCCTCTCCACTACTCTCCTCTCCTCTGCTCTGCTGTCCAGATTGGTGCTGTGTGGTATATGTGAGACCACTGTTTGAATCCTGTGTGTGTGTGTGTGTGTGTGTGTGTGTGTGTGTGTGTGTGTGTGTGTGTGTGTGTGTGTGTGTGTGTGTGAGAGAGAGAGATCTAATAGCATTTTCTCTGCGGAAATGCAGTAAGCTTATGTCAAAATATGTAGGCCTACCTTATGTTAAGAAAGCTGCTATGACATATGGAACTTGTCGGTAGGCCTATTTGGCAATTATTTATTTGAAAATCTGATATTGAAAAAGTTGCCTCACCAGCCATAAATCCCAGCGCACGTTACTGACAGATACGCCGCTAATCGCTCTCCGTTCTCCGTCTCTCCATCTCTTTCTCATTGTTGCTATACGTGCATCTGGATAGGCAGTGTGGTCACCCAGCACATTTTCATACAAATGCTGTGTTTTTTTTAAATGAAATCTTTATTCAGTTATTTGTGAGCAGTCTCTGCTTTTCTCTTTCAATGTTGCATCACCGTGGACAAGTGTCTGCTCAAAAACTTAATGCAAAGCGGCTAAAATTTTCAGAACGTGTTGAACTTTTCAGAACATGAATGTTTGTCTGTGGGGGAGGGGGTGGGTTACAGCAGTGCAGTGCAGTGCACGGGACTCACTGCACAGCCTTTTGTGACATGTCGTGGCGTGGCCATGGTCGTGGCGCATTGAAAGGATGAAATGTTCACAAGCACCAATAAAAAAACCTGTCTTCAACCTATTAGTCCGTATCCTGAGGATATCCCTTCCTGACTTGAATAGGCTAGTGCAGAAATAATTAACAGTCATCACTTATAAGTTAGGGGCGGAATTGAGACGGTGAATGCAGGACAGAATAATAAAAACAAAACACCGTCGACTGGCGGTCTTGTTTAGGGATCACGCTTGTGTTATTATCAAATGCCCAATGTTACGTGCAACGCGCAATTGGCTGACTCTTTCCACTTGTAGCCTACTAAAACTGAGGGAGGGATCAACGTACAATGAGCTACACTGAAGCAGATTACTCTGCTTCGCAAAAAAAACCAGTGCACCAATAATACCCCGTCTTCAACCTACTATTTACTAGATATATAGGCTAGTAATAGTATTAAGTTGTGCTACCTTGTTTTTTTTGTGGTAGCGACAGTGTAGCCTACAGTAGATCGGGTAATAGCCTGCAATAGGGGAAGCGGCCAATGCGCCAGTTTTAAAGACAGAATGTCGTCGCCAAATGTAAAATCACCTCTCTCATGCTGACGTGACGGGGCACTACTTCATTAGGCTACAATGTTGTTCATGTCTGTTTGACTCACACACATATAGGTTCTATACGAGTGGTTCAATTTGTGTTTTTGTGCTCATCGCACAAATGAGACAGGCTTGCTTGATACACAAAGCAAGCGACATCGGTCCACTCAAAATGGTCCGAACTCCGCCGCTTGATTTCATGTCTCCTCAGTCTCTCCATTACGGTTTATTAGCCTACTCTGTTTTGCTATTTTCGTTATTCTTAGCCCTGGCGTTAGAGATGAAGCAACTGTGATCAGTGAGGTTGTGGAAACGGTTGAATAATGGTGGTCCTAAATTGGAAGCGGCCGATGCCAGTTTTGAAGACAGAATGTCGTGGCCAAATTTAAAATTCGATCTCTCTCATGCTGGCGTTACGGGACACACTTAATTACAATGGTGTTCCTGTCTGACTCGGTTTTAATTGTCTTTACCGGTTCAAATTGTAGGCATGCAAACTCTGTATCCTGAGGATACCCGTTCCTGACTTGAATAGTGCCGAAATAAATTAGGGGCGGATTGGGAGACGGTGAATGCAAGACAGAAAAAAAGTTGAGTTTAAATTCACGTGGTGGTCATGTTTAGGGCTCACACTTGTGTTATTCAAATGCCCTATCAAATACCCAATGCTAAATAAAACATGCAATTTGCTGACTGTATTTCTACTACTACTAAAACTTGGGGAGGGACAAGCACGGAAGCACAAACAGACGCACAAACACAGGCAGACGCTGCTCTGCAAAAGCAGTGCTATACTGCCCCCCGCATTCCGAATGGCCACAGGGTGTAATGACCACGGTACGCTGCCACGGTACGGTAATGTTGTGAGCAGATTGAAGTTACACCATCTGTACCTTTGCCCATTCAGCATCCTGACTAAAAATGAGAAAATGACATTTGAATTGCGCTTTTTTGAGATATTGAATAAACTTTTGTAGTCGATGGCTTCTTGCTGTCATCACGAAGCCACAAGCACGAGGGCGAACGGGAGTTAGGAAAATGGAGAGAATGTATTGTATAAAAGGGCTATGCATCACCCAAAATGTCTCTCTCTCTCTTTCTCTCTGTAAACAAGAACTCAAAACAAAACTATATACCTCTTTGAATGCATCAGGTCCATGTCAAACTCAAATATTGATGATCTTCGGATCATCAAGTGGTCGACAAACCCACACTCTCTTTCATAGAGCTCAATCTTGGAGTACAGGAAGTAGTATCCACGTTGCTTCACAGTCAGACAGCCATCTTTGTAGTCCATCTGATGGAGGAAGGCTTGCAAAACATCATGTACCCAATGGACTATTAGACTGTTGTTTGCCTCTGGACCATGAGAATCGCCTGGACAAGACATCAATATTGGTTATTGTCAGAGAGAAAAAATATATACAGCATATGACACTATGAAAAGAATATTTTATCTGTTAGTGTTTAAATGGGCAGTCATGGGTAAGCGGTTAGGGCATCAGACTTGTATCTAAAGGTTGTCGGTCCGACTCCCGACCCGCCAAGTAGTAATTAACTAGTGCTCTCCCCCATCCTCCTCCATGACTTAGGTACCCTGAGCATGGTACCGTACTGCCGCACTGCTCCCTTGGGGTGCCATTGGGGGCTGCCCCCTTGCACGAGTGAGGAATAAATGCAATTTCGTTGTGTACAGTGTGCAGTGAACACTTGTGTGCTATGGAGTTCTGTGTCACAATGACAATGGGAGTTAGTTTCCAAGTTGGGCTTTCACTTCACACAAATATAATAATTGTGTATGAATTCAAGAAAAGAAGAGGGTGAACAGGATTTCTGAATTCACTATGCCCTTATGGGTATTCAAAAAGATAAGTGACAAACTTTAAGAACACATCTTATCATCTTTGCATCTTATCATCCCGCTGCTGCTGCCCCTTTGCACAGGTGAGGCATACAGTATGTCTCATAAGTGAGTACACCCCACACATTTTTGCAGATTTGTAAGTTTTCATTGGACAACATTATCAACCAGCGAAATGTTGAGCAATTTGGGGATTGTTAAATGGTTATATAAATATATTTATGATTGTTGTCAACATGGCATGTTCGGTGTTAGCTAGCTAGCTGTATACCCATAACTAATACACGGCTGGATACCTAGCTCTGTGTAATTGACGACAGGTTGGCTAGCTGCTAGCTCGGTAGACTAGGTGTCATTCCCATCTATTTAGTAAGCGACTTACAGACTTTCAAAGCTCCCAAATGTCTCGTTTTTAATAACATGGATCTTATTAGAATTTGGGGCAGGCATATAATACAAGGCTGGATACCTAGCTCTGTGTTATTGACGACAGGTTAGCTAGCCACTAGCGAGGGCCTCTTTGTAGGTGAAGCGGCAACTTCCAGCCGTCGTAGCAGTGAATGCGTGTGATGACCACAGCCACAAACAAGTTTCCTAATAAATCGTGTTTTCACTTATACAGTTCAAAAATGCCTCGTTTTCAACCACATGGCCCTCCTTGATCAACCAGCGAAATGTTGAGCAATTTGGGGCTTGTTAAATGGTTATATTTATGATTGTTGTCAACATGGCATGTTCGGTGTTAGCTAGCTGTATACCCATAACTAATACACGGCTGGATACCTAGCTCTGTGTAATTGACGACAGGTTGGCTAGCCGCTAGCTCGGTAGACTAGGTGTCATTCCCATCTATTTAGTAAGCGACTTACAGACTTTCAAAGCTCCCAAATGTCTCGTTTTTAATGACATGGATCTTATTAGAATTTGGGGCAGGCATATAATACAAGGCTGGATACCAGTCTCTGTGTTATTGACGACAGGTTGGCTAGCCACTTGCTTGGTAGAAGGTGTCATTCCCATCTATTTAGTAAGCTACTCAAAGACTTTCAAAGCTCCCAAATGTCTCGTTTTTAATGGCATGTGTCTTCTTAGAAATTGGGGCAGCAATTTCATTCTACACCTACAGTAGTGGTCTGATAATAGCGTGTGACTATCTGGTTCTGTAAAATGCTCAACTTAGCTTACCGAGCTAGTTTAAAACATCGAATGATCAAATGGTAATGTGTTGAGATCTATTTGTGTCCGATAAGTTCATGGTGTATTATTACATCAATCCATGTCAGCCACGAAATGTATTATCATCCAGGCTTTTTAAATTAAGTAAACACTGTACGTAGCACGGACGGACACCATGCTTCTTCTTAGAAAGTTTCCTGTTTACTAGGTAGCCCGGCCCCCCTCGCGATTTGATTGGCCCTGTCATCGGATAACTTTCAGGCTTGCAAAACGGCCGGGGTCCGCTAGACTGCCCCCGGGAGCAAATTCAATTTGCGGTCGCTAGGGGCGTCTAGATTTCTAGGCTAGTATTGTGGTATACATAGTGTCATGGTTTGCATTTAATATTTTTTCCTTTCATGCAATTGTCATTGGTAACATTTGTAGTAAGACTAATGTACCTGCTTTGTTGTTATGACTCTTATTACAAAACGATTTTGAGAGACTTTTATTTTGACATGCGATTTGAGTAGGAAATCGCCTGAAGCTTAGTTACAGAAATCAGTTCGTCCGTGGCAGCAGTGGAGATGGCTGCCTTTGTCTTCCACTCCTCATTTTGACTACAGTTTGTGTCCATGTTTGTTCAAGCAACGTCTGTAAGTATTTGTTTATCATATTTCTAGCTTATTTCATGCAGATAATTCATATGTCAATGTTAGTAGATTAAAAATGCTTTTAAAAACAAACTATTTTCACAATGTCACAGGAAACACATGGTGTAGCTTAGCTTAGCAGTATTTCATGTCTATTCTTGTACATTTTCTGATGTATGTTTTTCATATGCTTGTATTTCAGTTTCACAACTTTATTCATTAAAATCACAAGAAAGAAACTACTTCTGTGGAGTTGATGAGTATCTGTTTAGCTGCTTGGATAGCTAACTCTTAGTGAGACCAAGACAACATGTATACCCATCCTCGGTAGTGTACTTCCCACTATCCATACAAAGAAGAATGAGCTTATACATATTGGGAGATATACATGACCATCTTCATGACGGTGGGAATATGGTCATTTTTCTATTGTACCACTTTATTTTTTTTTAAAACTTTATTGCCCATATCAAACTTCCAGGCAATACAAACACACATTCAATGCAACTCCCCCCCCCCCCCCCCCCCCCAAAAAAAAAAAAAAACAGACACAAAAACAAGTACAACAACTAAAATAACAAAATAAAAATAATAATACAAAAATAGACAAAAAAAAAGGGTCACCTGGTCATTAAATAGTATACAATATCACTTGGTTATACAAGGTCAAACTAGATTCATGATACCAAACTTCAATATCACAAAGGTTTTAATCTAATTTTAGTCCAAGGATTACTGGGGTCCATCTTCTTATGAATAGTGGTAGTTTGAACTGTAAAATAGCAGTCATATTTTCCATTGTTTTTATCTGTTTAATCTTCTGTAACCATTGAGCTTTTGTGGGTGTACATGTCTGCATCCAATTAACAGTAATCATTTTCTTCGCTGTCATTAACAGAATATGCAACATGTAGCACTGGTCCTTGGAAAGCAAATTCTCTGGAATTATCTCCAGCATAAAAATTAAAGGGTCCAGAGGAATGTCAACTCTGAAGACAGTGTCCAAATCTTCTTTAATGTTCTTCCAAAACGTTTGTATCGCTGGACAGTCCCAGAATATATGGGCGTGGTCCCCAACCATGCCACAGTTCCTGGGGGCAGTATTTGAAAACCTTGACACCTTAAGAGGTGTTCTGAAGAATCTCAATTTCACTTTCCAGTCAAATTCTTTCCACATTTGGCTCCCAATCCCTTTATGACTTGCTAAACAAGTTTTTTCCCACGCTTCATCTTCTATAATTGCATTAAGTTCTAATTCCCACTCACTTTTAATATGTAAGGTATTGTCTGAGGTGTCTGTCAAAAGACTTTTATAAATATACGACACTTGATGTTTTGATGAAACTTTATGTTGAGAAACCATGATAAAATAACTTTCAACTTCCATTGGATCTCTTTTTATATAATCCCAGTCGGAGTGTCTGGTGAGATAGCTTCGTATCTGCATGAATCTAAACAAGTCATTCATAGGCAGATCAAATTTTTCCTGGAGTTGTGAAAATGATCTAAGTGTGTTGTTTTCAAACAATTGGTCAATGGTGACTAGACCCTTTTCTGCCCATCTCCTAAATGCCATGTCTGTTAGTGATGGGAGAAAATCAAAGTTTCCCAAAATAGGCATCACCCTTGATAATGCCACAGAGCCTTTTATTTGTTTTTGTACAGTGTTCCAAATCTTTAGTGTATGTTTAACCCACATATTTTCTATTTTTATCTTTTTCTGAGCCCTTCGGTCCAGAAAAGGAAGTACAGACAATGGTATCCCAGTTAAAGAATTCTGTTCAATGGATAGCCATCCAGTTTCTTCAGCATTGGTCATCCATACCACTATCGCCCTGAGTTGGGCTGCCCAGTAATATAGTTTAAGATTAGGCAAACCCAGACCACCCCTTTTTTTGCTTGCCATCAGTATTTTTAGGCGTATTCTTGGCCTTCTATTTTGCCAAATAAATGTTGAGATACGCTTTTCAAGACATTTAATTGTTCTTTGTGGAATCAAAATCGGTAAAGATTGAAATAAAAAGAGGAGCCTAGGTAAAACATTCATTCTTACAGATTCTATTCTTCCAAAGAAGGACAGAGGTAGCACATCCCATCTGCTTAGATCTTGGTAGATCTCTTTAATTAGTTTGTCATAATTATAGTGGAAAAGCTGTGATGGTTTCGGTGTCAGGATAACTCCTAAATATCTAAACCCATTTTTGGATTTCTTAAATGATACTATACTGTCTAATTGTTGAGGCCATTCACCACGTATCATCATTGCTTCTGATTTGCTAGTGTTTATCTTATATCCAGATATTTCACTGTATTTATTTAGGCTATCTAAGAGTGCAGGGATTGAATCCATGGGCCTTTCTATAAATAACAATATGTCATCAGCAAAAAGAGCTAATTTGTGTTGACTCCCTCCATCATCAGGGATGCCCAGTATGAGAGGATTTGATCTTATTAGTTCTGCAAGTGGCTCTATGCTTAAGGCAAATAAAGAAGGAGATAAGGAGTCTCCTTGGCGAGTGCCACGGCTAAGTGGAAAAAAGTCTGAGCAATACCCATTTACTCTCACCCTAGATTTAGGGTCTTTGTAAAACAGGCGTATCCAGTTAGTAAACGTGTCATTGAAGCCCATGTGTCGTAGAGTATGTAGTAGGAAAGCCCAAGAAATTCTATCAAACGCAGATTGAGCATCCAAACTGAGAAGTGCTGAAGGAGTATCTCTTTTGGCTGCAATAAACTGTAAATGTAGGGCTCTCCTCACATTATCAACACCATGTCGATTTGTGATAAACCCAGTTTGGTCAGGCTTTACCAACTTGTGAATGATTTTCTGAATTCTTTTAGCTATTATTGAAGTGAGGATTTTAAAATCAACACACAGAAGGCTAATGGGGCGATATGATGCACATAGGGTTGGGTCCTTATTTTCTTTATGGATAACACTTATGATTGCCTCTGACCAGGATGCAGGTGCTTGTCCTTTTTCTAATGCAAAATTATAAGCATTGCACAGTATTGGGGTCAGCTCACCTACAAAGGCTTTATAATATTCCCCTGAGAAACCATCGGTTCCAGGAGATTTGTTATTTTTGAGTTGTGCAATAGTATTTTTTATTTCTTCTTCTGTGATTGGGCTTGACACCATGTCTGCCTCTTCTGATGTGAGTTTAGGCAAATCGATGGAGCTGAAAAAAGACTCCATCTTCTCATTTCTTTGTGGGTCTGACTGTTCCTCGTATAGTTTTCTATAATGCATGGCAAATGCCTTTGTGATGTCTGTGGGTTGTGTTAGGGTTTCACCATTATCAGGGCTTTTAATTTTGTGAACTGCCCTACTACTTTGCGCTTTTCGTAGTTGGAATGCTAGTAGTCGACTTGCTTTATTTCCCATTTCGTAGTATTTTCTATTTATAAATCTTAAAGCCCCTTCTGTTTTATATGTTAATAGGTCATCCAATTCTTTCCTTGTATCTTTCATAGCCTGTAAAGTGTCCTCTTTGTTAGATTGTTGATGTTCTCTTTCTAGTTGCTTTATTTTTTCTTCTAGTTGGTTCTGACTATTCACCCTCTGCTTTTTTAGTCTACATGAAATTGCAATAATACAACCCCTCATCACAGCCTTAGCCCCTTCCCACAAGGTTACTGGAGAAATTGTGTCATCTTCATTTGCCTCAAAATAGTGTTTTAATTCCTGGCGAATTTCTTGTTTAATAATTTCATCATTAAGTAATGATACATTGAGTCTCCAGTACCTAAAGGATTTTTTTGGCCCTAGTTCCATCTTTAAGGTGACTGGCGCATGGTCTGATATGGTGATTGGCTCTATTTTGCACTCTTTAACCCTATACAGATCTGGTCCTGATATTAGCATCATGTCCAGCCTGGAATAGCTGCCATGTACCTGTGACATAAAGGTGAAATCTTTTTCTCTGGGATGTAAACGCCTCCATACATCCACTAGGCCAAGTTCACTTGCCATTGCATGCAGTGTAGATGACTTTCTAGATATAGTGCTGCCCCCTGCTGGCAACTTATCCATATATTGGTTCCAGATACAATTAAAATCTCCGCCAATTAAAACCAAACCTTCCATCACATCTGCTAGTAATCCAGCTATATCTTTAAAAAAATCAGGGCTGTCCTCATTTGGGGCATATAAATTGAGCAGAGTTAGTTTTATGCCATTTATAGCTCCTTTTACAATAATATATCTACCCTCCTTATCTCTAACCATTTCTGTCTGACTGAAATATACTGATTTATTAAAGAGTATGGCCACCCCTCGCCTTCTCCCATTTTCAAATGACGAACTAAAAACTTGATCCACCCATTCCCTTTTAAGTTTAAGGTGCTCTTTCTCTGACAAGTGAGTTTCCTGGAGCATTGCTATTGAACATTGTAATTTTTTTAGATGGCTCAATATTTTTTTCCTTTTAATTGGGTTGCCTAATCCCTTCACATTGTAAGTAATAAAATTCAAACTATTCATACCTGTTATTATGCTGTTTCATATTCCTTTTGCATTTAAACCCATGTAATAACCTTTTTTTGCGTCAGTAACCCAACTAGTAGACCTATTTTCCAGGTGACAACAACAAATAAAACAAAATATAAAACATGTAAAAACCAGAACAGTTAACTTCCACATGCCCAATATGTTTGCTAAAAGCCTATAACACAGTAAGAAAACCAGGCCCTGTAATTTAAGCAAACCATATCCCGGTGTATCCTGGGCAGAGGATGGTGACAGGTCCTCTGTGGGGTTCACACAAAGTGTCTTTGCTGCTGCCGTCTCGCTCTCGCGTCGGTTGCTGCTCAATGCGAGTGTGGCCAACTCACAGTTCAGTTGAGCTCCATCCAGTGAAAAGAAAAAGCGATGATAGTCCTAACGTTTGGTGCATTTAAAAAAAAACTCTCGACGATGATGACTCCCCCACTTATTCAATAGCCTCGCGTTCCGCGGATGGTTCGCCAACCACTGCTGCCTCTTCCGTCTCACCCACGACTTGCCACCCGCTGAGGCGCAGTTCATCCTCCACCTGCGTTCTTTCGTCGATCTTTGGATAGATGTTGTACTCGGCCAGTTTTGGGAGGGCATCTTTCAGCGTGGAGAACGTGTGTTCTCCCGTGTCCATGGTCAATTTGAGTTGTGCTGGATAAATGCACTTGGCTTTAATGCCCTTCTTTTTCAGCTGTCTAGCCGCCCATCTCACGCTCGCCCTCTTCCTTTGCAATTCCGGAGAATAATCGTGGTCAAAGTATATTTGCTCATCATTGTATACTAATGTTTGGCTCCAAGCTTGTCGTAATATCTTCTCTTTGACGGCGAAGTCAAGGAACCTGACGATCAGGGACCTGGGAGGATCATTGGGTTTCTTTGCCTCAGATGTCAATGAGCGATGTGCCCTTTCTATTTGTATGGAGACGTCTGGCATTGGGTCTAGCACTGCGTGTATCAACTCTTCGACAAATTTCCTCACGTCTCTCCCCTCGCTCCCCTCAGGTACCCTGTAGATTCTCATGTTGTTACGTCTCATTCGGTTCTGTAGGTCATCATACCTGGCAGTCAAATCTTTCTCTCTGCGTAGCAGATAGCGTATGGCCCTCTCGTACCGTCTTCCCTCATCTTCAGTAGCACTTACGCGTTCTTCTACCTCTGTAGTTCTTCTCTCTAGTCTTGTCATTTCCCCTTTCAGTTCTGCCATTGATGTCTCTAGCTTCCTGAGGGTTTGATTATGTCCTTCCAAATTCTCAGATCTGATCTTTGCTAGCTCCGCTAATATTTTAGCCTCAAATGAGCCACCATTGCCTCTCGCCTCGTGCTGAGTCTGCTGACCTGGTTTCGGATTCGGAGTATCATTTTTCTCTTTCGAAGTATCTGGCTTTGCAGTCGAGGCTTTTCTTGTTGTTGCCATCTTCGATATGTCATATAACGTCGAGTAATAACTTAAGTTAGGTTATTTAGTATTTTTTTGGACGGAGCTCAACTTTTTGGGTGCTGTTCAGCACATGACGTCACCGGAAGTTCCTATTGTACCACTTTAAATAGTAAAACTCCCACAATAAAGGCAGAATATAACAAGGAGTAATATTTTGAAGCAATCTTAAGATATTCCCACAGATTATCTAAGTCCAGATACGCCACTGGTTGGTTTCACGGTGTATTTCCGGTTTCCGAAACGAGGCAGGTTTGTATTAGTTCTATGGCAGATTTAGAGCTGTAGGGGCAGTTCCACCCTTATCCACGTGGTGGCCCGGAGACCAGAATGAATGGAGTCCTATGGAGCAAAACCCCTCATGGTGCCTTTATCTCAGTATATGATTTTTTCTTGTGTAATTCGGATGTTGCTTTCGAAAGACTATATATAGAAAATACCCACGCCTGACTTTTAGGTCTTTTGCGCCACGCTATGATTTTTAAGTGTCTATGACGTCACATCCTTAGCAAAATGCTAGCGAGTAGTGAGCAACAAAAACGCCTCCTGTAACAAATCAAACGGACATATGTGCTTTTTTATTATACTGTTGAGTGAAACCCTTATTGAAGTCTCCAGAACGACATTCAAATCTGAGCTTTGTTGATGAGACCTGGGTGAAAATTAAGATTTTTAGCATCTAGCTCCATTTGGTCCCATTTGTTCTGGTCTCCGATGCGTGACTAGTGGAGAACTCATTGGAACTGCAGCCAAAAACCATAGAACTAATACAAACTAACACAAACAACTGGTACAATGGGGCTTAACAGTTTTTTTCGATTGGTTTTGTACATTTCTCGAATCTTACTCGCATTTTGCAAAACATCATGTTCATTTCCAAAACAGCTTTAACAAATGCAAAACACAGTGGATGACCTGCAAAACCGCATCTCTTACTCAATGAACGCGTCAGTGCCAGCAGAATGGTTAGTCATTGTATCATAGTGTATGGACAAGCTAGTCAAATCGATTTACCATGTTGTCAATCTGTATTGGTAAATTGCTCGCTGATAACTATTGACTCTCTCTAATCAAAAGCAGTAGAAGGGAAAGAGAACAGGCATGCAATACAACAAGGCACTATCAGGGGTGATAGCAGTCCGGCGCCGCGCCGGAAATCCGGCGTAGCGTGGCTGTAGAAAAAAATAAAATAATAATTTCCCCAAAATTAATAAAATAATAAACTATCGCGTAGGCCTTCATTAATGTATGGTGAAAATAAATGAGCGCGCAACAGCCTGTTGTAAGAGACGCGAAAGGAACCCAAATGAGCAGCAGCCCATAATTGTATCATCCCGACATCTTACTGAAAAATGTATCAATTTGTTACGTCTTGCTCTTGAGTCACTCACCACATCACTGGCGGCAGTCTTCTAGTTCTAGTGAAAGGAGAAGTAGATTGGCTGTCAGTATGCACAGTAAAGAGAGTTCTAGGCCCCTACTGGTTACCCTTCTCAGATATTTTCACTGTCGACGGAGGCAAATCCAAAAATGGCATCTCGTTATACTGAAGAAACGGAAGAAAGAATAGGCCAAGTCTAGACCATTTGGATTCCGATAAAAATTAGCAACTATTGTTAGCACAAATCCACATGGCTTGCTAGTTGTGATGGGTGTGTTGAACCGTGTGGATGTCAGTGGAATACTAGTGAAATTCTGTGATCAAGAAAACGTTTGAAGGTAAGGCCATTTAGTTATTAATTTGCCCACTGTGCATGGGCCCGAATGATTTTGCCTTGCGCAGGTTACTCCAAAAACCTGACCATAAACGGCTTATTGATGCGCATAAACGGGCTCAGTGAGAGTATATGTTTGAAATAGGTTCGTCTATTTTCCTCATTTATGTGCGCTAAATGACTGCGCAATGTTGACAAACTTTGATGTAGATGGACGTTCTTTCAAAAAAAGTATGTATGCTCAAAACGGTAGGCTATGCTATGCCCGTCATGATACTTTTTTTCTAGGTGTAGTGCGTAAATGTGGTCTGCATTGGAATAGCGGCTACCATTGCGACATGTCCAAATGACAATGGAATGCTTGGATCGCTAATGTTTGGCAAGCCTAGTTAGCCTACACCCCTTGTAGGCTAGTGTGAGCTGAGTTCGTGGATTTTGGTCTACTGTTGATTGAGGGATGGTGTTTTGCGTCATTCCTGACAAACCACGTGTCAAACTGATTTCAGGGAGATGTTTATATTAGTTATGCTGACTAAACCAACGCGCTCTGTGAAAACCCCCAAACAGCCTCGCACAGGTTCACACAGCCTTTCTCTCTCGCGCGCTCCCTGTCGTAGCCCTTCTGCGTAATCGAATCCAGTTATTCCACGCACGATGCACAGGTTGTATTGTCTGCACGCACTGGGCTACTTAATCCCTACTCTCGGGCAGGGGGCAATTATCAATATCAGACTCTCATGAACTTCAAATACTTGGCTTGCGTTCATGTGGCCACCACGGTGTCACCTAGACATGCAGTGAATGTTCATCTTATCTTCACGCCCTGTGCTATTTTCATGTAGCTTAATTCGGTCCTGTCTTTGTTTTTGTTGCTTTCTATTATCTTTTCAACTCGTACATTGTAATGGGCGTGTGTACACGCGAGTGATTTTCATGTATTTTAATTGACTACAACCCAATGCGAAAGTTACGCAGTAGTCACACAGGCTATATATACTGTCCTGTCCGTAATAACCACTGGTTCTGTCATCCGTGGAGTCGAAATATGCGATGTGAACGTGGGCCTGCATGTAGCCAATCATGCGCTTGTGCCCTAATAAATATCATGTACCGGTAATTAAAGGGCGTTTCCCTACAACGGAAAGGCAGGGGTTATAGCACAGCCCTTAAACAATCTGTGGTTATAGGTAGACCATGGGGCCACGAGTAGGCGATCTAAACGTATGTCCAGTAGCCTATACAAGTTATATGAGCAATGTCCCAATGAAAATGAAACTTATCAGCTTGCAGCAAATGTCATGTCATTTAAAAGTATTGCTCAATTAATTGGTAATCACCTCCTCTATTTTGGACAGAGTGTAGTTACTGTACTTTGGAGTAGTATTGCCTCCTACTGACCTGTCTTGGTATGGCTGCTACATATGTAGCTTTCAGTTAATTCAATGTGGTAAAATATGCACCATGTTTTCAGAAATGCATTCTGGTGTTGAAATGTTGCATTGGTTCAATACCCACCTCAATAACTTTAGTGCAACATCACAAGCCTAGAATGCATTTCTAACTGCATACGTTGGTATTCGTTTTTACAGCTAGAATTGAACGTGGTGGTCAGTTTCTTTCAGCCAAGTGCTGTAGCCTACCAACAGGGAAATGATCTGTGTTTTCGTGAATAACACTATAGAAATAATGCAAAAATGAAAACATTATCTTAAATGTTTGAATAATGTGTTTGAATAATAATAAGGCCTACATTACGTCTCATATGCAGTATGTCCCGTCGTCCCTTGGCCCCCCCTCCCCGACCAGGAAAAAAGTTCAGGCTCAGGATTTTTTTTCACTATCACCCCTGCACTATACATCATTACATTACTCTATGCCTCATGTGCCCTTTATAATTACGCTCCACACAAAATTTCAATATCTCCCTAGACCAGTGTTTCGCAAAGTGTGGTCTGCGGAGAGCCCCCAAGTGGTCCGCGAGGCGACCTGCCAGTCTTTCTGAAATCTCTCGTACAAAAGCTGTATGTTTAACATTAGGCTAGATTTATCAGTGATTTGCCCTCAACGACAATAAAACGAGTCTGTGCTTTCAACCATTAATTAAACACTCATTATTATTAATAATTAATATTCATATGTTTTCTAAAATCATTCTGCATTAATGCATTGCAAGACCGCTTTCGAACGTTCGTTTCTAGGCAACGACCTAGCAAACTTATTGGTAGATGTCAAAATAAGCTAACTAAACAGTAGGCTAATACAACAACAATCAGCACAAGCTAACAGTAACCAGCATTCGCGTTGTTATTATTTTTTCATAATTGTTTTGAGCGAAACAACGATGGAGAAGTGGCTGACGTTAAAGAGGAAAAAAACGGACACTGCAGATGACGTAAACAAGAAAAGAAAAGAAGATAACCAAGATGAGCCAACACCACAGACAGGGCAGGAAAAACAACATCGGCCAACGGCAAAGGTGAAAAGAAAATATAGCAGTGACTATCTGAAAATGGGATTTTTCTGGGCTGGGTATCAAGAGGATCCCAGTCCCCACTGTGTCCTGTGCTATGATATCTTGTCCAACGAGGCGATGAAGCCTTCCAAACTGAAACGCCACTTCGAGTCAAAGCACAAGGACTGCATCGACAAACCCTTATCGTTTTTTGAGCGAAAGTGTGAAGAGCTTCAATGTCACATGAAAAAGGACAAGAAGCAATTCTTTGTGCCCGGGGAAAATGCCAAGGCCACAGAAGCCTCATTTTTGGTCTCTGAGCTCATAGCCAAAACGGGCCACCCTTACTCTATTGGTCAAACACTAATCAAACCATCAGCGAAATTAATGAATAGCGTAATGCTGGGAGAGAAAGAATGCGACGCCATAGAAAAGGTTCCCCTCTCCGCTGACACTGTCCAGCGGCGCATAGCAGTCATGGCAGAAGATGTGGAGAAACAGCTGATTACACGAGTGCGCCAGAGTCCACTTTTTTCTCTACAATTGGATGAGTCCACGGACATTGGCAACGAGGCGAATCTGTTGTGTTACATCAGATACATCTGTGATGGGGCTGTACACGACGACTTCCTTTTTGTGAATCCCTGCAAACCAACACCACAGGAGAGGCGATTTTTGATTGTTTGAACGCCTTCATTTGCAAGAATGGCCTGGACTGGAAGAAGTGTGTCGGTATTTGCACCGACGGTGCAACTGCGATGACCGCAAAGCACAAAGGCCTGGCTGTGCGCGTACGCGCAGTAGCTCCATTCGCAGCAGCATCGCACTGCTGCATTCACCGGGAACAACTGGCAGTGAAGAAAATGCCTCAGTGTCTTAGATCTGTCCTGGACGAGGCGGTCAAAATCATCAATGGAATAAAAGGCAAGGCACTGAATACGCGCATTTTTAAAGTTTTATGCGAGGAGATGGGGAGCGACCACACGAAACTCCTGTTCCATACGGAGGTACGTTGGTTGTCCCGTGGAAAAGTTTTAACGCGTCTTTTTGAGCTGCGTGAGGAAGTGAGGTTGTTCATGCACCAGAACGAGGAGCTCTACAACCAAATGCATGAGTTTCAATGGCTGGCGAAGTTGGCATACCTTGCTGACATTTTCAGCTTCCTCAACACATTGAACCTGGCGCTTCAAGGCGCAGCCGTCACCATCTTCACTGTGCAGGACAATATCAAAGCTGCGCGCACGAAACTGCAGTTGTGGTGCACACGCCTGGATCGATCGGAGTTCGACAACTTTCCAACTTTGGCAGACTTCATACTTACAGCTGATGAGATTGTGGACACAGACACCATCACCGCTTTCAAAGAGCACCTGCGTGGCCTTCACTCGCAATTGGAACGCTACTTCCCGGAGTTAGAGACGGACTTTGAGTGGATCAGAAATCCGTTCGGAGACGAAGCCCACATCGAACGTATCGGTTCGGCATTGTCTGCCAGAGAGCTTGACAGCTTGGTCGACATTGCCGTGGATAGCACCCTAAAGATGGCATTCAGGCAAAAAACCCTCCCGGATTTTTGGGTTCATGTGCAGCCAGAGCATCCCAAACTCGCCGAGTGCGCTCTGAAAACGCTCATGCCATTTGCATCCACCTACAAGTGCGAGGTTGGGTTTTCTGCACTAGTTGGGTTGAAAACCAAAAAGCGAAACAGGGTCAATGTGGCCCCCAATCTGAGATTGAAATTGTCCTGCTTGCAACCAGATATTAAAACACTGATGCTTAGTGTGCACCAGCTCCACTCCTCCCATTAAAACAGGCACGATTAATATGACATTAGTTTTGTTCATTCAGTTCATTCATGCATCTCCTAATTTTGAAAAATGGTGACAGTTTTTTTTTCTTTTTTCTGAAAAACTGCTAAATTTTAAACCTCCATACTTTGCCTTTTAGGATAGGCATTCATTGCATTTGTAAATAGTTGGCCAAGATTCCCATTAAATATAGCCTACCTAACTTTACAAAAATGTCTCTGTGTATGTCTGTGTCTGTGTTTGAATTGGGGGGGGGGGGGGGGGGGGGGGGGGGGGGGGGGGGGGGGGGGTGGGGAGGGGGGGGGGGGGGGGGCTATCCATAAGGCCCAGTGGCACCATCCATAAGGGCCAGCAGCGGGACCAACCATTTACAGCTAGGGGGCACTACGTGGATAAATCATAGGTATATGAGGTATAAGTGCACCACACAGTCCCTGGTGGGGGGTGTTGATGATGCGCTGAAAAGTGGTCCCCAGATGAAAAAAATTGGGACAAAGTGGTCCTTGGTCTGAAAAAGTTTGAGGAACACTGCACTAGAGTTTCACAACACTTTATACAACACTTTATACAGTATCAGTGTATTGTTTCAAATTTATTTTGCCTTACAGTTCTATATTTTTTTCACATGGGCCTGCAAGACAAGTAAGAAAGGGTGGTAGAGTGCGAATTTTGACACCTCAACCAGAGTTAGCTATTTTTTGTATTTTGCATTGAGAAAACCTGTCAATAAATAGGTCATACTCTAAATGTATATCTATTACAATCTTATCTGATCAATGTAATATAAAGTCGAATTTACAACATTTCCTGTCCAATCTAAACAACATTTCACTTCAGAAAAGATCCTTGAGAGTGTACAAGTCAATTGACAACATGACAAATCCATTTGACTAGCTTGTCCATACACTATGACACAATGACTAACCATTCTGCTGGCACTGACATGTTCATTGGCACAAAAACTTGGTTTTGAAAGACAAACTAAGGATTTTGAACAAAAGACTTGGTTTTGCAGGTCATCCACGGTATTTTGCCATTTCTTAAAGCTGTTTTGAGAATGAATATTATGTTTTGCAAATTGCGAGAGATTCGAGAAATGTCCAAAAGCAATTGAGAAAAACTGTAATCGCTGTATTTTCATTTTTAAACAACATTTAAGCGGTTATACTGTATATGTTGTTAACAGGTCACTAATCATTGTGTCAAAGTGAAATGTCTTCAATGTGGTCCTATGAAAAGACATATTTACAAATCTGCAAAAATATGAGGGGTGTACTCACTTATTGGCAATTGGGAGGGAAAGTAAACAGCGATCCTAGCGGTTACGTTCCAAACACCAGGGCGATCCTATTGAGACTCCCATAGACGAGTTTTTTTTTTTAAATCCCACAAAGATATGACTCTGAACTTTCACACCAGACACATGTTTCATCTTACACAATAGGATGAACTACTGCCTGTGAAAATCTAGAGTCATTTTTTGCCCTTTCAAGAAAAATAGAAATTGCGCTAATCTGGTTGGAAACGGACTACACCTCCCAGCATGCTGTGTATTGACAACACAGAGAAACAAATGAATGCAAGTTCTTCGCGTTTCTTCACATTCTTGTAATCTAGTGAGTTCCATATTGGCGTCATATTACACATACACTCGATTAGTTTTGTTTGGTTTTAGCTTCTCTAGTAGATAATGTTGGACTCACATTACACATTACACATTTTTTAAAGGGACACTGTGCAGGAAATGGTCAAAAAAGGTACTGCAACTATGCTGCTCATTGAAACTGGGCTGCCTATTGCCAAATTTGATCTTTACATGAAAGTTTACTTAGTAATAGACACATATTTTCTACTAGAAAATTTCTAGTATGGTCCAAGTACAGTAATTTTTGGCGCTAAAAATGGCTATTTTTGGAAATTCAAAAAGGCGGACCATGGAGAAAGATCCCGCTTTTCATGTGGGAAAAGTGCAATTTTTCCAGTCATAATGAATACTTAGAATTTGATGCTGGTGGTAAGTACTCATGAAAAAGGTAACATTAGTGAATGGGCAGCATGAATTCAGGAAATAAACAACTAAAAATCTCACACTTAAGAATATTAAAATCAGTTCAGATCTGTTAAAAACCGAACATTTTATCACCTGAGTCAATAAAATGGGCCAACATGCATATTATATGACAGCCACTACTCCTACTTCATCGTCAAGGCGGAGATGTCATTTTCAAAAGAAAAAAAAACATTCATTTGATGCAGAGGTTTAGAACGTTGCCAGAAGGGGGCGATGAGATTACTTTCCCTCCCGATGAGAGTTGGAGTTTCGAGGCTGGGCTTTCACTTTCACTTTCAAATATCTCAACCATCTGCAAAAGGAGAAAGGCTCCCTGCTAAGTGTGTGTGTGTGTGTGTGTGTGTGTGTGTGCGTGTGCGTGTGTGCGCGCGCGTGTTCATGTTCATGAGCGCATATGTGTTTCTGTTTGTGAGTTTCACTATTAAAAACAAAAAAAGTTTTATACCTAACAGAAGTGCTCCCGTTTTGCTTCCCCAAAAGGACTTTTTGGCTGCTGGAGAACTCTTAGTGGAGACCTACATGGGAGCAAAAATGTGTTATTTTGTACTCTGCACATGTGTTTGAGCAAATGTCTGTGCCCAAGAGCAAATATTACCTGAAATTTCAAATTCAGAGAATTTACAGAGAAGAATAAGCAAAAAGTGAAATATTTGGACCACGTTTGCAGCATCATATGTCGCATCAGTCTTTACATGCCTTAATTGCCTTTACAACCTTAAAAACCTTATGTTCAGTTTGTGGAGTATGGCGTGCTCTTATCCAGATAGTTTGTTGGCTTCTTGGGTTTGGGTGCTCTTTAGTCCAAGGTATAGTACTTCCAGGATCAAAAAATGAGAATAAATTCTCTGACTAAGGCACTCCAAATTAAAATGTCTTTATTGATACGACAGGTCCTACATGGACATATTAAAAACAAGGCCCACGCGTAGCGGCATGAGTGCCTTCTTCAGGGCAGTGCCCTGAAGAAGGCACTCATGCCGCTACGCGTGGGCCTTGTTTTTAATATGTCCATGTAGGACCTGTCGTATCAATAAAGACATTTTAATTTGGAGTGCCTTAGTCAGAGAATTTATTCTCATTTTTTGATCTTAAAAACCTTATATCGTCAGCTTGCTACCAAAACCGCCTAAGTCCTATTTTGGGGTTTTCGGAAAACAGGGAAGAAAGAAAAATTTCCTAGGGGGCGCCAAACACCAGTGGCGTTTCTAGGAAATCTGAGACCCTGGGCAAAAAGCAATGTGAGTCCCCCCTAACAATTTTGGTCAAAAGGAGATTTTTGCAGAAATTCACTCCCCTACCACTTCTGCATCATCCTGTCATCCTGTCTGTGTCATTGGTCCATTACAAACAGTACCTGTCTAAGATGTTAATTCATTTTCATTATTTATTTTTAGTGAAGCTGCAAGTCAAACAATTAAACTCCTTCTAAGGAAAACAAAATACTTTAAAATTAATTATTTGATGGAGTAGAAGAACAATGCGCTGCCGCTGCACATTATTTTGATAGTTATACTATTATTTTTATTCCAAAATGTAATCCTGTAAATGGTGAGTGATTGAAATATTTTTGTAGCTCTTGTAATAGTTTAGCATGCTGGTAAATCTCATATCTACCAACAGATCTTCACAGCTTTCTTTTACTTTCTAATACTTTCAGTCAGGTTAGTTTTCAAGGTTAATATTGTTTACTTTCCCATCCAAAATTATGCACTCCGGAATATTATCATTGTGCGAGAGCAGATGCCATAATGGTAAAACATTCATTGCTCAAGCCAGGACAGGTCCAGCTTGCAGTATCACACAGAAAACGTATTGCAGTAGCGTCCAATCTCCATGTTGTCATGGTCATGGTGGGGGATGAAGGGGTGGGGCACTTCTTTGGTCCTTGTACCTCCTCACAAACTGTCTCCTCCTTGTTTATCATCTTTGGTTAACTTTTGCTCTTCTCCATGCTCATAGAACTGCCCCACCCTCCCAACCTTGCCCATGACAGAGGTAACCTGCTCATAGAACTGTGCCCCGCCCACTTCAACGCCACCACGTGGCATTCAGAACATGGTTTAGAAACACTACTGGATTCAACACCCTTCATAAATCCCGAGACAATGAAACACACAAAGTAGTAAATGGTACAAAATGGTAAATGTCCAGAATTGTAAATACCTGGTAACATTTGATTTTTAACATTGACATTAAAACAAAACTTACATTATCATAATTAAAAAACTTTTGTTTTTTTGACCTCAAGAAAAATCTAAATAAAAAAATGCAATGTTCAAACTGCAAATTAAAAAAAAAACATAGGCCTATGTTCAAAATGTGAAAAAGTGGACTCGTATTGTTCTTTGTCTCATGGTCTACAAAACTCTGACTACACAATTAAAGCACCTGGTTAATAATTGCTCAATTTGTTTCACATAGCTTAATTTTAAGGCAACAACAATTGTGTGATAATAAGAATATCTCAGACACTGATGTCTAAGGGTGAAGTTTTGACACATGGCCATTGTCTTTGAAGAGAGAGAGAAAAAAAACTCTTAACAGATGTAAATAAACCGCTTCTTCTTGCCCATGTCAAGTTGCTTGCATCAAAAATGGCTGTGTCAAGTTACCCAAGTCATTCACATTGGCAGAACAATTGTGCACAGGGCCCCAGGATGAATAGATAGGGCCCCCATACCACCTGCCAAGGTCATAATAGGGCCCCTACTCCTGCCACCTGCAGGAGGGCCCTAGGCCTACAGGCAAATGCCCTCCTTGTCCTCCCTATAGCTACGTCCCTGGTCATTCATTTTCTCATAGGCAGTGTGTGACTTTATACATACTGATTTTTGACTCTGGTGACTGTTGTGATTGATCAATGACCCTGGCAGAAAGGCAAAGTGTTGCAGCTGTGATAGAGGAGTACGTTTATGTAAAAAATCTCATTTCGACCAAATTCGGACTCAGGCGGTTTTGGTAACAAGCCGACGATATGCAAAACCTACCTGCTGGGTGGGTGTTGGGCTGATGTATTCATACTTCTGTGGATAGAGATGGCAGTAGACAGGAAGATTGCAATCAGGATTTAATAAACATTCATTATGCGTACACTGTATACTTCATTGATCAAAAGGTATTGACTCACAAGGGAAATATTCTCTGAACATTTGGCAAAGATGGGACAAACTTCTCTACAGACATTGAAGATGTCTTTTGAAGCTGACTGTAAATAGGACAGAGCTAGTGGGTTTTTACCACATCACACAGTATATGTTCTACGTGACTGAAGTAGGCCTACAGGAAGAACATTGTGAAGAACCTAACCTCATGAAAACTGAAAGTCCGCGACACCAAGCTCCCGTTTCTCTTATTTTAATGTGACGTTTCGGGCGGCATGCCCTTCATCAGATAAGTCTGATGTCTGATGAAGGGCATGCTACACGAACTGTCACTTACACTGTAATAAGAGAAACAGGAGCTTAGTGTCGCGGACTCAACTTTCAGTTTTCATGCGATTTTGCTAGTCCTGCAGCCAATCTTTTTGAGACGGATGTGTGCACATTTTTTTCTTTTTTTTTACAAAACAACCTAACCTCACTCAAATGAACATATGCTACGTTGCCTGATACCATGTAGACCTAACCTACGCACCTATCCAGGCAGGTATTTAGAGCGAGCAAATTCTTCTTACCATGCCAAGTCTTGATGCAGATAGATAGATAGATAGATAGATAGATAGATAGATAGATAGACAGACAGACAGACAGACAGACAGACAGACAGACAGACAGACAGACAGACAGACAGACAGACAGACAGACAGACAGACAGGCAGGCAGGCAGGCAGGCAGGCAGGCAGGCAGGCAGGCAGGCAGACAGACAGACAGAGTATGGTGTAATGATATGAATATTTTCAAGTGCTTACATTTGCATCAGTGTTCACTTCATAGGCTAAGAGGCGAAAGACACAGCAGCCCCCAACCAGCTGTGCACAGATCAGAGCCAACAGCAGGCGGGAGAGCAATCTCTGGCGATCCTCCAGTGTCTGCACCCGGTGGGAGAGTAGCTTTTGTGGATCCTTTAGCTTCTGCAGGCTTTCGCTTTGGCCCAGGGAGGCAGAGACAGAGCGAGGCTGCTCTTTGAGCCCCTCTGGGTGCTGCTCAGCTGTAGCCATGTTGGGTGCTACTGTGAGTTTGGTGGTTGAGTGAGTGGAAGGGTGGCTTTGTGACGTTGTATATGTGTTTTTTTCATGTTCACCACTATCACACAGGAAATCTTCCCCCATGTCTGAGAGATAGCAGATGTCATGCCTGTTTGGTTAACACATGCACTGCCGGCATGTCACTTCTCCAAAGTTCGGTTCAACCCAGAGTGACATTGACGGGCAGATTGCAGCCAAAGTCCCTCACTATTTTTTTTTCTGTTTACCCCCTGTTGTGTCCATATGCAATGTGTTAATGCATACTCAGTTTAATGTGTTATTAGGAGTCCAGGACACTGAGGGGCGCTAGTGGGACGCTCACTATAAATAGGCATGATGAAGAAATGTAATGGATTCATGAAGTGAAGTTATGAGATAAAGCACCTCTGTTCCATATCGTCGGCTTGCTACCAAAACCGCCTAAGTCCGAATTCGGTCGAAATGAGATTTTTGCACAAACTTACTCCCCTACCACAGCTGCATCACCGCCAGGGTCATTGATCAATCACAACAGTCACCAGAGTCAAAAATCTGTATGTATAAAGTCACACACTGCCTATGAGAAAATGAATGACCAGGGACGTAGCTATAGGGAGGACAAGGAGGGCATTTGCCTGTAGGCCTAGGGCCCTCCTGCAGGTGGCAGGGGTAGGGGCCCTATTATGATCTTGGCAGGTGGCATGGGGGCCCTATCTATTCATTCTGGGGCCCTGTGCACAACAATTCTGCCAATGTGAATGACTTGGGTAACTTGACTTAGCCAATTTTGATGCAAGCAACTTGACATGGGCAAGAAGAAGCAGTTTATTTACATCTGTTAAGAGTTTGTTTTCTCTTTCTCTTCAAGGACAATGGCCATGTGTCAAAACTTCATCCTTAGACATCAGTGTCTGAGATAATCTTATCACACAATGGTTGTAGCCTTAAAATTAGGCTATACGAAACAAATTCAGCAATCATGAATCAAGTGTTTTATTTGATGTAGTCACAGATTTGTAGAAGGCGGACGCAGCCTATAACTTCCCATGACAATCTTTTATTTCACTTCGTTTGTCTAATGTCTCATTATGTACACATTAAACGCTTCCAGATTGATATCACTTTTGCATTACATCAATTACATTCAGTGGTATGTCAAACTTGAATGTGTAATGAATCCAGTAGTGGGTCCATACCATCTTCTGAATGCCATTGTCATGGTGTTGAAGTGGGCGGGGCACAGTTCTATGACTAGGTTACCTCGGTCATGGGCAAGGTTGGGGGGGTGGGGCAGTTCTATGGGCATGGAGAGGAGCAGAAGTTACCCAAATATGATAAACAAGGAGGAGACAATTCAAGAGGAGGTACAAGGGCCAAATAAGTGCCCCACCCCTTCATCTTTCTCCATGACTGATGGACCCTGAACATGGAGATTGGATACCATTGCAATGTTTTCTCTGTGTGACACTGCAAGCTGGATCTGTCCTGACATGAGCTATGAATGTATTACCATTATGGCAATTGCTCTGGCACAATGCCAATATCTCAGAGTGCTTTACTTTGGATGAGAATGTAAATAATGTTATCATTGAAAACTAACTCGACTGAAAGAAGTAGAAAGCAAAAGAAAACTGTGAAAATCTGTTGGTAGATATGAGGTCTACCAGCATGCTAGACTATTACAAGGTGTACAAAAATATTTCAATCATTCACCATTTCCAGGATTAAAGTTTGGAATAAAAATAAAAAGAATAGTATAACTATCAAAATAATGTGCAGTGCATTGTTCTTGTTGTGCTGCATCAAATAATTTATTTTAAAGTGTTTTGTTTTCCTTAGAAGGCGTTTCATGTTTGACTTGCAGCTTCACTCAAAATAAATAAAGAAAATAAATTAACATCTTAGACAGGTACTCTTTGTAACGAACCAATGACACAGACAGGATGACAGGATGATGCAGAAGTGGTAGGGGAGTAAAGTTCTGCAAAAACCTCCTTTTGAGCCAAAATTATTAGGGGGGACTCACAATTGCTCTTTGCCCATGGTCCCAGATTTCCTAGAACTGCCAATGGTGTTTGGTGCCCCTAGGAAATGTAGTTTTTCCCTGTTTTCCAAAACCCCCAAAATCGGACTTAGGCGGTTTTGGTAGCAAGTCGACGATATGAAAACTGTTGTTTTATATGGATATTTATCCTGTGGGTAAAGGTGGCAAAGACCTATGGTACATGTTGTCCATCAGCTGTCAGTTTTGAAGTGAACTGAAGACATGCTGTGACCTACATGTTGAGTACGGTAATCTGTAATGCCATTCTGAAGATGACTGAAATGCACTCACTATGTGCACAATGCTACTTGTGAAAATGTAGAATTAGGTTATCTTGTGGGTTCTTCATACAGTACATAATGGAGAGGTCATGTCCTTTACCCTCTCTCATGCAAATAAAAAATATCTGTTAAGGAAATTAGAGGATGGATAACCTGCTACCCTGGACATCATCTTGCACTGACACTTCCCCATTCAGATGTTGCTGAGCGAGCATTAGCAGCAGTCAGCATTAGCCTACTGTTCCCTGCAACTAACAGGCGAAAGAAGCAGCAGCCTCCTACCAGCAGTGCACAGCTCAGGGCCAACACCAGGCGGGAGAACAATCTCTGGCTATCCTCTCCCCTCTGTATTAGGCGGGAGAGCAGCCTTTGGCGTTCCTCCAACCTCTGCAGTCGATCACTGAGGCCCAGGAAGCCAGAGGTAGAGACAACATGCTCTTGGGGCCCCTCTGGGTGCTGCAGATGCTCAGCTGTAGCCATCAGGGATGTTACTCTGGGTCTGCTGGCAGAGTGACTGTGAAGTCGTTTTATAAAAAAAAGAAAAAGAAAATAGAGTTTGTGACGTATTCAAATGTCAGCAGGGTTTTTTATGGTTACACGTATCAAACAGGAAACCTATCCCATGTCTGTGAGATGGCAGATATCACGCATGTTTGGTTGACCTTTACACATGCTTTGCAGTTTATGTTACGTCTCCTCATCAATCCCAGGCAACCCTGGTATTACGTTGACAACTTATCTGGTTTCTTCTGTTGTCAAAAGTGTATCTTAAGCAGTGGGTCCCACTTTTTTTTCTGAATACAGTAAATATAAAGTATAAGATAAAATGCCACCAGTGCTTAACAGTACTTAATAAAGAAATAATGAATACCGGTACACTATTTACACATTGTTTGTCAGACCTAAATGTGAAATAATAAGTGAACAGTGATCCCTTGAAATAATGTGATTTTTTTAGAAACAAAAGTAGGCTACTTCCATATAGAGCTGAAACTGAGCCAATTTGGTTAAAATGCAGGAAATTGCATCTAAGAAATGTTTTCTGGGAGAGGACCCGCATACCCCCCGTCAAGGTGCCCCCCCCCCCCCCCCCCCCCCCCCCCCCCCCCCCCCCCCCCTACTTTATCACATGCCCATCCAACGACTTGGTTCTGCAGCCGGGTCTGATCCAGCCATACCAAGGCTTAAGGCATTTTTTTCAGTTTCAATAGTTAGCCTACTGCACTTTGCCTTTGTAGATCACTGTGCACCTTCTTGTAGGCTACTGTACACAGCTCAACTAGAGTAATGTTTGCTGACTAAATTTCAATTTCTGTATTCATTCAACGCTACGTGGGCATATTCAGAATACTACATTTTTTAGGGCACTGGGCCTACTTGTAGAAGTCGCTTTGAGCAACTTTCAGCCATTGGACAGGGCACGGACACTCGGTGCAACCCGATTGGTTACTTTTCCCGTTAGACAGCAGAGCTCATCTGACCAATCGGATGGAAGTGAAAAGTTACGGTACTAGGAAGACATTGCGATACAGCAGAGTTGTTAGCCGCATAGCTTACCATAACACAATGCCATATAACCTCTGACAACAAGGAATATAAACTGCGAAAGTGTTAGTTATGTGGTCCCACCCAGGAGGTGACTTTAGGTCATCGCCTAATGTCCTCGTTATCACTCTAGTTATTGCATTTTTCACGGAAACTGTCCGGTGTCTCTCCTCGAACCTTGATAGTGAGTTTACATTTCTACTGCCCGCAGGAAGGACCGAATGCTTCTTCCAAACGGCATCGAAAAATGGGTCCATGGAAGTTGAATATCAGGTTGGTTTGACGTTTCTAACATATATCTGCCAACACGTCATTTTCATATTTACAACGACCCAGGCTAATCTGACCCCCGTAGTAAATTGATAACGACAGGTCAGATTTTTGCTCAAGGAAGTTTCCTCACTAGCATATAATTTGTCGTATGATGATTCCTAACAGAACGAAAGTTTTGGTGATGGTGTTAGATGACTGTTTGATTCACGTGAGCTTTGTGATGTGAGGCAAAAGGTGAGGAGTCTTCTAGCTAGCTCAATGCAGTAATGCTACATTGCTAACTTTAATGATGCGCCACATCTTCGGCCAGGCGGAAAGTGTACGCAGTCCTCAGCAAATGTAAACACCCGCTGTGTTTGACAAGTGGGAGTTCCGTGTGCCAATACGCATAAAGTCTTGCCTAAAGATGACGGCTTTCTATAAGTGCTGGACGTCATCTTGTACAGCTTGCCACATCACACACAGCCAGTGGACTGGTGATCAAGGAAGTTATGAACCCTGCATGTACAGTACAATGTGTGCACTAATGAAACTCAAGTGGGTAGGCCGGTGTGCGTTTCAAAGGTTCACTTGAACTAGGCCTATGCTTTCTATCTGGGCCTGTGTTTCATCTGATATACGCTCAGAAGCACTTGTAGGTCCAGCCACCGACTGAGTGGCTATATGCTAGGCAAGGAAACCTGTCTAAAGACCAAGATGCATGTCCACTTGACAATGGGAAACCATTTTAAGCCTCCCACTTCATGTCCTGTAGTTTGAAAGCCTGTGTGTGTGTGTGTGTGTGTGTGTGTGTGTGTGTGTGTGTGTGTGTGTGTGTACAGAGTGAGATTTGCAGGCTAATAATAGTCTCATTTTAGGCCTAAATTTAGCTTGTGTGTGTGTGTGTGAGAGAGAGAGACGGCTTTGTTGTTACAGGCTCGCCGTGTGTGTGTGTGTGTGCATGTGTGCGTGTGTGTGTAATATGTATCACTGCAAGTTTGATTTCTAGTTTGCCAGGACTACTAGATGTCTAACTGTAAGGATCAATAGGTGTGTGTGTGTGTGTGTGTGTGTGTGTGTGTGTGTGTGTGTGTGTGTGTGTGTGTGTGTGTGTGTGTGTGTGTGTGTGTGTGTGTGTGTGTGTGTGTGTGCATTCCATTGCCTGATGGCCCTCATAATGTCTAGTGTCACTTCACAGTACTCTTCACCAAACTTTCAATCCACACACGCACGCGCGCGCACGCAGGAACTTAAAACCCGCAATGCTTCACAAAGGCCTTAGGCCTACTGCAGTAGTCACAATTGTTATGCCCCACAGTAGTTTACAATTGTTATGCCCCATTGTCTTGGGTGTATTCACAAGTGTCCAAATCATGTTCCTGCCTTGAGAGCTAATCCAGTACATGCTCACTCCATCCGCCCATGACATTCACATGTGTGTTGGGTGTGTTGTTGTGCAAGCATGTGTGTTTTGAGAAAAGCATCTACCAGGTGTAATGCAATGCAATGTAAAGTAATGAGTATCTCTTTTGCAAGTCACTTTGACTAAATTAATGTAAGTGTGTGTGTGTGTGTGTGTGTGTGTGTGTGTGTGTGTGTGTGTGTGTGTGTGTGTGTGTGTGTCAGATCATTGCAGGGGCCGGTATGGATGTGGACTTCACCATCCTCTCTCCGCACGGCTATCAGCTGATCTCAGAGTTCCGCCGCTCTGACGGGGTGCACACGTAAGTAACCCCCACCCCTTCAGCACTACCACACCTCACTGTATCACCATCACCCATTGGCTAGACACTTCCCGGAAGGCCAAGACAGAAAGCTCTCATTGGTGGATTTCCTACGAAACATTTCTTGGCAGGGTGGTTAGGGAAGGCACTTAAGCCTGGTTCAGACTCCTCCTTCAGTTGGGGGACACGGACAGCGGCAGATCGCGGACAATTCAGCCTGGGAGACATATACGTTGATCGTGGCAAGGGGTCTTTTCAGTGCTAAAAGAGGGGGCTTGGTGGCTGTTTGTGGACTTGATCTGCCGCCAGCTGACAGTGCGTGTCCTCCAACTGAAGGACGAGTCTAAACCAGGCTTTAGTTCTTCAGTAAGGGAGCTTTTCTCTAAGAGTGCTTTCCAATATGCGGACTCCGGTCCTCGGTCTGTGCTTGTGGCCTACCTTATTGCTGATGCCCCACCTCCATGGGGAAAACAATAAAGTTTCCCTGCTGTCAGCCTAGCCACAACAACTTTTTGGGTACTATTCTTCATTCATTACAGTAGACCGAATGCAAATGAGAAAATAACATTAGTGTTGCGCTTTTTCAAGATATTGAAATACACTTCTGTCGTCAATGACGTCATCACAAGGCCACACGCATACAAGGGGGCAAGGGAGGACAGGAGTCTGCATATTAGAAAGCACCCTAAGACTCCATGGTAATGATAATGGGTCCAGCCCAATATCTATCCTCCCATCCTATCCTTGTGCTTGTGGCCTCCTGCTTCACTGACACTTCTCCTCCGTGGAGACGATAAAGTTTCCCCACTCGCTGTCAGTCTCTAGGCAGAGCAACCTTTGGGGGGCTTTTCCCCATTCACAACTAGAGATGAACCAGATCCTAATTTTTAGGATCCTGCCGGATACCAGATCCACTGCTTAAGATCATGCCGGATCCGGAACCGGATACCGGATCCTACGAAAGGGTTGAAACACATAGCCTACTCGAACACGTGGGCCCTTTTTATTACGTTGGCTCAAACAATTTTTTAGACTCATTGGCTTACTCCCACACTGCCTGCAACGGCTGCTTCCAAAGGGCTTTCACTCCATGCAGCGATTGGGGTTGTGAAAGTGACTGAAAAGCCTGGGCTACGTAAAAACTAGAGATGCACCAGAGCCTGATTTTTAGGATCCTACCGGATACCGTATCCACTGTTTAAGGTCCTGCCGGACCCGGATCCTGTGAAAAACCCTATTATCCTGCCGGATCCGGAACCGGATCTTGGATCCATCTCTATTCACAACATCTCGATTGCAGATGAGGAAATGACCTTTGAAAGGTGCTTTTGCAAGCTATTTAATAAAACTTGTATGACGTCTTGCCTTGCATTGAGTTGGACCTTGTGTCCCATGAGCCCATTGGACAGGTTCTTCCTGCACGGCCAAGATGGGGAAACATTTTTGTTTGGGAGAACATTGTTGGTGGTTAGGGAATAATATGACTCTCGTCAGCTGGTATGTTTTGTCTTCGTCTTCACCATACCATCTGGTTATCACCCACAGCCAACACGTTTTTGAATGATGCCTCAAAAATCTCTCTCTCCTTCGCTCATCTTCTCTACTCTACTCTCCTCTCTTCTCTCTCCTGTTCACTCATCTCCTCTACTCTACTCTTCTCTCCGGCCCCCTCTCTCCCACACCGCTCATCTCTCCCACCGCTCATCTCTCCCCCCCCCTCTCTCTCTCTGCTCCCGTCGGCTCGGCTCCTCTCTCTCTCTCTCTCTCTCTCTCTCTCTCTCTCTCTCTCTCTCTCTCTCTCTCTCTCTCTCTCTCTCTCTCTCTCTCTCTCCCTCCCTTCCTCTTCTTTCTGTAGTGTGGAGCCCACTGAGGAGGGCGACTACCAGATCTGCTTTGACAACAGCTTCAGCCGCTTCTCGGAGAAGATGGTCTTCTTCGAGGTCATCATGGAGGTCCCGGCGGCCAATGAGGAGGGCGGGGACGACGAGTGGGCGGGACTTGGGGAGCCCGAGACCCTATTGGAGTACAAGCTGGAGGACATCAGGGTTAGTGCCTGTCTCCCGCTGACCAATGAGAGAGCAGCTTTTTGCTTTCTTCACCATTTGCTATGATTGACTGACTGTCTATGAGTACATGTTGTGTACTGGCTGTCTATCTACTGAATCTGGGTCAATGACATTGTTAGCCTGATAAACCAGCCTGAATGTGAGATTGGATGTGTAATTTAGTCTGGCCCCGATGAATAAGTACATCTGAAGATTGTTCATGAGAACAACCCGTTGTCTTTCAAACCGTGCCTGTGCCTATAGGCCGGTGCTCTGACCGATCAGCGCTATCTTTCTCGTTGATGTGCTTTCCCAACGTTGCAAGCTTCGTCATCACTCCCTCAAAACCCTGCCTGCTTTGATTAAGAAAAAACCTCTGCATTGTGATTGGTTTGCCAGACTCTCTCTCTCTCTCTCTCTCTCTCTCTCTCTCTCTCTCTCTCTCTCAGGAGTCCATAGAGTCTGTGCATCGTCGCCTGGAGCGCAATCGTCAGATGCAGACGGCGCTGCGTGCCCACGAGGCACATAATCGCTACCTATACCACTTCACTGACCCCTCTCTCTCTCTTTTTCTGTTTTCTCTCTCTCTCAGGAGTCCATAGAGTCTTTTCATCGTCAGCTGGAGCACAGTCGCCAGATGCAGATGGCCTTGCGTACGCATAAAGCACATGGTCGCTACCTATACCCCTTCACTGACCATTCTCTCTCTCTCTCTTCTCTCTCTATCTATGTCTGTGCATCGTCGGCTGGAGCGCAATCATCAGATGCAGACGGCGCGGCTTGCCCACGAGGCGCGTGACCGCTACCTATACCACTACCACTTCACTGACCCTTCTCTTTCTCTCTCTCTCTCTCTCTTTCTCTTTCTCTTTTCTCTCTTCTCTCTCTCTCTCAGGAGTCCATAGAGTCTGTGCATCGTCGGCTGGAGCGTAGTCGTCAGATGCAGACGGCGCTGCGTGCCCACGAGGCGCGTGACCGCTACCTGCTGGAGGACAACCTGTGGCGCGTCTCCTTCTGGTCCTGCGTCAGCCTGCTGGTGCTGCTCAGCGTGGCGCTCACGCAGGTCTACACCGTGCGGCGCCTCTTCGAAGACAAGAGGAGGGTCTGCACGTAGACATACGCGTGTATGTGTTTGTGTTTAGGGCAGTGTGTGTGTGTGTGTGTGTGTGTGTGTGTGTGTGTGTGTGTGTGTGTGTGTGTGTGTGTGTGTGTGTGTGTGTGTGTGTGTGTGTACGCGCGCACGCGTATGTGTGTGTGTTTGGGACACATCGTGTGTGTGCGCTTGTGTGTGTGCGTGTTTGTGTGAGTGTTTAGGACATTGTGTGTGTGTGTGTGTGTGTGTGTACAACATTCGCTGCCTCTTTGATGACAAGAGCAGCGTGTGTGTGTGTGCGTGCATACGTGAGTGTGTGTGCGCATTTTGCCTTTCTTTCTTTTCTGTTTTTTGCACGCTCTGTTCCTCCATCTCAGCCAGTCTCTGTGTCTCATTCAGGGAGTGGAGAGGCCAACCCGTGGCTAATAGCGGACATGATGGCCAATCAGCTGTCTTCTCTCATCACTATAGCTAAGCAACTCAGCCAGTCAGTCACTGGCAGAGTTGGGGGCAGAGAAAGAGATGGGTGGAGAGAGTGAGTAAGAAAAAAAATAAATAAATTCAGAGTTGATGTGATAAGAGCAACAGTGTGAGAGCAATAAGAGGGAGGTGGGAGAGTTACTGATGCAATGATATGATAAGGAGTTGAGAGAGAGAGAGAGAGAGAGAGAGAGAGAATGAAAGAGAGACGTGCTAGAGTTACTGATGCGGTGAAGAGGAGTGATCAGACAAGAGTCTGGTCCTCAGCTGTTCTTTTCTCGAGTGAGAGTCCTTCAGCGTTCATGTGCAGGGCTTGACATTCGCACCTACCAACCGCCCAAATGCTGGAAAAAAACTTGGCTGTGTCTAGTGCTGTAATAATTCCATAGTCACCAGACACTTTGGCAGGTGTCTTACTCTTGGGTATGATGTATCCAAGTAGCTATGTTGTGTTTGCCCCTTGTGCATCAATTGTTTTTCGTTAAGTTCACAGAAAAATCGCAGTTTCTCATTTTCTATGTGCCTTCTATTTGTTTTCATATAGAAAGCTATAACAATAGCTGTGATCTTCTTGCTTCAGCACTTCATCTTTGCAACTTAGATGTGCAGTATCACGGTTAAGAGAAAGAAAATACTTTTCAAAACTGTGGCTTGTGTGACAACTGATTGGCAAGTAACTCTGGAAAACCCCTAGCCAGCCATAGTGGCCAGTGAACAGAAATGTAAGGCTACTTAAAGCTGCACGACATCTAATGCGTGATAACTTCCATAAAAAAAATAATGTTGAATTGAGGTATCTCCTCCAATATTGATGCATATAACATGCGTCAAGTATCAAAAATTCATGTTTTGCCACAAATTGACGCATAATGGCGCCACACCGTGTGGGTGTGTAGCCGTGTCAGCCCGCTTAAAAGTCAAGCTGTTATCTTGTGACTGAACCCTCAGCACTTTCACATGTGCCAAACAGCAGTTCAGTTGTTGTCCCTTTCACATGGCCATTACATTACATGTAGCCATTACATTACACTTAAATTTTTGTCATCACATTACTGTAGCCAACGCTTTAAAGGACCAGTTCAGCCAATTTCAATATGCTGTTCTATTACCCTTCACTTGTCAGTACCCGGTGATGCCACATTTTTCTGCTCTGCCCTTTCCGAGATATGAGCGGGGGCAGTGTTTGTTTACATTTAAAACAAAATGAACAAAGGCCTACTCCAAATATTTTCCCAAAAGGTACCGCTGTTTGATAATTGTCTGCTGATGATGTATAATCTTTTGGATGTTTTTAGGAATAAATAAAAATGTTTTTTGACATGTAAACAAAGCGCTGCCCCCATTACAGTGACCAGGATCTCGGAAAAGGCTGAAGAAGAAGAAGGAAAAAAAATCTCAGGTACTGACAAGTCCAGGGTAGTGTGAGCATTACAACTGCATGTTGAAATTGACTGAACTGGTCCTTTAAAGGGGCTCCAGATAGGATTAAAGGTTTAATTAATCACGGTCCAGAGTCAGCCGATGATTATGCGAGTCATTAGTAAGTGAACGATGCCTATCGCGACCACTTCCATGGTCCGCTGTCAGAAAACCCCACATGCAACTTTTGACAGTGTCGGACCGAACGAGTGTCGTGAGAAACACTTCATTTGAAACATCGCTTTACATACCGTGATGCTGGCATTCCGTGATGAAAAACAGTATCACAGCGAGTTTATTTGAACAGCATTTTTTCATTACGGTGTAGATTTTGAGACAGGCATGCCACGGGCACCGCGCAAATGACGTCATCCTACCTAGTGCCCCTTTAATATAAAGCAACTTTAAGTGATTTTAGGTACAGGGTATTACACATCGCTCCTAAAGCAATGTGGCTTATCCATTTAATGTCACACTGTCATAAACAAACGCCAAACTGCAGAGCATTTGGTGCCTCAGTCAGTCTTTGCTTTACATTACACTTAGCTGACAAGCGGTTTCGGTACAGGGCATCAGTTACTGCCCCTTAAAGCAAAAAAGCCTTGACTTGCCGATAAGGGATTTGATCCTGCAACCTTCAACCATTAGACTATGCCTGTCCCTTGACAAAGCCGTGAACACACTCCAAATGCAACCCATTTTGTGTCCTTTTGACACGGAGGACATCAAGGATCGCACGCTCTTTGATTTGATTTTTATTTGATTATTGTTTATTGTTTTTGTTCAAACTTCTCACAGCCGATGAATGTTTCAGGCTGAGCTCCATTACATGCTGAAGAAGGTCGTCCAGCCCAAAACGTTCATAGTGTTTACATTTTTTTACCCCCTCCTTTTTAATCTATTTTTAGGGGCTTTAATGTCATCATTTGACAGGGCAGTGTGAGATGGTGAGAGGAGGCGAGTGGGAGTGAGAGAGGGGGGAGGATGGGACAATTTGGATGGAACCCAAGTCCCCAGTGTAACAGTCAGTGCCCTAACCGTTTGAGCCACAGTTGGCCAGGGCTGTGTTTGACGTTTGAAGAAAAGTAATCTAGGGCATGATGCCTTTAAGGCGTGTGTGTCCTTGACACAGCAAACTGGCAAACACAGTGTCTTTGTTACTATTGAGTGTCTCCATGCAGACCTCCTAAATTAACTTTTTTTTAAATCACCATAATATGACCAGTGGGTGTGAATCTTACTAACCAAGTGTACACTCACCACTAGTCAAAGTGGCTAGTAAAGTGGCCTTGTCTACCAGCCAAACTGGGTTTTCATTTGGCTGGTTTGTGGGTTTTCATTTCGAGCCCTGTCTCCATGTCTGCCAAGTTGCAGTAAGTTTGTCGTTACTGTCTGCATCGAGATGCTAAGCCTTAACAGGCATCATATGATGATGCTTAGGCAACTAGCCCTGTTTTTTCTTTTTTTCAATAGCAGGGCTCTATGAGGGACGAAAGTGTGTGTGTGTGTGTGTGTGTCTGTGTGTCTGTGTGTGTGTGTGTGTGTGTGTGTGTGTGTGTGTGTGTGTGTGTGTGTGTCTGTGTGTCTGTGTCTTCTTTGTGGGTGTTGGTGTGAAGATAATAGTGAGATGACATTTCAGGTACTTCAGTGCGGTTTTCTCAAGTTTGTTCCAAGACCTTTTTTACAGCTCCTCCCCACCTCTTCTGAAATCCGTAATAACACACACTGTTTGTTTTTCCTTTCTCTGTCCTTATTTGACACTTGTCATTTTACTCTGCATCACCAATCAATCACCATGACAACCTGTCTGCTCAGCAGGTGGATATTCCGAAAATGTGGCTCAGCAGCATACCAGGTTACGTTAATAATTATAACTTTATTTGTATAGAACAATTCATACAATATATGCAGCTTAATGTGCTTTAGTTAGATTAAAACCAACAAAAAATAAATAGGTTGATTTAAGAAGACAAATATTTGGTAGAAGTTAAGTTTAAGGTATGCTGAGTGGCTAGCTCAGAGTCTGGAAATCATGTAATAGCAAAGTCAGACAAAAAGATGTGAATGATGATTCCCAGCCCAATAAATGCTCAAAAACCACCTTGATGCTCTAAACCCTGCCCAATTTGAACAGCATGGCCATTTTTGGGCATTGAACGCAATGGAGTTTAATTCAAATTGGACAGGATGTAGGACCTCAAGGTGTTTTACGAGCCATTAACCCACAGGACTCTGCATTTATGGCCTCACCTTGAAGATCATGTTAGCATTATTTTGAACACCTTGTCACATCTTGCCTAGCTTTTTGGTGTGAATTTGAGGGAGGATAAACACAATGTTTACATACATTTTTAAAACCGCTTTTCTTTGTGTGTGTGTTTATGGATGTAGTGGTATTACAAAAAGGAGGCTAACATCAATGTAAAATGTATGTATGTATGTGAAGAGGAAACCGATTTTTTAAGAGTTTACTTTTTACAAAAAAGAAAATAAATGTACAAAACATGAATCTGTCTCAAGTGCCCTGTCTGCTTTGTATTTTTTAGTGTCGAGCTATTGGTGTCCTTGTGATATGGAGAAAATTAAGGGCAGTGAATTATGGCAAAAGTGGATAAATGACGTACGGCCTAAGCCTTTTTTTTTTTAGGTGTAATTTTTCTGTAAATCCTGTTCACGTTCATTCTTGTGGAACAGGGGTTGTCAATTGGTTCTGGCCTTACAGGGCCAAATTATCCATAAGGGCCAACAACAATGTGCCCAGGGGCACCAATATTGTTCATAAAGGGGGGAACCTGCGAGGTATTAGTGCCCAGGGGCACCTCAGTGTCTTAGCACGACCCTGGGCCTTGGCACCACTATTCAGAATAAGCAATACGTAGTCTGTGGACTCCTTTAAGTACTAGTGGTATACTGTAGCCTACTGAGACAGGAAAGCATGTCACGGATCACCAGTAATCCTGCTACGGAGGACCATCCGTGGGCCACGGACGACAAGTTGAAAACCCCTGTTGTGGAGCGAAAATAAGTGTGACCAGGGCTCTAAATTAACACCAGCTAACCGGCCGAATGCTGGTGAAATTTCAGTTTGGCTTGTAGGAAAGACCAAGTTACTTGCCATTTTGACCCATTACTAAATATGTTTGGCTTTTTGTAAGATTAACCTTTACTAGCCAGTTTGGCTGGTGGTGAAAAAAAGTTTTTTTAGGGCCCTGAGTGTGACTCTCGTATCTGATTCTGCTGTCTGCGTTTCCTGTGTGGCCTTGTGTAGGTAGGCCTACACTGAGCAACAGGAAATGAGAGTCGAGCACAAGTGATGATTAAGCACATTTGTTTTCAAATGGATCTAGTTAGTTGAGCAATTCCAACCCTACTTTATGGTTTTTAAATGAGCATCATTCACCACTTGCAACAGTATCGTGACAACATTTGTTATTTCCCAAATGGCAGCATTTGAGGCAATGTTTTGGTGCTTCTTCGGAATAACCTACGCTTAATTGTGAGGCTGTTCTGGTTAGTTGAGCAATTCCAACCCTCCTGCTTACAACAGAGATCAATAATTGTTTTTAAGTGAGCTGCATTTATCACTTGATAAACAACAGTTACAACATCTGTATTACAAGAATCTGTTTGAGGTCATGTTTTGTAGCCTGGTTCTCACGCAGACCCTCGTCCATTTTCACCCAACTTTCTGAGCTTGCACCATCGAAGTTACGTTTTGTACTTCTAACCTTTGCTTACAGTAATTGGGAGCCATTCAAACAATTAATGTACATCTGTTGATTTAGGCACACATTATGTGACTAGACACAGGAAAAGAGGCCACAAGTGGGCGCTGGGGCATATTGAGTTAATAGATTCTGATAATGCAGATTTTAAACTTTTCATGATACTACTTACACATGGCAATCTAGTATCTAAAGAATGTGGCCTTTTCAATGTCACTTCTTAACCCAGAAAGTTCCTTTTGCTCATCGAAAAGACATAAAGGTTGCCTTTTAAAAGAGAAAATGTATGCTTTTAGACAAACTGTTCTCTAAAGCAACAAGTAGCTTCTTCGAGGCCTCAACCTGCACATTCTGCAAAAATCAAATTTTTTATTTTATCTTGTTTTGACGTTTTGGTGACTTTCTTAGTTTCACTCTGAAATCCATACACATACAGTATATGGTGGTTTTGGTCATGAGTGCCATGACCAACTAGGCCAAGGGACTGAACTGTCAGGTTAGGTTCAGGGACGCCAGACTGTTGTAATATAACTCTCTGGCGCCCTCCAGCGTTCATTTACAGACATTGTACATGTGGTAAGCTGCACCTTAAAAGCATCACCAAGTATTTTTTCCAATACATGGGTTCACCGTGTTTGTATACCCAATATTGTGAGGAGGGGCAAGACACTGGCAGCCAACCACATGAGCTAATTTTTTGACCGACAGTGGTTTTCAACAATCCAGCAAAGGTTGTGTTGTGCACAGACAGGGGAAAACAAAAATGTAGAACCCAAGTATGGAAGCACACAAATATAATAACTATGTACAGTACAGGCCAAAAGTATGAACTCACCTTCTCATTTATGCATTCTCTTTATTTTTTTGGATTTTCATTGTGTATTTTCATGCAGGGCATCAAAACTGTGCATGAACACATGGAGAATTACGTACTTACCAAAAAATATAATTCTAGCTGTTGTCCAACAGCAATGACAGCCGTCTATCCACCTGATGTCGACACGGCACAACTAATGGCCCCACACATTTCAATAAGCTTATTTTTGTCTATTTTCCAATAAAAATGCCCAGACAGTCAGGTCAATCCTAATTGAACATTAAAGTCCTCCAATAAACTCACTAGAATTGTAGAACTGGGATTTTGAGACCTAAAACCTAGTTTTAAACACTTGCCAATACAAGCATTTTACAGACATTTTCTTGATATGATATTGAGTCACAGCCAGTTACTTGGAGAGGTCAAACATGTGTTTTCACTTTTACTTTTTGTATCACTGTTTCACCTAGATAACCAGCTATGCTGACCAAGTGACCTATTATCAGATCAAGCAAATCTGTCCTGTATTGCTTGTATAAATTAAATTGGACTCGAATGACTGGGTATTTTTACTTGAAAATAGACAGAAAAATAAGCTTGTTGAAACATGTGGGCCCCTCAGTTTTGCTGTGTTGACGTCACTGTTTGGCATTTTTTAAATATTTTTTAATTAATTGTTTTTATTTTTTAAATATTTTCATCTTTTTTGTTAAGCAAAAAATTGTTCATGCACAGAAATAATGCCCTCTCTGAAAATGTATTATGTTCTTTAAAAAGCCACAAAAATAAAGAGAATTAATTAAATGAGAAGTTGAGTCCATACTTTTGGCCTGTACTGTATGTATTCAAGAAAATGTGTTCACCGACTTGGAAGAGGATGAAAGGGATTTCTGAATTCACTACGCCCTTGTGGGTATTCAAAAGTGTCAAACTTTTAGAACACAACTGAGACGACACGCTTTTCCAATGATAATCCCTTTTTATTTATAACTGGGCAAAACGTTCAATCCATTGTACTTGCTTGTTTACTCATTTATTTATTCATTGTTTGGTTCATCCGTTAAAATACATTTTGTTAGTTCTTTTGTTTGCCCCATTACAGAGCTACAGCCACCCAAGAGGCACTTAGAAAACATCAGAGAGTACACGTAGGAAAAATACAAAAGTGGAAAAAAGGGTAGAGGTCAGAAAAAGTGTGTGCATCTTGTGTTTGTTTGTGTGTGTGTGTGCACACACGTGTGTCTGTGTGTGTGTCAGAAATGTCAAACAAGACGTTGAAGGATGAAGAGTGGTGATATTGTGCGCGCCCACACACACACACACACACACATACACACACACACTAGAGGGATACTGACGTGCCAGACAGCAGATCCCTGATTACACGGCAGACTGAGCATGGATGAACTTGCGTAAGTAAAATAACAACAACACAGATTACAAATACACAGATGGACAGTTGGGAGACATTATTTAAGTCTTCTTGAACAAAGCTGAAACTGGCGGGACAAAGTTGTGTCGCTCATGTGAAAATGAAACTACATCTGTGAATACAGTTTCTAAATAATCCCCATCATCAATGGAGAGTCCCCTGTACGCACCCACAATGGTGGACAACAGGGGAGATCATGTTGAAATGGTTGGACTTGAGTACTGATGGGGTGCCGACAGGGTGGTGGGGGGACAAAGGGAACAGTTGTCCCGGGCCCTGGGAGACAGAGGGGCCAGAATTGGGTCCTCATTACGTATTGGGCTGGGGGGGCGGGGTCTTAGATGACTTTGTCTTGGGCCAGGGCCAAAGCTGTCAGCGGCCCTGTTGATGAGCCACAGAGTTAAGCAACACTCCTGCCATGCTTTGCATAGTCAAGAGAACGGGATGCAGCACAAACAACGAAACAAAGTGCATATAAAAAAACAATACAAACAGACATTGAGAATGGACACAGGCAGAAGAAAAGACACAAGAAAGGTTTGAAAGAAGCATTCACTCTCTGTGGAGTGTTTTTTTTTTTAAATGTATGCAAGTGGAACTGAAACTGAAACATTCTGCAATAACGGTTTCAGTAACAATGACGACACAAGCTCGAAATGTGCTCTGTGCAAACATTTCAATACTATCAATCAATTGTAATACATGTCCGATGATGTCAGCAATAAAACTTGACATACCTAGTGGCAACTTGTGAACCAATCAATGACAGAGAAGTGGAGACAGGCACCTAGGTTAGCCAATCAAGGAAAGTGAAGTGGAGACAGGCACCTGAGGTAGCCAATCAGGGAAAGTGAAGTGGAGACAGGCACCTAGGTTAGCCAATCAAGGACAGGTAAATGCAGACAGGCACCTGGGTGGGCCAATAAAGTACAATGAATGCACCTAGCTAGCCAGTCAGTGACAACCATGAAGCCTTTACAAGAACTTCAACGAAAATGAACAGCACTTCACTGTACACATGATGTGACATGACATTGAGGACACGTCAGAAATATCCACTTGGACGTTCGCTCTGTTCACTACAAAGATTTTTGCTTCCTTTATAGTGCACAATATAGTCAGCGATTGAACAGCTCAGATTGAGGCTTTCTTTGAGAAAGTCTTCTCATGTGTTTTCTTTTAAACTGCAATGCCACCTGCCTTGAACAACATCAGAGAGTTACAATACCTTTAAAGCTCAAAAGTGTCAAAGAAACGTATACACATAAAACATATAACAACAATAATAGTAGAAAAAAATAAAGAGGAGTTAATAACACTTGACTGTAAAAGTACAAGTCGTAATTGGGTACTGTATGGTGTCATCATCAGCCTTTTTCAATTTTTGGTTAGAACATTAGAAGAAACAATAATAATAATAATCAAACATGACTAATCATAACTAAATGGCTAACAAGGTGACAGGTACATTAACACAACGGCTGAAGTCATGTAAGTTATGTCAGTAAGTAGGGGTTCAGGTGCCTTAAGAGAGTGGCTGCATTTCAATATGTTCCTCTGCTCGCTTCCTCTGGCCTGATTCCTCCGTTTTTGAACCCTGCTCCCAGGCAGTGATGGACAAACTGAATTCATTATTTCCAAATTAGATAGGCCGCTGTGGCCCAGTGGTTAAGGAGA
>NC_085857.1:45928643-45948643 GCF_034702125.1 Engraulis encrasicolus | reverse complement strand
AGAGGTGGAGTTGTGTACCCAGTCAATCTCAGGGAAGACTCTGGCCCTCAGGAAAGAGGGCAGGAGAAAGAGAGGGATAGAGGGATAGAATGATGGAGTGATAAATTGATCTAGGAGAGATGGTGTGTACACCCGGTCTTTCTCATGGAAGATTTTCCTCAGACCCTGAGGAAAGAGGGCAGGAGAGAGAGAGAGAGAGGGAGGGATAGAATGATGGAGTGATAAGAGTGGTGTAAAAGAGGTGTCTATACCTGGTCGTTCACAGGGAAGACTCTGGCCCTAAGGAAAGAGGGCAGGAGAGAGAGAGAGAGAGGGACAGAGGGAGGGAGGGATGGAATGATGTAGGGATAAAGTGACAGACTGGTGTAGCAGAGGAGGTGTCTATACCTGGTCGTTCTCAGGGAAGACTCCGGCCCTGAGGAAAGAAGCCAGGAGAGAGAGAGAGAGAGGGGGATGGAGGGATAGAATGATGGAGTGACAGAGTGTTGTAGGAGAGGTGTGTGGTCTGGTCTATACCTGGTCGTTCTCTGGGAAGACTCCGGCCCTGAGGAAAGAAGCCTTCCAGCTGTCAATGTCGTCCTGGGAGTCGCACGCCAGCTCGATCTGACGCAGGTCCTTATACACGTTCCTGAAGACACACACACACACGCACACACACACACACACACACACACACACACACACACACACACACACACACACACACACACACACACACACACACACACACACACACACACACACACACGTGTGTCATTTCAAATTTGGTATATTCCTGTACACTCATATTACCATATTACATGCACATATTACATACGTACACACACAAACTGATCAATGTTCCTGTTTCATATCACAATTTTTTTAGAATTCTTGCACATCTCCTTTTGCCAGGTGCGTAGGAGTGGATCCACTGGGTTACCAACATAGGGACAAAAAATCTCCCGCACACTGTTCACATTTGCAGTTTTTACTTGCGACTTTTATGTCTAATGACCTTCTTCAATCAATTATATTGCTTGAATTGCTTGAAGAAGGTCATTAGACCGAAACGTTGCAAGTAAACACTGCAAATGTGGACTGTATGCGGGAGCTTTTTTGTCTCTACTGTTACATATCGCACATATCATTAAAATAAAACCAAAGTACACAAAAAGCAAATTATGTCATTACATGCAGGCACACACACACATGTACACACATGTACACACACGCACACACACACCTTTGTTCGGTGTTGAAGATGGCGAAGGTGTGCTTGGTGGACATGAAGCCCTTCTCCACATCCTTGATCTTCAGGTTGTCCAGAGGGAGCATGTACTTCTTCTCCTTTTCCTGAAACACACACACACACACACACGTTAACATACAGTGTGTGGCCCTCTTGAGGCAACAATGGGCACAAGGACATGCACACAAACACAAACACACACACACACACACGCACACACGCGCACACGCGCACACACACACACACACGCATTAACACACGCACACGCATTATCACACGCACACACATTAACACACGCACGCACGCACACACGTTAACAAAGACTAGAGTGTGTGGCCCTGCATAGACTTTAAAAAGTGACATCTTGAGGCACCAATGGGCACAAGGACATGTACAGCCACATACGCACACGCACGTACTCACACATGCACACGTTCACACACTTACACTCTCTCTCACTCTCTCACACACACACACACACCCACCCCCACCACCACCACTTACCTCCTCATCCTTGAACCAGGACAGGGACTCGGCAGTCAGCACGAACCAGTACTCCTTCGAGCCGCCCTTCATGATGCTGATGTTGATGGTCAGCCAACCGCGTCTGATGACCTGCGAGGACGGGAGTCAGATTGACATCAGTCATGGCCAATCACAAGAGTCCTCCACTCCTGTCCAGGGGGCTGCTCATTGGCCGATGCGGTCAGTGTAAAGATGCGCAAGCTGCGGAGGGCTCACAGGGTTCATGGCGGTTTGTCATGCAGGGTCAAAGGTCATCAAATTCAAGATGGCGGAAGGGATGGGGGTCAGAGGATCACCGTAGCCCCTCAATGCGCACCGTTCCATGAGGAACGCTGTAATAGTCACTAAACTAAAGAAACTTAACTACCACAGTGCTACACCACTGTGACAGTGCACAGGGCCTTAAGTAAAACATTACAACTTGGGCATTGCCATTCTGGTAACAGCTTATTTATAACGGGGGCCGTCTTGTACTAGATCCCATTCAGTTGGCTAGTAACTATCACTATTAGTCAGAGGGCCTGCTCAACTTCTGGAGATAAATGTATGTAACTTTGGGTGCGCGATAATGGTTGCTCACTTTGAGAGGAGGAAAAACACACACTCAGAAGCTGAGAGTCATTATTTATTTATGAATTACCACCATGTGCACAAGCAGACACGTTTCGGCTCTTAAGCCTTTATCTCAGTGCGCGTCTGTGATAGCAACTATCACAATACATGAGCAATATTACATTACATAACATTACATTGCACTTAGCTGACGCCTTCATTTACGCCTTCAAAGCGACTTACAACTATTATTTGTCAGGGTATTGGTTACAGTCCCTGGAGCAATGTCGGGTTAGGTGCCTTGCTCAAGGGCACTTCAGCCATGGATGGAGATCTAGGGAGAGGTCCGGGGGGATTCGAACCTGCAACCCCTAGATTGAAAGACCAACTCTCTAACCACTAGGCCATGGCTGCCCCCAATATACTGGGATTAGTTCATTCTCTTTGTTACATTATCGGTTAGAAACAAAATCCAAAGGAGAATCTGAAATCTTCGATGCTTGCATGTCATACCTCCGTATCAAGCATGGTCGAGATGAAGAAGAAGACATCTGAGAGGACTAGAGCTTGCTTCCCAGCCAATTTGTGCATTTGTTCTTACAGTACACATGACTCAGCAATGCTTATAAACAATAAAGCTTGCAGAATATACAGGGAAACAGAACAACGGACATTCCAAATAAGCCAATCAATTACATATACCATTATGTGTGTTACATTTAACATTTTGGCCAAATTAATGAGCTAATGTCTAAATCTAACGTTTTTTTAAATAACAAAATGATGGTCAATACATATGTTCTGTATCCATTGTTCTGCCCCTTCCTCTGTTTGTCCTTATTTCTCTTCATTATGATAAATTATATTATGAGACATAATGCAAAATATCATTAATACCGACATGTAGGTTAATGGTTAATGGGCAATGGCCAGAAAGCACTTGACAGTAGTAAGTAAGTAGTTTGCAAAGCTGACAGCAGTTACGGTAAGGCATGTTTTGTACTGTTGAGCCTGAAGCATGCAAGCTTTCTGCGTATCGGATGTGTAGTTAGTGGGTTAGTCAGACGGAGAGAGAGAGAGAGACAGAGAGAGAGAGAGAGAGAGAGAGAGAGAGAGAGAGAGAGAGAGAGAGAGAGAGAGAGGGAGAGAGAGAGAGACATGTGAGCGAGCGAATGTGATAGCTTACAACAGCCAGCGAGACAGTGGAAACTTAGCTCGTACAGTGTTTCTTTGGTGTGGCGCGCCAAAGGCCTAGGAGTAGTCATGATTACAAGGTTAGGGTTACCGGGGTGACATGCAGGGTTATTATTACGGGGTGTGGGGTATGGACATGCAGCTGTCGTGATGGTAGTACCAGTGTCATTCCAAAAGGTTAGGGGAAGCAGTGATGTAAGAAGAGGTGTAATACCTAGTGAAACTAGTGAAACAGGCATGCAAATTAGTGGGAAAAAACATACATACACACATATAAACATAAAAATACAGTAATTTGTATAAAATTATGAAGATTTGTTCAAACAATTTTTTACATTACAGTACATTACAAATACTGTATTTTATTTTCTTCAGTGCTGTATATTGTAAACTATGCTGCTCATTTAAGAGGAACATTTCAAGTGGTCATATTAATAACATTAATTTAAATAGTCAGAATCAAATATTTTTATGAATAAGGCTTTCAATGAATTTGTGTCTCCACTCATTCTTGACACAAACACACGCACTACCATTTCTCAACAGAAGGTGACAGCTTTCTGCAAACATGCAACTCATCTTGCTTCCAAGGTCTTTATCAGTTCATTTCAAATACAATAGTCAACAGCCCTAGGGTCAAGTGTCAAGATATAAGGCTACCACACATCCTTGTTAAAGGAACAGTCCACCCTTTTTTGATTTTCACATATTTGCAGTATTTCCCAGCATTATGCATGAATGTGCATATCATTTTTGTCTGTGTTTCCACAAATTAAGCGTAGCAATTCAAGTCAATTGGGGCAAACAAAACATCATCAAATGTACTTTTGTACAAAAATGAATGTACAATTCACCAGAGTGCAAAACAGCTATTTAATCCTGTCCTGTGATCACTTGTGGCTTGATGCTAATGTTCCCATTTACTTCCAATGATTATGCAAAGCTATGTTAATAATTCTGATCCAATAAATCTAAGTACTGAAAAAACTGAGAGAAAAAAAAGATGTGCACATTCATGAATAATGCTTGGAAATACTGCAAATATGTGACAATCAAAAAAAGGTGGACTGTTCCTTTAACTTGCATATCATGAGCATTTGAAGTCATAGCAATGTCTACTCAGAATGCATGGGTCCCTACACATGAAGAAAACCAGAATACATATTTCCCTACAATTGATGAATTCCAGAATACATATGTCCCTACAATTGATGAATTACAGAATGCACATTTCCCTATGAAGAATGAAGAACATGTACACACAACGAAGCTGGTGTACAATGGCGTCAAGCCACCACTTTGTCAACACATTTGACAATCACTGACATTCAGGCTTGGCACACAGGTCTGCACTCTACGAATGTTCTGGTTCTGTTCTGAAGTCAGGATGTGCACCTCTGCTGGGAGCAGGCCATTGTCTTGTTCTAACCCACAGCTACTGTAGCCACCGCGCCAAAGGGTGAGACTGCAGCTAAAGCATCGCTGCCAAATCTTCACTTCACCTCCTCCATGGCGGTCATAGTAGCAACACACACTCACACGCACACACTCCCACTCCCACTTAAACTCACCGCATCAACTTTTAATGTCTTTTTTTTCGGTATTGAGACAGAGACCTGCACAAGAGTTCCAATGTCCCTGGACTGCTAGTTTTGCAAACAAATGGCAAATAAAGGACTTTGACTTTTACAATTAAAAATCATGACAACTTGCTTATTAAGTCAACAACACATATACTGCAAAGCATAGTGTTTACACCTGACTGAGTTTTTAACCATGAGCATGTATCTGTGTGTGTGTGTGTGTGTATATAGACACGTGATTGAGTGTTTGTCAAGCTTCTGTGTTCAGCATTAACCACATGCCCCTATAAATCCAGAGGGATCTTTTCTTGTCAGCAGCCTAACATAGTTTGTAGCACAAGAGGTCAAGCAGTCATGTGGAAAGGTGAGAGAGAGGGGGAACAGGACAGGACAGAGAAAGGGGGGAGAGAGAGCGAGAGAGAGAGAACAGGACAGGACAGAGAAAGGGGAGAGAGAGGGGGGAACAGGACAGGAAGATGATAACGACTCAAGCGACACTTAGCAGAGACAAGACACTTACCATCCTCTCCCCCTTCCACAGGGGAAGGAGATACCGGGCAGCAGGGAGAGAGCGAGAGAGCGAGAGAGCGAGAGAGAGAGAGAGAGAGAGAGAGAGAGAGAGAGAGAGAGAGAGAGAGAGAGAGAGAGAGAGAGAGAGAGAGAGAGAGAGAGAGAGAGAGAGAGAGAGAGAGATTTAAGGAGAAGAGGGACGCGGGAGAAAAAAAAGGAGTGGGTGATACCGACAAATAGAGCAGAATGGAAGAGGAAAGGCAATAAACGAGAGCAAAGTAAATATTTAAAGGAGTGATGAGGCATGAGAGAGAGAAAGGGGAAAGCAAAGACAGGAGAGGTGGTGCAGAAAACAGAAAGCAAACAGAGACAAAAAAGAGGGCGAACAGCGACAGGAAAAAATGAGTAAGCAAGAGGAAGTATGTCAAGAATTGAAAAGAAAAAGCAAGAAAGAAAGAAAGAAAGAAAGAAAGAAAGGTCAAGATCAAACATTGTCACGTGCCTCTTGTACTCTCATTAACTCGTTGAGAGAAAGTTGAATGAGACCTGAATCATCCTGTTTCCTGTCAACACATCACCAGAGAGAGTAGAGAGAGAGAGAGGTTCCATTGGCCCATTGTTTCCGGGTTCTATTATTGCAAGGGGGAGGGGGGGGAATCCCCCTTTAGGCAGACCTAGGCAGACCTAAGGACTGTTCTATTCAATGCTAGGAGTATTATGACACGCCCCTTTAGGCAGACCGGAACTTGGTCATGTTAGGTGCCCATAGCAACCTATTACATTGGCATATCTCTATATACTTAAAGAATCTCTGACATCACTGCAGATGTGCAAAGAATCCTTCCTTCAGTCGTACTGCACACACACACACACTGGGTACAGTCCATTATCCTGACTCCCGTCCTCGACCTGTGCTTCTGGCCTCACACTTTGCTGATGCCCCGCCTCCGTGGAGAAAATATTAAAGTTGCCCCTGCTGTCAGCCCAGCCACAACAACTGTTGGGGGACTGTTCCTCATACAACATCCAACATCCAGAATGCCCCTTCACTGGCCGTGTTTAAGCAACACCTTAAGACACATCTCTTCCTGGAAGCTTATGGCTGCTAGTTCCACAAGCACTTTCACTTACATGCATTCACAAACACGCTCACTCACTGACGCTCACACACACTCACACTTTCCAACACAACACTCTGTGAAGCGTCCTTGGGTGTTTTGAAAGGCGCTATATAAAACGAAAGTATTATTATTATCTGTATGGCAATTGAGAAAATGACCTTTGGATTGCTCTTTTGCAAGATACTGAATTAAACATCTGGCAATGTCATCACATCAAGAGTGGAGAAGACACGCTCACACTATCCGCCTAAATATTGTAACAGTTCTTAACTGGGTGCTGAATTCCACATACAACATGAATGAATGAAGGAAGGAAGCGAAGGAAAGCACTCTTCTTTAAGCAGTGGATCCGGTATCCGGCAGGATCCTAAAAATCAGGATCCGGTGCATCTCTACTTTTTACATTCATCTGGCTGGTGAATCCCTCTCTCACATACATTACTCATGCCTTTATTTCCGATAACAAAACAGTGTGCGTATGCATCATACCAACGCCATCTAACCTTCATCTACCATTTGTGAACTGGGCAGAAGACAACACTAGGACAACCATTTGGATTTGTAGTTTCATGTGCAGTACGTTTTAGATTGTGGTGGCCCTACGCGAATGCCCATCCCTGCCTCACAATACATGCTCATTCCTGAATTTCCTTCAGGACCAATAAACCTATTTATACTACTCTACTATTCACACCCCATAGCCTGATCAGCAGCACACCAGTAAACGCAGTGTAAACAGGCCGCACAGACGCCAACGCCACAGCCACATCACTGATACAGGAAGGAAGAGCATGCTGGGAACTTCCTGTTTTTGTTGCGGGGGGGGTGAGGAGGGGGTGATGGGGATGATGGTGGGGGTGTTAGCTGACGGTTTGCACTCTACGTGACCCACGGGGGACCACAGGAAGGGAGGAGTCATAACAGAGCATAACATAACCATGGGGTTTGGTTGAGCTGGCTGTTTGGGTCTGTCTCAGTCTGAGACATCACAGAGCATTGGCTGATTTGTGTGTGTGTGTGTGTGTGTGTGTGTGTGTGTGTGTGTGTGTGTGTGTGTGTGTGTGTGTGTGTGTGTGTGTGTGTGTGTGTGTGTGTGTCTGTGTGTGTGTGTGTGTGTCTGTGTGTGTGTGTGTGTGTCTGTGTGTGTGTGTGTGTGTCTGTGTCTGTGTGTGTGTGCACGTAACGGTCTGGCTCTTTGTCATAGGTTTGCACGCATGTGTATCAGTGTTAATTTCGTGACGAAATATTTTCGTCATAAATATTCGTAACGATTGTTTTTCCCCTGACGACAATACAACGATGACGAAAAAAACAGCATGCGTTTGTACGAAAAATATAACGATATTGATTAATATTTTCGTCAAAAAAATAAAAATGTGACTACAATACCACCCGAGACGAAAACCAATAGGAAGCATTTTTGTTAATATGTCACTGAAACATTGGAAAAGAATTGCCTGCTATATCGCAAGGCGCGACCCTCATCTGCTTCGCGTCTCCTCCCTCCTCCCCTCCCTCACACACACACGCAGCAGGCACAGTGACAGGCAGTGGCCGTGACCATTTTTAACAGCAGCAGTAGTCTACTTTTCAGTGCAATCCTGGCTGGAAAAATATTGTTGCCCATTTATCCATGACGAAGAACTTTAAGCAGTTATGAAATAGGTGGTGGTGCTGTCGCACAGTAGCAAACATCTTTCTCTCCATCTTTGTGGAACTTCTCCACTCCCTGCGCTTTCATGAACCTGCTACCCAACGATCGTTGTTGGATCTTTTTTCAATGTTCGCCAATGTTTGTAGGCTAATTTAAGGGTCTATGCGTAGGCAAAAGCCTTCTGATAAGAATCACTTTAGTGCCGATCGCAAAGGATTCGGAAGCGTGGAGTTTTGCGACTTGTTTCAGTCAAGGACACTGAAATAGGAAGTGAACGACCCTTCCACACTTTCAAATGAGTTATTGCAATAACGTCTTGCGAATGCATGCAACCATGGACACAACCATGTCAACGAGAGCGCGTGTCACGTGCCATCACAACTTTGCATCAAGCAAAAAATATGCAACAGCTTGCAATACGCGCACGAGAGAGAGAGAGAGAGAGAGAGAGAGAGAGAGAGAGAGAGAGAGAGAGAGAGAGAGAGAGAGAGAGAGAGAGAGAGAGAGAGAGAGAGAGAGAGAGAGAGACGTCTTCCAACAGGTGCCGTGCCATTGTAACGCCTGCATGCACCTACTGTACCCAGCGACGCTCTTGATTACTGGCATACCCACAAGTAGGCTACCGGTATTTTTTCATAACGTGCAGTCCCGTTTTCCCCCGAAGTCGTTCTAAAATATCGACAGAGATTTATGAGTGTCGCGGCCATGATTTTTTTACACATTGGACGCACTGGCTTATAGAGTAGCCTAGAGTAGAGTAGAGTAGAGTAGAGTAGAGTAGAGTAGAGTATCTTTTATTGATCCCAGGGGGAAATTAAGATGTCAAGTAGCATACACACATACATAAATGAAGACATTGCTCACAAAACGTAACACACATATTACACATAAAATAATCATCATATATAGCTCACTGTTACATATAGGCCTATTTGCCAAGGCATCTATTTCACACACACACACACACACACACACACACACACACACACACACACACACACACACACACACACACACACACACACACACACACACAAATACAAACATACATATAAGACGCTCTGGCAGTGTTTTTTACAATATTTTCTTATTAACCTACAATATGTTATTTTAATCATTGATTTCCCCAACTTGTATTTTAGTTTGACAATTTTATAGAGAAGTTTAGATAAGAGGAAATGATGTAATAGCCTATTTTAGTCGACTAAAATTAATTTAGATTTCGTCGACTAAAATTGTATGAATTTTAGTCGACTAAAACTAGACTAAAACAAAAATGATTTAGATGACTAAATTGTGACTAAAACTAAAATTACATTTTCGTCAAGAGACTAAAACTAAAACTAAATTAAAAATTCCTGTCAAAATTAACACTGATGTGTATATTCTGTCTGACTGACTGTCTGTTTGTCTAACTGACTGACTGTCTGTTATTTATTCAAATACAGAATACAGAATGGCTTGTGTGTGTGTGTGTGTGTGTGTGTGTGTGTGTGTGTGTGTGTGTGTGTGTGTGTGTGTGTGTGTGTGTGTGTGTGTGTGTTGCAGTACCTGGTTGGGCATGGTCCTCTTCTTGCTCACATTGGTGTTCCTCTGCTGAGCACTATCAAACAAAACACACACACGCACGCGCGCGCACGCACGCACGCACGCACGCACGCACGCACGCACGCACGCACACACACACACACACACACACACACGCACGCACACACACACGCGCACACACAAGCAAACACACACACACCATCAGATCAGTCCATGTCTACAGCAATCGAGTTCTTGCTTATTGTCAATTTCATGGTATCTTTACAATATACCAGCCATTGTCTTTTGCAAAGACTGAAGACAAAATAATATTGTAAACATTTCCTAATTCTAATGGCAAATCTAGTACCTGCTTACAAAGCGCAGAGAGCTGATGGTCTACTGCAGGGATTCTTAACCTTTTTGACGTCGAGGCCCATTTTTTCCAGTGCACAGTGTCCCCGTGCCTATATTATCCCTGTAGTCTACATATTATATTACATTAGGTTATATTGCATTATATTATATTATATTATATTATATTATATTATATTATATTATATATAATAATAATATAATATAGGCTTATAATATTGATATAAATAACAAATAAATATAAATAGGTTATTACTGAAGTATTTTTTTCCACAAGAAATAGCCCTATATTAATTAATGCTAATATTAATCTCATTTAATCTCACTCATCAAATCCACTCACAGTTCAGCAAGTCAGAGTCACTCACACATTGAATGAATCGGCTGATCGTAAATTCAAGACGCTTTTCTATACAAGTGGAAACGCAACGCGGGAACAACAGAAATTGAAGAACCGGACGGAAAACTATCCAGTATCACGCAAAATTCGTGAAAGGACTGTCATGTTGGGGACACTTGGACAAGAATAAGGGATAAAGATTCAGTAACTAGAATTATTTTGAGTAGCCTAATCGTTGAACACCTATTTCTAACTACTAAAACGTGAGAATATTAATAAGCTGGGAACCGTAACTGGTTGGTAATTTCTCTTTTTTCAAATACCCCACTGCGAAGGGTGTTACCATCACAGGCTGTGTTACTGTCTTGTTCTTAATGAATCTCCCCCCAACAACAAAAACGCGGGGTGTGGTCATTGCGTTATGACAGAGTTGCGTTTGAGGGAAAAGACGCACACTAGTAGTCTATTTGATAAGCGGTCCCATGGCCCAATGGTGCAAAACTGAAAGTTGACTGGGGCCCTGGAGGTTGTTAGCCTGGGAACTCCCATACTGCCTTTAGTTATACACAATCTTTTCGATCTGAAAGACACTCACTTGTGATTAGGTCTGGTGTTAACCAGGCAAGGAGGTTGTGGGCGCGGCCCAACTTTGGGCCGCGGCCCTATGGTTAAGAATCCCTGGTCTACTGTGCAGTTAGCATAGGTGAGGTGTAATGTTCGGAGAGGACGGGATTACAAATGTTTCGGGTATATAGTAGCGCGACGATTTTTTTCACATAATTGGCAACTTAGAATGTAGAACCTCACCTGTTTACAGTGCACCAGTTTTCTCACTTGTATGTACAAAAAGACATAAATGTGTTGAGTTGACTCACTTGGCGAATCCAATGAAGTCTTCGTGGTTGGTGTTGATGTAGGCAAGCTCCATGTCAATCAGCAGCAGCACCTGAACACACACACACACACACACACACACACACACACACACACACACACACACACACACACACACACACACACACACACACACACACACACACACACACACACACACACACACACACACACACAATTTGCCCACATGTTCTTGCCCCAGAGTATAAAAATGGTGACTATAAATAGCTGATCTACAAGACAGCGCATGCACGCACACACACGTTCCTAGGTCCTATGAAAAAAATAAAAATAAAAATAAAGACCACATACCTGGTCCTTGGTCTTGCCCTCTCGTTCCCTCACGTGGGTCGTGACAATCCTCTCAGTTTCCTCCCTCAGTCGAGGATAGGAGGTCAGCTGCAACACACACACGCACGCACGCACGCACGCACGCACGCACGCACGCACGCACGCACGCACGCACGCACGCACGCACGCACGCACGCACGCACGCACGCACGCACGCACGCACGCACGCACACACACACACACACACACACACACACACACACACACACACACACACACACACACACACACACACACACACACACACACACACACACACACACACACACACACACACAGACACACACACACACACACTACTGCAGAAAATGACAGGCACATATACAGTACATATACAACCACCCCAAACTCCCGATGTGCATATACTGTATGCACACATGCACATGCTCCCCCAATCAGGTATTCTTACTTACTTGTACTGACCACTAAATTCATGCAATCTTTCCCTCTTAAAAACACACACAAGCACACACTGGCATACTCACACACCCACACGCACACGCACACGCACACACGCACACGCACACGCACACGCACACGCACACACACACACACACAACGCTTAAGGAAATCCCAGGTTATACTAAGGGCCATGCGAAGATGTCAATTTTGCATGCAGTGAGGGTGCACTCTCTCTCTCACACACACAGATATGCACTCAATCACATGGTAAGAATACGTAACTATTACATTCTGGAGAGAGTAAGTAAACTTAACGCCACACATTGCTCTGTTTGTAAAAACGTATAGATTCACATGTATAGTTTTACAGCAAAGTTGAGAAATCCAAAATGGAAATTGTGATATAAACCTTTTACTATGGCTTAAGGATGAACTTACAACCATTGGACGAGTACGAATAACAGTAGTTGGTTTTCCAATAAATTACAGTAATTAGTTCCCCATTATTAGGCAAAGTGCATGTTGTGAGTGTTGAAGGAGAGAGCCAAAAGACATGCAGTTCAGTCTAGGAAAGGAGCAGAGTTTGTAAATTGAAGTGAAAGGGTGCATTGGCGTTCTACACAAAAATACCTTCCCCCTCGGACAAGAAGAGATCGGTTCCAATCACACTCGGAAGATAATGTGAAGGACTCACAGGGCTTAAGAACATGAGCACCTCTGGGAAGGGGTTACGTGATTGGACACGGGGGAGATTACTGGCCAATCAGGGAGTCAGGGTGGGGTGACAAACACAGGTTTAGTCATTTGATTTGTGGGTCAAACTAAAATCAATCTTTATCATTGGCTAAAGGGGGGGGGGGGGATCACGGGAGAAAAATAACTGTGAGGTTAATTAATTGCACAAAAGTGGGTAAAGCAAATGGCTATCGTGATTGGACAAAAGGGAGGAGGACATGGCACACACACACACACATGCACACACACACACACACACACACACACACACACACACACACACACACACACACACACACACACGTACACATTCTGAAGCAACCTCTCTCTCCCTCTCTCTCTCACACACACACATTGTTCACTCATTCACACACACATCCTTGTGCTTTCCTTTCTTTCCACTCCTCTCACACTGATCCACCTATTCTTCCGTTTCTTTTTCCCTCAACAATTTCTGAATCCTCTCTTCCCCACGAATTGTAAGCAACTGGACTTCCTTCTTGCGGCTTGAAAGCTCGAAGCTCTGATAAGAAGTCCGCTTGCTTACAGCTGAACTCTTTGGATGACATGACTGTTAGAGAGAGAATCTTCACAAGCTTTCTTCCGCTCATTCTTTGCTTTTTTTTCTCCCCCTGTCCTAGAAGGTCACCTTCTCCACATTTTTCCTACCCTCTCTTCCCTTACTTACTCCACTTCTCCCTCCAACTCTGCTATGAGGTTACCTTCTCTGTCCACCTGTGAGGTTAGTTACTTTCTTCACATTTTTCCTCTCCTCTCCTCTCCTCTCCTCTCCTCTCCTCTCCTCTCCTCTCCTCTCCTCTCCTCTCTTCCCTTACTTCCTCCACTTCTCCTCTCCTCCTGTTCTATGAGGTTACCTTCTCTGTCCACCTGTGAGGTTAGTTACTTTCTTCACATTTTTCCTCTCCTCTCCTCTCTTCCCTTACTTCCTCCACTTTTCCTCTCCTCCTGTGCTATGAGGTTACCTTCTCTGCGCACTTGCGGATGAGGGTGGAGAGCTCGGACATCACCACGTCCACACACTTCAGGCAGGGCTCCTTCAGCTTGATCACCTGCTTTTTCACGATGGCCTCGAACGCCAGGTCGGGCGTGAACAACCCCGTCCTGGTGCACCATGGGAAAGGGGGAGGGGTTGTTCAAAAGTGGGCGGGGCAGCATGAGCAGGAGTAGGCAGCAGGAGGGGTGGGCAAAGGGGCATGGGGCATGGGGGACCAGCGGTTGGTAGTTTTGATTGGATGGGGCAATGAGCAGGAGAGGGGTGGTGGGTGGGGTTTTCAGTAGATGGTAGTTTTTGATCGGTAAGGTTGGTTGGGTTGGGTTTTGGAAAGGGAGGCAGGGAGAAGCAATGATTTTTTTTTTTTAAGTAATAATTAAAGATAAGCAAAAATTATGGGGGGGGGGGGGGATTTTGACAATGAGGTTTAAAAGGAAAGTGGATAATCGTTGAATGGGAAGGTGGGGCTCAAAGGACGTAGCAGTTTCGATTGGAGGAGATACGGAAGGTTTGGAAAATAAAAGGGACGAGGAACACAAAGTGAATTAATAATCAAAACAATAAAAATAAAAATAGGACAAGTTTGAGGCAGATGGTTAGAGGGGAGGAGGAGGAGTAAAAGAAAAATGCGAGATAGGAGAGTGACATCATGCAAGAGGACAGATGAAGTGGTGCAAAGACAAAGCAAACAACGGCAAAAGAAAGGGAGAGAGAGAGAAAAAAAAACAGGGAAAGAAAGTTGTTTAGTTCAACAGTCCATGACTTCAACGGACACTCTAGAAGACCAGCTGTTGGTTTTAAATCCCCTGACTTTGGTGGATACGATGATGCTCCGGCAAGACGGTCAGCAAGGCAAGCAGGGCCACTCACCCACTTTATGTCTGATGGCATCACAACAAATAAACAAACACGTAAATACCGGTAAACACATAAAGACATAAACCAGGAAGCAAATAAACTAAGGACTTCACAGCAACAGCCATCTCCAATTGACTCCACCAGCTGCAGCATTGCTAAGATCATGTAGGCTGTTTTTCTTGAACAGCATGCACTGGGGGAAAAAAGCTCTGGGGAGTAAACGATGCTGATGTTGATGATGATGATGATGATGATGCTTAATTTGAAAAAAAAAAACCTTTTTGTCAACACTTTTGATCAATGAAGTCCCTCCCTGCAGAGACCTCCTAGTCATCATCATCATCAGGATCATGGCCAATCCGAGCCAGGCCACCAAGGAGAAAAGCAAACATTCAACCTCTAACACAGCCCCCCGCCCCCCCTTCTCCAACCCATCACCATCAGCCTTAGCACCACCAGAGTAAGCATCAGCATCTGCACCAGCATCAGCATCAGCATCAGCATTATGACCATCATCATCATCTTATCATCTTCATCAGCAGGGGAGATGAGACTAGATGCAGTGATTTCTTCACAGGGGCCATGCATGAGACGGGAGGCTACGTCACAAACAGGAAGCTAATGACTTGCAACCTTTATTGTCATAGCAAGCCAATAGCACCTGAGGAATATGAGGAGATAAGCCTCATAATGTGCGCTGTTCCACCAGTGGAACACATAATATCTCAGTACTCCACTACCACAGTACGACATTACACAGGGCCTTTGGTAAAGTGTTTGAGATGCAATGCCTTCAAACATCCCAGTAATAAATGGAAAATGCAATCCAACCAATCCCAATCGAGGGAGCTATATTGCCCTGGTGGACCCCAAAATGCTTAGCTGAATACTAATGCTGAAACACATGACGCTATTGGAAATAACCGCTTGGCTAAATACTGAACAAAATATATATAACCTTCTTGGAGCCCACACTTCTTTGGAGGATACTAACCAAGACACACTGCCCTATTCTATTGGATGTTAATGGCTACTGTACATCAATTACTACATCTACTTTCTATTGGACATGACAACTCTGGGGTACAGTGTAGTTGCTAACCAACCTTGGTTGCAATGCAATTTCTCATTGGCAACCTACTAAGTTGCTAACTGGTTAGCCATGACGCTATTGAGAAACTGGGCTCCTGGTAAATACTGAGCTTCAGACAGTAAACCAAAAGGAAACCTGCAGCTGGTCTTTTGAGAGTGCAGGTAGATGAAGAGAGAAGCGTCAGCAGGCCATGCCCTCCTCCTTCATCTACCTCTTCTGTTGGTCTGTCCATCACGGCAGGAACAGCAAAACACCCACCCCACACAACACCAACGGTCTCCCACCCCATCAACAAGAGGGGCAACTGGGCCGGGCTGTCAGCAGGGCTGGAGGAGGGGAGGGGTGGGGGTGAGCAGTGGAGTGGAGGTGAGGTGGGGGGCAGCACTTGACTTGGTAGCAGGGCCGGCCCTTGCCGATTTGCTGCCCTAGGCGAGTATTCAATTCAGCGCCCCCTACGTGCTAAAAGTTTGCGGTTTGTTGCAATTTAACTTCTTAAACAGTGCAGGGGGAGGCAAATGAGGCATTGTTTGTTTATTTTAATGTTGATTGTGTTTATTGTGATGATGTATTATATTCTTAAGAATAGATTAGATTAGATTAGATTAGATTCGATTTTTTTAAAAATCCCTGATTCTCTGGTGCGGCGCCCCCACTGGAGTGGCGCCCTTAGCATTTGCCTATACTGCCTATGCTAAGGGCCGGCCCTGCTTGGTAGTAGCACACTTGACTTGATGTTTTGGTAGTAACACACGTCAGGGTGGTGCCACCACAGGTAATGCCACTATTGTATGGATTATATGATTTTCCGTTGTTGGTTTTAGTCCATTATCTAAAAAGCATATTCATTGCAGTATATTAATTGCCAATTGCTAATTAATTCATGGGCATTAGCTGTGGATGTACCACCTGACTAGCCTGGGCGAATAGCCAACTGTTGACTTCGTCAATCAGTCTGGCAAAAGCCATGAGGAATCCGTCTCCGTGGACAATGGGAGATGGTCTGATCTTACTCTATCATTTAAATTAATTGAAGTTCCAAACTCAAATTAAAACCCATATTGTGCTTTATTAGCATGCCTGTTACGTTATAGCATCGCAAAAGCATACAAATAAGTAATAACAAAACGAAAGTGTGGATTTAGTTACCTTAACCAATCAGTAACGGAGCTCGCGGGTGAGTTCTACGTCACCACTCTCAACTGTTTGCTGATTGGCGAAACACTGAGAGAACCGAGCTCGAGGCTTTTGCCAGACGATGTGTGGATCCAAAATCTTTGGGTGGAGTACAGAGGATGGCGTCGCGAGGCTACCACCTGACCTGACATCTGAGCCCACAAAAAAAAATTCATTGACCCAAGTACACCCTGGAGTCAAATCCTCTCCCAATTGAAAGACTGTGGGTGTAGGAGTAAATAACAATACATAAAATACCATTCTGCGCCCTTAAGGTTTAAGTGCCGTTGAGGAAAGCATTGAAGACTGTAGGTGGAGCGTTCAATAGCTAATGCGCTTGAGCAAGGCATCTATCCTCACCCCATTGTCCCCATTCCTGTCCCTGTACGTGGGTCAAAGACGTCCAAAAAGGAACTGTCATTCAGTGTAACAAATTCCTTCTGCTGACTGTAACTGTAAGAAACATGTCTCTTTTTATTTTATTTTTTTCCAGTGAATTCATGAAAGCCTCAGCTGTCATCCATTCACTTGAAACTATTTAAAAATCATGTTTTTTTTTTACAGTTACAGTCAGCAGAAGGTATCCGTTACACTGAATGACAGTTCCTTTTTGGACGTCTTTGACCCACATGTACATAAATAAGAGATATCCTTCCATATTACTAGGGTAAGTGCAAATGGTAATTGGGCAATTGGTGACCTCAGTGCTGCCACAACCCCCCAGCAACCTCAACTGCAATGCACTGCACCTCCTCCTGCCCAGCCCAGCTGCACCCTTGCCTGGGGTTGGCAGTCAGTCAGTCAGTCAGTCACAGCGCCCCCTGGCAGGCCGGGAGGTGGAACTGCGCCACAAGTCCCAACAGACCACCATGCTGTCCAGCTGTACCTTGCAGCTGCACTGCCTGACCGTGTTGATCAGCTCCTGAATGACCTGATCGATACACTTCAGACACGGCTCCTTCAGCTTTACGATCTGCTTTTTCACGATGGCCTCAAACGCCAGGTCGGGCGTGAACAGCCCCGTTCTGAGGGCGCACACACACACGTATGGACACAGACAGCACGCACAAGGACATACACATGAAAGTGGACACACACACATATAGGCAACATACAACACAGACATGGACACGGATACACACAGATACTCATGGACAAGGGGAGACAGAAGAGGAGTGGAAGCAAAAGACAGAGTGGGGAGGGGTGAGAGAGAGAGAGAGAGAGAGAGAGAGAGAGAGAGAGAGAGAGAGAGAGAGAGAGAGAGAGAGAGAGAGAGAATGGATACAACAAAAAAGAGAATACAGAGGTTTTGATGAAGACAGACAGACAGACAGACAAACATAGAATATCAAGTAGGTGTGTTGGAAGAAAGAGAGACAGACAACAAAGAGAAAGACAATCAGCTTTGGTGCAGAATTGCACACAGACAGCTAAAGACAGATTGGACAGATCAATTACACAGCTTGATGGAATAGAATGGTCATGTAGTTACTCAGTTGTTATAACAGAATGACAACACAGTTACTCTGCTGTTAGAACAGAATGACCACACGGTTACTTTGTTGTTAGAATAGAATGGTCATGTAGTTAAGGGCCGTACACACACGTCGCTGCTAGTTACTCGCTCAGCGAATTAACTCAATAGAATGTCAATGTGTTCCAGCGAGACTAGCAGACGAGTAGGCGAGTACTGTAGGCCTACAAGCGATGCGATGTGGGCGGATCCCGAGTTGAAAATATTTTATCTTCGAGCGAGACGAGTAAGCGAGTAACCAATTGGAAGGCAGAGTTCGGTACTTCTCGCCTGTTCATTGGCAGTTAAAGCCGCGGGAACTTTCAGCGAACGTTCCATGAAACAGAGGCGAGTAGGCGAGCAAGCGAGAAGCTAGCAAATAGCAGCGATGTGTGTGTACGGCCCTTTACTCTGTTGTTACACTAGAATGACCCCATTATGACTCTGTTGTTGTAATAGAATGGTCATGTAGTTACTCTGTTGTTAGAATAGAATGACCACACAGTTACTCTGTCATTAGAATAGAATGACCACAGAGTTAATCTGCTGTTAGAATAGAATGACCACACAGTTACTCTGTTGTTAGAATATCTGTTGTTAGAATAGAATGACCACACAGTTACTCTGTCATTAGAATAGAATGACCACAGAGTTAATCTGTTGTTAGAATAGAATGGTCATGTAGTTACTCTGTTGTTAGAATAGAATGGTCATGTAGTTACTCTGTTGTTGGAATAGAATGACCACACAGTTACTCTGTTGTTGGAATAGAATGACCACACAGGTACTATGTTGTTAGAATAGAATGGTCATGTAGATACTCTGTTGTTAGAATAGAATGGTCATGTAGTTACTCTGTTGTTATAATAGAATTGCCACAGTTACTCTGCTGTTAGAATAGAATGTCCACTGTTACTCTGTTTATCAATTAGAATAGAACATTCAAATAGCTACCCTGTTGACAGAAAAGAATGGCCATATAGTTACACTGCTGTAAGATCAGAGTAGAATTTCCATAGTTACTCTGTTGTTAAAACAGAATGGTCACATAGTTTCTCTGTTGTTAGAATAGAATGACCACACCAATTACTCTGTTGTTAGAATAGAATACTCTTTCACAATGACCATAGTGACTCTGTTGTAAGTAAGTATTGAGTTAATTGGCCACATAATTACACTGCTATGTTTTTTTTAAGTTAACAGGCCATACAGTTACTGTACAGTAAGGATTGTGTTAATTGAGTGTAGACTAGAAAGTGCAGTAGAGGTTGGCGAGTGTGTTGTGTTGTTCTTGCCTGACACCGTGGATGTTCTTGATGGCGTAGCTGATCTCTCTTCTCAGCTCCTTCTCATCAAA
>NC_085857.1:45918643-45921143 GCF_034702125.1 Engraulis encrasicolus | reverse complement strand
GTTATGGCTATAATTATGAGTATTATCGTAATGAACATTATTAAAACCATATTATTAAATACACACAGACATGAACACACAGATAGAAAACATGCATTCATATACACACACCAATACAGCGTACACACTGTTAAGTACACCAGTACAAGGGAAATAATTGAGCAAAACTCCACAAACAGATTAAATCGGCATTGAACTTGGCATACGCTAGATACACACAGACACACACACACATTACAGAAGACACTGGCACAAACACACAGATAGCGCACGCACACATACAGTGACCCACACCACTCGTTGCAGCAGCTCAACATATGGTCGACACATTCCACACACACACACACACACACACACACACACACACACACACACACACACACACACACACACACACACACACACACACACACACACACACACACACACACACACACACACACACACACACACACACACACACACACACACACACACACACACACACACACACACACACACACTATTACCCACAGCACTAAGGAATGTGGGCTTGTGTAGTTTTCTGTGGTTTGCAAAATAGGAGCATGTGGTAGGGGTCTAGCAGGAATGGCAGATGGTTTTGAGCTCAGACCAGCAAGGGAAAGCAGATGGCTATGAGCTCAGACCAAAGAGGGAGGAAAGGAAGAGGGATGCAAGACACTAGTAGAAGGAGTACCCTGGCTATCATGGCAGATCAACTCGAGTGTATGCTAACTTGTGTTGACAACTGTGACGGAGTGACTATCACTAGGGTTGTGGGTGACTGTCACACCAATGAGCCTGGGTGGTCCGGGTTCGAGTCCCTGCAGGGCAAGTCTACTCCTCTTCACTACACCAACCCATTGGCCCATGGGTGATGCAAAGGGTGGGGGCTTATGGTGAGGTCAAGGGGGCGTTCGGTCAAAAAAGGTTCTAGAGACTGAGAGTGCGTGGCCAGGCTAAATGAGAAGTGAAAATGTGTGTATCGTCACAGAGGGTGTGGTCTCCCTGGCTAGGAATATGCACCAACATTGAGGAAGTGCAGAAAAGTGGCGCTCTATGGGCACCATGTTGGAGGGCAGGAGGCATCAGCAGTGTTGGGCAGTAATGCATTACAAAAGTAATAATTAATTACTGTAATGCATTACTTTTTGCTGTAAGCATTACACGCCAACAATCTGTAGTATATACAAAATTGCAATGCTAAATAACTTGTTACAATGCATTACAATGAGCTGGATTTTAGTGGTATTCAGTGTGGTGGGTCAGAAAGAAGCTATTCCTGAACCTGGTAGTTTTTAGTCTGCATGCTATCAAAAACACCTTCTAGGTTGGAGGTGAAAAAGTCATGACTCATGCTTGATTTACACTGTAATAAATTGCCACATCCAGATTTAGGCCTACAGTTCTTTTGGCGAAAGTAATGCAAAAGTAGTGTAATGCCTTACATTTTAAATATAGTAATATTGTAGTGTAAGGGATTATTTTGAAAAGACCGTAACATGTCTGCATTACAGTTTTCAGTAACTTGCCTAACACTGAGAATTGCAGTTGCAATTCCAGAGAGTTTCAACATGCAGTTGTATTAATTTGATTATTCTAAAGGGAGATTACATACTTGATGCCAGCAATGAGAGTTAATGCATGCCAATATGTTGTTTTTTTGGTTTTGTCTTTTTAAACATCTTAACATACTCAAACTAGATTGCATTCTCACAGAAAATGCTGGAAGCGGGCTTGCCTTTTGGGGCAGAGATGAAACAAAGTACTATTGAGAACACAAAGCTAAAAGAAATCTTGGAAAAAAATCCATCCACCCAGTCAGAAGTTATGGGCCAAACAATTCAGCCATCTTGGATTCAGCCATCTTGAAAGTGTTGTAGCTCTGCGTTTTGGGGATATACTAAATTACATACATGGTATTTTAAGTTGGCTAAGGAACACTGCATATGATATAATTTTGAAAATCAACATGGCTTCGAGCGGGATTCGAACTCACAACCTCCATATCTGTAATCCAGCCCCTTTGCCATTGATATTAAATGACATACAATACATGATATTTGAAGTTGGCTAAGGAACACTGCATATGATATCATTTTGAAAATCAACATGGCTTGGACTGGGGTTCGAACCCCCAACCTCCATATCTGTAATTTAGCACATTTGCCATTCATACTAAATGACATACATGGCATTTTAAGTTGGCCAAGGAACGCTGCATATGATATAATTTTGAAAATCAACATGGCTTCGACTGGGGTTCGAACCCCCCACCTCCATATCTGTAATTCAGCACATTTGCCATTGATAATAAATGACATACATGGCATTTTAAGTTGGCCAAGGAACACTGCATATGATCCAGTCATCCTTGGTCCAGTCTCCTAAGTAAGCCATCTTGCTTCACTCAAGAGTCTTTGGTCCAATGCCAAGGTGTGCCACACCTCTCTACCCTGAACAAGACACCCAGCCACACAAGCTCAGAGGGATTCCTTTG
>NC_085857.1:45841143-45913643 GCF_034702125.1 Engraulis encrasicolus | reverse complement strand
CAATCTGCACTAGTCGACAGCGGGGAATCTTTATTGTTTTCTCCACTGAGGTGGGTGACATAGGGCAAGAGGCTTATTCAAAGTGATTTACAACTATTATTTTTCAGGGTATTGGTTACAGTCCCTGGAGCAATGTGGGGTTAGGTGGTTAGGTGCCTTGCTCAAGGGCACTTCAGCCATGGATGGAGAGATGTAGGGAGAGGTCAGGGGGTATTCGAACCAGCAACCCCTAAATTGAAAGACCAAGTCTCTAACCGCTAGGCCGCAGCTGCCCCAGGACTTGTGACTTGGACTTGAGTCACAAATTGATGACTGGAAAATTGGACTTGGCAATATCAGGAATGCCAAGGCAAGAGGCTACAGGCATTTGGAAACGGTAGGAGGAACCAGAGATGTGGACTTGTGACTTGGACTTGAGTCACAAGTTGAGGACTTGAGACATGACTTAGCAATATTAGGAATGACTGGTGACTTATATGTTATTGACTCAAGACTTGACTTGACAGTTTTAACTTGCAATGACTTGCAATGGCCTGTCAAGTCTAAATATATTCCATTATCTGCTTTTGTATGTGGAAATATTACAGTACATGAAAAAACCCAGCACAACCGAAAACATAACCTCTTTGGCAGAGGTAAACATGAAAAATATATGATTTGCCCTTAACCAGTATCAGTAGGTCTACTATTTTTGTCAAGAACACGACTGGCAAAGGGGGACCTGCATAGCAGTGTGGAGGGGTAATGAATTCATGACCAGAGGTAAATGTCAAGATTGTGTGTAAAATACATGGTGACTTAAAGGTACACTGCGCAGGAAATGGAAAAAGGTACTGCAACTATGATGCTCATTGAAATTGGGTTGCCTATTGCCAAATTTGATCTTTTCATGAATGTTTACTAAGTAATAAACAAATATTTTCTAGTATGGCCCAAGTACAGTCATTTTTGTAGCTAAAATGGCTATTTCTGGAAATCCAAAATGGCGGACCAATGAGAAGATCCCCCTTTTCATGTATGAAAAGTGCAATTTTTCCAGTCATAATGAATACTTTGAATTTGGTGGTGGTGGTAAGTATTCATGAAAAGGTAACATTAGTGAATGGGTAGCATGGATTCTGGAAATAAACAACTAAAAATCTCACACAGTGAGAGAGGTCTTGGTAAAAAAAAAAATAGACTTGGACTTGGACTCGACTTAGACTTGACTTGGTCAAATGTGGCTTAACTTGTGGCTTGACTCAGACTTGATTGGAAGGACTTGAGACTTACTTGTGACTTACAAATGAGTAACTTGGTCCCATCTATGGGAGGCACTACAATGACTTCCTTCTCTGTCTGTTTCTCTCCCCTGGCCTACCACTGCGACTGTCCCTGTTTGGACCACGTTGCTACACAAAGACTGAATTGAACCTAATGCCTGAACACACCATGATGCATTGCATAGATTTAGCACTGGGCTTTGGGATTTTGCCCTGGATTTAGCAGCCTACTGGCCTTAACCCACGTTAAGTTACTGTAGGCTGTGATGCTCAGCTCCACACATAAAGCATCTAGTGCTTGCATTTGGGTTTAACCCGGACTGAGCTACTGGGATCATCACACGTTAGTCAGGCTTGATGTAGATCTAGCACTGTCATTTGGGTCCATGCCAGGAGCTAAGGCTACAGTACACACCAAGCAAAGTGTTGACGCCAGCCTAGTGGTAAACAGATATGAGCAAGAGGACACCAACCTGCTGGCAAACAGACAATGTTTTTCATCTTGCGGTTAGACACATTACTGAAGTAGGCAAGGAGGGGGAGAGAGAGAGAGAGAGAGAGAGAGAGAGAGAGAGAGAGAGAGAGAGAGAGAGAGAAAGAAAGAAAGAAAGAAAAAGAAAGAAAGAAAGAAAGAAAGAAAGAAAGAAAGAAAGAAAGAAAGAAAGAAAGAAAGAAAGAAAGAAAGAAAGAAAGAAAGAAAGAAAGAAAGAGAGAGAGAGAGAGAGAGAGAGAACTAAAACAATGAGTAACAGTTCCATCTTGGAACGTTTGCTAGTTTCATAGAACATGGAATCAGGTTACATCACAGGACACTACTGTGTTGACATCCCCTGCAAAGACTTTCAGTTCCACCTACAGATATAGGAAGAATACTCTTTAAAAGGGGACTTTGTACATTTTTCATAACCATGCTTAAAGGCTTTAAGATGCTTCATTGACATATTTGACTACCATGTCAACTGCCCAAAATAATAATACGGATAGAGCGTCAAGTGGGCTTAAACATGTCAGGTGGGGTGCTCAACTGTAATAAGCTTACTGTTGTATTACTTCTATTACTCCTTTATTACAACTGATTTCACCCTAAAAAACACATTATCTCTGCAATGACTTAAGAACCAAAGACAACATTTTCTGGAGATGTAAATGATATTACATCCCAACTTTAGGGATAGGATTTAATTTAACAAACATAACTTTCTTTGATGTTCATTTTGTAATAACTAAGCATTTCATAACTCACATTGATTGCTGTATTCCATACTGTTTGTGTAAATAGTGGAGTCAGAAAATAGCACTCAAAAATGTCAAAAAAACATTTCAATGTGACCTAAATTGTTATGAATGCATATAGTACCGCCCATCTAATTCAGATTTTCTTATTCCGTTCCATAATGGTGCCAGATTAGTGTATTTAAATGTTGGAGCAGGCTTCACCCAAACAGATGTTGTCTTCTTTTAGGATGCCGACCAACATAATGTCGCACTGAAAAGTAACAAGAGGTTTCACCATTCGTTTTTTTTTTTTTTAATTACACACGTGTAATAAGGAAGTTAATGTATGTTGCGAACTCATTTTACTTGGCAGATTAGTGCAGCCATGCAGTCTTGGGGTTTTACCTTGTCACAACAAAAATGTGATTCGTTTCGCACACCTCACCTGCCCTGATGAAGGCCTGAGACCAAAATGACAGGATTGAAAATAAAAGTGAAATGATCAGTGTCAGGGTAGGTTTAAAAAAAAACCAAAAAAAAAAACCAAGTTTAATTCAAATCTGTGCCGGTTGGGGCCCCAAAGTGTGGGAGTTCACACAATGACCCATTTCTTAAACCACCCTCTTAGAACTTGGTTTACATAGCAACCTATGCAGGCTATGCTTGCAGGGCTGCATTTTAGGGATGCACCGATACCGATACTGGTATCGGTATCGGCTCCCGATACTGCTCATTATACTCGTACTCGTACTCGTCAAGCACTTGCCGATACCAGCTATGAGTACTACTATTACTCAAAACAACGCAAAATCTTGTGATGCTCTGTGGACTTGAAATCAGCATGGAAAAAAGTGCCAAATCATACATTTACTAACATTTAAATCTACATGGAAATGGACAATAAAAATATCACAGGTGGAAAAAACAAGGCCGTGCATTTATTTTCATAGTATTTTGGTGGTAAAAGGTATCGGTATCGGTACTCTGTATCGGCAAGTACACATATTAATGTACTCGTACTTGTATCGGTTTTCAAAAAAGTGGTATCGGTGCATCCCTACTGCATTTGTGTCATTCCATCTACATACAGTACATGTACTATATACTGCCCTTTAAGCAGACTTCAGTCAGCAGACTGAGGTAAGGTGTCGCTGTGACTGCTGTTGTGTGCATTCATAAAGGTGTGATAGAGATCGAAGGTCAATCTCCCCCTCGTTTACACACAAACATGCAAGCACACAAACGCACGCGCACACACACACACACACACACTTGTGGAGAATTGGCACACCATAAAACACAGTGTGGCTTTTCACCACATTCCTTGTTTTTTTTTAAATTACAGGCAATGCTAATGAATTAGAGCAAACAAAAAGACACACACACACACACACGCTCACGCACACACACTAATAAACATTTTAATTCACGATAAGTACATGGCGGGAAAAGATGCAAGTTTACTGTACACAACCTGACTGCAATACTGGCACTTACCCGTAACTCTACAATCCTCAAACACACAAACACACACACACACACACACACACACACACACACACACACACACACACACACAAACACACACACACACACACAAACTGATAAACATTTTAATTCACCATAAGGAACTGTGAATGCACTCAGTTACACACACACATGTGTATTCCTTCCCCAAGGTAAGCTTAGATGCACCATCGACAGAAAAACACTTTGTCAGTTATATGACACAATAGCCATGAACATTTCCTCAACACGATTTTAAGCTTCTGCATCTCCATACTGGAAGTCGGAGACAGCCAACTCAGCAAGACTGACTCATCACTGAATATGAGAGAGAGAGAGAGAGAGAGAGAGAGAGAGAGAGAGAGAGAGAGAGAGAGAGAGAGAGAGAGAGAGAGAGAGAGAGAGAGAGAGAGAGAGAGAGAGAGAGAGAGAGAGAGAGAATACAAATCCTAGACAATTCATCCTGAAACAAAACCTCCTGCACCACGCACTTTCCTCTTCATCTCAATCATTCAAATTCTATTGAAATCTCAGGGAAAAAACCTGATTCTCTGGAAAGCACCCTCATCCCCCAGCACACACATCCACAACTCACACATCTTCACCAATACAACACACACACACACACACACGTGCACAGGGGCGCTGCCAGAAATGCTGGGCCACATGGAAGATTCGAATTTTGGGCCACCTTAAGGGCTCGTATCAGTGCTTGGGCCCTTAGAATCTGTACCACGAGAGTCCTGACCCCGACAGTGACCTCCTCGCCACCAAAGCGTCATCACTGGACACGCTGTCTGCCCTAGGACTGCAGACAAGAGAGGACCATGTCTATTACAGAGACGCTCCACTATGCGGGACGTCCCGTTTCCTGTGCGTTATCATCACTGCCCACTGACCGTCTTTGTGGAGACAAACCCCTTTGTCTTGACACAGCATTTATTTCGCCTGTAAGTAGCTGAGTTGAGACGAAAATGGGCGGTGATAGCCTGGGTCTTTCAGGACTAGCCCTAGCCCTGCTCTGATGATTGTGACAAAGGAACTTTCCAAAAGAAAGAAAAACCGCTGAGAACGGGGAACGTTTTTTTCTTTCCATGAGACCGCTACCACAGAAAAGGCTGCATGCATTGCGATGACATACTTTCTTGGTGACAAAAGCAGCGGCGAGTTTAGTTGTTTACAACGTTGTTTCGCCTCACGTAACAGACTTTAGGATAACAGACACAGCACAAGTTCAATTGACACCGAGTTGTTAAAAAAATGAAACATTCTAACCTACATCTCTCTTCAAGGCCCAGTTCTCACTTTACTCAAAGTTGATCCTAATATGTAGATCTAGTGTAGTACTTAATAGTTAGCGTAATCCGCTGCGCCTTCCCAAATCCCCATACACATCCTGTTTTTCAACATCTGTCCAGGGGTTGAGGAAAAAGTGACAGCTACTGTCCTTAATTTTTCATTAACCATCAACCTCTCCACTCATTCGTGGCTGTGCGTAATTTAAATAGCATGAACAAAACATCCAATGCCTTTGCATAATTTTGTGGAAACGCTAAAATTCCTCCGTCTGTCAATCTCTTACGGAGTGAAGAAAATGTGCTGACCTAGTTAGAGCTTTTTTACGAGTGAATTACCTTCCGACAAAGTTCTCCAGCACACTACTTTTCCCAGCGCTCTGTCCTCCGACCACAGCGATCTGTGGAAGGTCCAAGTTGCAACTCTGTCCGATTGAGCTGAAGGCGTCTTGAAGTTTGTTGACGAGGGGAATGAGGTCCTCCATCCCCCGGTTCCCCATGGCTAGACCGACACGACACCGTGGCACACGCCGAGAAGCTGACTGGGTGAGGCGGCGTAGCCAAGATCCTCAGTTTGGATGGAAATATCCAAACTACAGTGTTGTCTCCTGTGCCTCGCAAGCGATTGGATGGAATTATTACATAGATAGCACAAGACACCCAGGCGACACTCCAACAAAAAATGTTAAGTCCAAATAATGCAAAATAGGCTATCTTGAATTTTACACAAAAAAAAAACAGGGTCTGACTGAACAACACTACAGAACTTCAGTTATCCGGTCAGAAGACTTCGAACGTCCGGAGTATGCCAGTGAGCACTCCGAGTTTTCTACCATTGGTCAGGCACACTGCCTGTCATGACATCCTGTGCTGTCATTGGTGAAGAGTTTATCGAAGGGAAGAGGGTTGTCGAAGGCGATTGGCTAACAAGACCAGCGGGCAAAGCCCCGTATGACACGGAGGCGCCCCAGTAGGCTAGTGACAATGGGCCCAAAAAGGCCTTCGTTTTCGAGATACCCCAACCGGAGGTAGAACAAAACCCAATAATGTTTTTCTTCATCTCTAAGGTGTCCCATACATGAAAATGATTCTTGGCCAAAGTGATTTTAATGCTAAGCCTAAAAATTTCACACATTTCCATATGCACCTCCAAACAAAAAAAGCACCCAAAATGTGACTTCTCCGTATGGGAGTAGATATACAAAAAAACATGCAGAAAATTACCAGAAGCTCTGAGAGCTTTGAGAATTGGTATGCTTGTGCCCAGGGGCTACCTGCACCAGATAGAAGTGTTTGTATTGGACCATCTTGATGTATGAAGGAGATATAAGCATTTAATCACACACCTAAAATAGGCGGAAAATGAAAAAAAGTGATATTTATACAGAATGTCATCATTTACATTGTAATTGCTTTGTCAGGGAATGTCATATGCACACATATGACAGCTTGGTGGAAAGAAGAGATTGTGCTGAATCCAGCAATACCTCATATGTAGGCCTATATATGTTCTGAATATTAAAGATGCCATATCGTCCAATGTATGAGGTGCCCAGAATGAAAAAAATCGAAAAGGAGTTACAGGACCTATTTCAATACACTTTATTGGTGACAGGAATGCTCCAAACTGTATTACAGTAGCCTATTACTTCAAATTAACTTATTATTAGTGTGTGGTGCTATAGATTATGCTTGAATGAAGAATCAGATTAGGGTGAAAATATATTTATCACTAGTGTGTGTATATAAATAATTTCTTGCACATTGTTAAGATGGAAAATGCAGTGACTCCACCTACTTCCAATGCCTTGCAACTAGCTCATCAGAATATTGCATCACTCCTTTCAGGTAGATATGATAGAGGAAGGGGAAATAGGGTGGATGTTATTCAGTTTGTTCAGAGATCTTTTATCTTCCACGAAGTGGAGCTCTCCAGTTCTTCTTCCATGAAAGAGCCAGCTTTCCTTATCAGTCTTTCAAGACACCCAATACCCCCTCATAGAAAAGGACACATACTGGCTTCAACAGTCTCATAGAACATATTAAGGAGTTTATAGCAGACAAGTATAGCCAATACTGTACTTTTTTGTAAACTGCATCTTTGGCTGACCAGTCCAGTTTGTTGTCTTGGTATACCCTGAAATACTTGGTATACCCTGAAATACTTAGATGTGCTTACAATCTCCACTTCATCAACCTCAATGGAGATTGGTTGCAGAGCGGGCTTAGACCTCCATAAGTCCACCTTCATCTGCTTGGTGTTAGTGTTGAGTTGTAGGTGCATTACACCTCATGATATGTGTGATATGTGATACTTATGTTAAGTCCGATGTGCACAAAGTGAACAGGAGAGGAGGGAGCACAGTTCCCTAGGCTGCTTTAGTACCACATACTACAGTGTCCAAGAGGGAATCTTTCAGTTTGACAAACTGTGGCCACTCTGTTAGGTAGTCCCTGATCAAGTGCACAAGGAGGGCATCCAAACCCAGGAGCGTCTCTCCCAATGGAGGGTTGGATGTTGTAGAAAGCGCTGGAAAAGTAAAGGAACATGACTATATGTCCTGTGTAATAGGTATGTGATGGCATCATCCACTCCAACCTTCTCCTGGTATGAAAACTGTACTAGATCCAGTGCATGCCTTACTGCAGTCTGAGTGTATGTAACAGCATTGTCTTCATGCTGTGTGAAGGGAGGGCCTCTCGGTTGAAGTCGTTTATCTCTTTTGGATGTGGCTTTTTGGGGACCAGGATAAGGCATAATGTGTTCAGAGTTGGTGCCTTACTAAGATGTACACTCGGGCTGAATAAATATTCCAGCAGCTCAGCCAATTCAGCAACACAGGTCTTCAGCAGTCTTGGTGATGTCCTATCCAGTTAATGGGCTTTAACCAGGTCTGCTGTGATTATAGAGAGGAGGGAGGGAGGAGGTGCTGGGTGGTGGTAGTGTGATAAATAAAGACTGCTCCTGGAAGGAGCAATGCTTTATGTTTACATACAAATGGTATGTGTATTACCAAAGCCTGACAGCAGGAAGCAAATGCCTTTTATTTCATGAGCCTACTGTAATAAACAGGGTGGGGAATAGCAAACATATTCAGTGAATTCAAAAGTTCACAGATCCACGCACAGCTTCTTCATTAGGTTCACTCAGGCATTACCTGACATCACTCAGGTGTGGCTTAATACCATCATGTAGGAGCGGGAAAGGATCTGCACACTGCTTGCAAAAGACTTAATTTATTTGGAGCAATGTTTCGATCATAGATCTAAAGAAGTTTTTTGATTTGGCACCTGCTGATGCTTTTCTGATGGATGTGCGCGCTTTCCACTACACTCTTACCATCATGTCACATGTTAGTGAATTGAATTCAGTGAATTATTTGTTTCAAAGCTTTTATTTTAAATTGATTAACCCACTTTCTGCCATTAAATGTTAGTGCACCATATCTGTAGCCCACTGGTGACATTTCACTTAACTTATCCATGTCATCTGATGACTATATAGCTGGATTGACCAAGTAAAGAACTATGATGTCTCACACTTCTCTTCATCCGGTAGCAGATCATTTTATTTTTACAATATCATTTTGGCAAATCATTTTTGGCAAATAGGCGGAAAGGTAAGGCTAGGGTCTGTTTGTTAAACTAAGGGAAATAACAGTGTGTCAAATACACTAGACTTCAATCCAGCAACCACATCATATTCTACAGCTAAGCAAATGGTTTGGCTGGACCTGGAAGAAAGGGCCAACCAAAGTGCAAGTCAGAAGAGTAATGACGTTATCAATCCTGGTCCATTTGCTAAATATAGGCTTAATACAATTAATTGGGAACAAGGCATTGGAGGTAGACCACACTGGGCATTCCTTTAATGTGCCACGGTCAAGACCCCTCAACTCAAATCCTCTCAGGGGTACCAAGGTTCTGTGCTAGGCCCCCCTGTCTTTGCCATCTTTATCTCATCTCACTGGGCAATGTTGTCCACTCACCCTGCTCCCTGCTTTGTTGATGATAAACACCTGTCTGTCCAGCGAGATAACTCCATAGTTTNTGCGTGTACACTACAAACGTTTCAGAACATCTCTTTCACCTCTAGATGTCTAATCTAGATGTCTAACCTTTGTATCATTTCAAGCTATGCATTCAATGTCTACAACTTGAATTACAATAAATAGCTGGGAAAATTAGGGTGTTATAATGCTCTAATGCATTGTCTTGGTTCCGCCTTTTTGTAATGTCTATGTGTCTATCTGCCTGTCTCTTAGACCTGGCCACATGGATGAAGCAACACCACCATCATCTGCCATTATATCAAGCAAGACATGAGGTCAACCACTGTTACCTCAGAAAACGCTACATAAACCTGGGTGTTATTATTTATGACTGCCAATCTTTTCTGAAAACACTGCTTAAATTACTGATGCTCTTTTGCACTGTTCAATAAACAGAAAATCAGACTGTACCTGACCCAATATGCCACTCAGGTTCTGTTCCTTGAGTGCAATTCTCTCTTAAGGAACTGTTTAATTTGATCTGAGGCTGCCCTAAAACGTAATGTTGCTTCGCAACACTGTAACACCAACAGTCTGGCCTTGGCCTCTGACAAGGTAATCCCAATGGGCTGACAAGTTACCAGCTGATACAAGAGTTTGGTCATCCCCCTCAACTTTTAAGAAGATGAAAACACACATATCACACATACCATACACATATCTTCTAGGAGTATTTATCTTCATGCTCAACTCTTATAACCCTATATACAGTATACGCCTGCACTCTGTATTTCCCACACACACTGAATGTAGCCATTGGATAAAAGAGTCAGGGAAATGTAATGAACTTAAACTCCCTATACTGGCCAGATCTAGACAGGGTGAGATGACTTAGTCATTATGCAAAATGCTGGAACCAGCTTCCTGTCCAAATTAGAACTGCCCCGATAGTATCTTATTTTAAAAAGAAATGTGAAAAGGTTTATTCTCATCTGCATTAAGTGATACAGTACAGTACACAATGCATTCTTTCTTCTCTTTTCTCTTTCTCTAATCGTTAGGACATTGAATGGCGATTTTGTATCATGATGTACTTTGATTGATTGATCGATTTTATTGATTTAGGTTTATCAATGCCATTACAATACCTGTATACATCAGTGGTATGTTGGTGCAGTGTATCTCTGGTACGCTATATTATTGTAAGGAAGTTTTAAGAACAAATATCCTTATACCATATAGTTCCCTCACTGTGTTGTATTGGTTAATAATATTATACTTAAATATATACTAGGCCTCAGAGCACCACTACGGTTAATTAATGAACCAGCCTTTGAACTTTTATATCTATGGAATGGACTGGTTCATTTTCTTTCTTTTTTGGACACATTATGTATTGAACGATGTACCATCATCAATGTTGAGAATATATATACATATTTGGTAATGTTAGATTTAGCACAATCTCATCTTTTCCAGCTTTACAATAGCCTACAGATGAAAGAAATATATATATATATATATATATATATATATATATATATATATAGCTGGCTCTTTCATGGGAGAAGAACTGGAGAGCTTCACTTCGTGGAAGATAAAAGATCTCTGAACAAATTGAATAACATCCACTCTATTTCCCCTTCCTCTATCATATCTACCTGAAAGGAGTGATGCAATATTCTGATGAGCTAGTTGCAAGGTATTGGAAGTAGGTGGAGTCACTGCATTTCCAGCTTAACAATACCTACAGATGTGCAAGAAATGATATATATACTGTATATGTATATACACGTATATACACTAGTGATAAATATATTTAATTTTTCACCCTAATCTGATTCTTCATTCAAGCATAATCTATAGCACCACACACTAATAATACGTTTATTTGAAGTAATATAGCCTACTGTGATACAATTGTGAGCATTCCTGTCACCACTTAAGTGCATTGAAATAGGTCCTGTAACTCCCTTTCGATTTTTTTCATTCTGGGCACCTCATACATTGAACGATATGCCATCTTTAATATTCAGAAAATATATACATATGAGATATTGCTGGATTCAGAACAATCTCACCTTTCCAACAAGATATCATATGTGTGCATATGACATTCCCTGACAAAGCAATTACAATGTAAATGATGACATTCTGTATAAATATCACTTTTTTCATTTTCCGCCTATTTTAGGTGTGTGGTTAAATGCCTATATCCCCTTCATACATCAAGATTGTCCAATACAACCACTTCTTTCTGGTGCAGGTAGCCCCTGGGCACAAGCATACCAATTCTCAAAGCTCTCAGAGCTTCTGGTAATTTTCTGCATGTTTTTTGTATATCTACTCCCATACGGAGAAGTCACATTTTGGGTGCTTTTTTTGTTCGGAGGTGCATATGGAAATGTGTGAAATTTTTAGGCTTAGCATTAAAATCACTTTGGCCAAGAATCATTTTCATGTATGGGACACCTTAGAGATGAGGAAAAACATTATTGGGTTTTGTTCTACCTCCGGTTGGGGTGTCTCAAAATTTTGAGGCCATTGTCACTAGCCTACAGAGGCTGTAGTTTATTTTCCCCTGCAAGCAAGAACTTACTGTACTACATCAAGGTTTCATGTACACATCATCTATATTCACAGTCTTAAATAGTTAATATATTTTTTCTTCAAAGTGCACTTCAGTTATAAACAATTGTCTACACAGTGGAAGTAGGCTACAACAGAAGTATATTTAAATATACACTGTAAGATTTGGCCTACCTCTACTTTTACTAAATAACAAGCTTCTACTTAGCCTAGTAGTGTCATCTGACACTGGGCGCCAGTTTAAGCTCAATGCTGCCATCTATTGAAAAAAATAGGAAAGAAAGAATCCACTCCTTACAAGACAATGGCATATCTTGCATAATGGTAGTGAATATTTTGGTTAATAACATGCCTCCTTTGCCTACTTACCTGTATGTATTGACAAACAATAGGCTAAAGGGGAAACTTAAAGGGGGGAGTAGTCCAAGTCTATTTTTAGTGGAATATTTTTAGGCCTAATTCATTTTTCCCCATTGATAAGTGGTGTAGGCTAATATTGTTCAGAAGTGCAAATAAATTGGCTGATAAATTAGCAGTGTGGGGTTACACAAGGAAAAACGGAACCTTTGAATGATTAAATAGACTAAAAAGCACTGCACACCATTTTGCAATGACATAAGTGGCACAACAGAGTATGCAGAGCATATTTATTCAGATGTTTACAAAAGGCCTATCTCTGTTACAGGTTTCGTTCTAGAGCCTCTTTGTATAAAACATAAACATGTAGGACCTATAGGCTGTCATATCAGTTTCTGTAAAGGTACAAAATCACAAAGTACAAAAATATAATATTTGTGTGTATCTAAAGTACACAGTTGCTGCCAGATCAGTTCACCCCAGGAAAAAAACACCAACGAAATGAAAAGAAAAATCCTTTCTGGCCAGAGATATTAACAGTGTCATTTGGAAAAACAAAACACGAGAGATTGTTTTCTTGTACACAGAAGTAATTCATAGGTTATATGCCTACCGTTCTTCAAAACAATTGAAGTTGTTAAAATGACCTCGGGATATGCATTTCCACAACCAATAGTGCGAGTCTATTTGGTCCAAGTATCAAAACAAAGTTTAAAAAGTACAAACACAGATACACATATTACAACTCTCCCCCCAGATTTTTCTGCTGCATTAATTCATTTAGACTTGTTCACACTAGTTACAAAAATAATTAAAAAAATATATGCATTTGTACAGCCTTTAGGGTAAATACTGTATAAGCAAACATGCACACAACACATGAAACCTGAAACCATTCAAAGTCATTGTATATTCAACCATAACTCAACTACACAGCAATGCTGTGTTTACACATAATGGCACTGCACCTGTTCAGATACAGATGCTGTACACATGACACATTAGACTGTTGTACACTGCAGGAGATCCTGTACATTGCAGGAGATCCCTGTGCACCACACATTGTACATCACTGTTGTGTCATCAACATTTATCATCAGTCCAGCTGCAGAAATGCACGGTGACATACAGGTATAATAGACAGATGGGGGGAGGGGGCGCTGTGGCGCAGCGCGCTAAGCCCCCCACATTTGGGCTTGCATGCCCACCCAAGGGACCCTGCTTCGAATTTGGCTGGGGTCGTTTCCCGATCCTCCCCTGTCTCTCTGTCCCATTCGCTTCCTGTCCCCATTCCTTGCCACAATTTCATTTTCCTTGTATGACTTGTGCATATGAAGAAAGTGACAATAAAAGCTGTCTTGACTTGACCATCTTCGACTGTCCTGTCAAATAAAGGCATAAAAGCCCCTAATATATATATAGACAGACAGAAACCCAGGATGTGCTGTATGTACCATACTGTGAATAGAATCGAGGTTGATAGGTAGAAATCCAGGACACACAAGGCACCTGCTATGAGAGGTAGGTAATGGTGTCTGTGTTTCAGTAGTAATTAATTCACATCATTGGAGCACCAAACTCTCCTCCACATACACAAAAACATGGCTTTGAGGGTAAAGTCTACAAAATAATTGTTTTTTAAAAAAACACACATCTCATTGTAATAAATGATAAATATTATATTGCTTTGTTCTGATCATATTGTCATGTCCAGATGATACACATCAGCTACCAATGAAAGGCAACAGGTCCAAAACACAAGAAGTAACTAATATAAAACCAAGCCAAACTTTAAAGACGTCCCATCACAGTACATAAACATAGTGAATCATATCATTCATGTGAAGAATTCACTTGAGAAAAAAAATCTCTTCAATAAATAAAATATTTTTTTCTGTTTCCCAGAAATTGCATTTGTCATGCGATTAAGCATTTGCCCTGGCTCTATGCAGACGTCCTGTCTGTGGGATGATTCTCAAGGGCCTTGACCAGAAACTTATCCTTCTTCAGTAGAACCTTGTAGAACTCCTCCTGAGCTGGACCTCCTTTATCCTTCAGCATGCTCAGCAAAGTTTGGTTCTTCTGGGATTTCACATTCTTGCTCTCCACCTCCTCTCTCTCCTCCCCATTCAGAACTTCACATCTCTCCAGCTCAGTGAGAATAGGTGGCAGGAATCCAAGACGTGTCTCCAGCTCAGCTTTGTGTCTGTGGAAGAAGTCCTGACCTGGTGGGGTGTATGGGCTGGAGGGAGGAGATGCTAAAAGGAGAATGCATAATATGGAGATTATATACAACTGTGTGTGCTGATGCAGGCTGTTTCAATCACCTTATAGTGGGGGGGGGGGGGGGGGGGGGGGTCTTTTTGACCAACATACCGCTAAAATCTGTATTTAATAAACACTAGATTTTGTTGAATGTTGGACCATTCACATTCTCTATACCCATGCCTGTCAAAAGTCCATGTAGGCCTATAGGTTTGTGAAATACGAATGCAATAAAACAGAACCACACTACCTGATGGGCTGCTTCCTGCTGGGCAGGCTGTATACAAAACATAATAGGGCAAAAGACAGGACAAAACAAAATATGTCAAGAAAATGTTATTGTCTAATCATGAAAATAAAAAGAGCAACATGAATGGATGTTTATTTGTTTACCTGAAATGATCACATGATTACACCAAACCGGTGATTTACAACCCTTTTGGTTCAGCTTCAACTCCACATTTTCAAGTTTGGTTAATTGAACTTGGAATGCAGAAACATAGTTGTCATAGAGCTCATAATCAACGAAGGTTGCGCTCTAGAAAAGAAAGGTGATGATTAGTTTCAGACTATGTTCATGTGCACAATATAAGGTTAATGTGTTTGGATAGGTTTTTAGGTGCAGATACAGCTTATGTACATACTACTAATGTATGTTCGATAAAGTCATTCTCCCTAGCCCTGGTTTCATACACAGTAAAAAAAACTGTTGTTTTTACGGTAAATTGCTGGCAGCAGTGGTCGCCAAAGTCTACCTTTAAACAAATAACGGTATATTTCCTTTTTACATTTTACGGTAAAATTATCTGTCTAGTGCAGGCAGGTGGACCAGTCTAGTATCATCAATGAAGGGTATGCAAATCCAGTCTTTATTTAAAAAAGGCCTGAAAATAACCTTAAAGGGGTCCTATTATGCTTTTTCATGTCCACTACCCATTTATTGGGTTACACACAGTGGCGTGTCGTCGCAGATGCCAAGGGATGCCAGGCATCCGCTAATTTTCCCAAAAACAGCTTTAATATCCGTTAATCATTAAAACATTCTGTATATCGACGAGTCTCCTATTTTAATATTCCCTTCCACTCTCGTCACTCTCTGTGAGTATTTTCCAGCTGGGGAAATAGCGCCCCACCCCCTCCCATTGGGTAACCATCTGGTGAAACAAAGTACTACACGTCTCTCGATGCTAAAACAAAAACTGGTGCCAAGTCGAGTTGGCAGCCATACATTTCTGGAGTTTTGAAAAAAACGAATGCTTGACCAATCATATTGCTCAAAATTGGTCACGAGTAAATCATATTGCCTGTCTATGATTTGCCAAGGAGGGAAACGGATGATACTTCAGGATCGGCAGCCACTTTACCTGGCTGCCAGTAGAACTAGAAACTACATTGAACAGACTAGCGATTACGTGCAAAATATAGTGACAGTTTAAGCGCGCATACACAGCCGATGGCTACCAATGTCAAGGCAGGCAATGCATAAAATGGATTTAACATAACGACAGGATCTTCACATGGACACATATACGTTCAGGATAACTTCTACAACGGTAGGCAAACTTGCTTTATTGTTTCAGAAACGTAGATTATAAGCAGGCCACCTAACGTTTTGTGAAGCTAGCTTTGTTTTTAGCTTTGTTGCTCGCTGCTTGTTAGCTCTTGCCAATAAGCTATGGTGATTGGCATAATGTGCCACCAGGTCCTAAACATACGCATCATGCCACTTCTCTGTGCGCTGTTGTGCTGTTTTAGCCGCGTGCATCAGGGTTATTTTTCAATGAGTTTTGTTTTAGCATGTTTGCGCTGGAAATCGCCATACATCTGGCAACCATAGAGAGGTCGTAAATACAACATTTGACAGTGGTCAGTGCGTGTCCGGTGTCTGTCTGTGTTATTGCATTCTGTTCTGTGGGGCATTTGAACTGGCACTTAAGGATGAGACTGAATTGTGTTTAGGGGGCTTGTGGAGCATCTGGTGTCGTGCGTGAAGTGCACATTCTTGCGGTGTTGCTTGTCACTACTCCAACTCTGAACAGACATAGTATTTTTCTTGTTATTTATTTCTTAACTAAAGTAGTCACAGGCATGATCAAGAGCTGTAGCTGCGCTCGTGGTGTGCTGTTCAAAACAGACTAGAGACCTCTCCTTCCCTTGCTTCGCAGCAGTTCTGGCAAATGCCTTCCTGGTTCGCAAACATGCAACGCATCTCACAAATTATACCTTATGATTTTATTCTCATGGCCAAACTTTCTGCCTTGCTTGTTGTCCCAGCCAGCCGCTGCTACTGATTATTAATAATAATGTAATATATTATATTATATTATATCATATTATATTATTACTTTTTTGTTCTCCCTGGCTTCCTCGGTAAAATAACGCACGCCACGCTACTGGTTACACAGCATCTGTTGTATGTAAAAGCTTGGTGAAAGCTGCATTTCACAAATTGGCCTCTTGGGGGAGAATTTCTCTGCCGCAGGAACGCTATTTCTCAACTGTCAGAGAACGCGTGGTTGGGTTTTCAACATTCTATAGCTTTTGTTTCCTGTACGGGTCTACGTCATGCTGTACCTAACATTGCTGCTTATGGGATGGAGTGTTGACGATGTCACAGACAATTTATTAATTGCAGAGACAGTAGACCTAATGCGCATTTGTTCATCGCAGCCACATAGCCTAGTAGGCCTATCTGAATTTGACAGTATTGTGATGAGATGTATCCTATTTGTGAATACACCACTCAGTGTACAAAATAGTGTACAAGAATAGTGTAGCCTACAAGGATAGTGTAGGATTTCGCCATCCACAAGTTTATTCCATTACGCATGTTTTTTTTTTTTTTTTTTCAATTCATAATCGGCTCCGTCAAATAGGCTACAGCATCGGTCTAGACTGGAGGTTACACTCACCTGTGGCCCAAGTTATATATTTTTGTTCCATTGTGATATTAAAGCTGCATTTTACATTGATAAAATAGGCTACCGGTTGGTGGGCCTATGGCTAACAGTTGAATGAGGAAGGTCGAAAACAGGCAAAACGCGTTAACGCAGTTGCGCACTGAATCCAAAACACTTGCAAGTGGGTGAAAGACTCAAATCTCTCCTTTCTCTCTTTATTCGCTTCAGGGCCGTTTTGCATATGCTGTTGGCAAGACTAACTTTTGTTTGGTAAGATGTGAAAACCCTACACTTGTATTGCCGCTTGAAGCATAACATTAATTAGAAGACGTGCGCTGATGTTATCCAAATAGGTATATCACGACATGACCAGCAGCCGTTTGCATCAGCAATGTTGGCAAGGATTAGCCAGTTTGTATAGGCTATGCATAGGCTACAATTCAGTAATTAAAATGCAACGCAGTTTTGTTCATCATATCTGCAAGAGCAACGTGGATATTGGCTTGACGTCGTTTAAAACTGGTTGCGTCGTCGGGCGGCATGCCAAAAATAATGAAACTGAAACTGAAACGGATAGGGCCTATTGTTATTTTTAAAAAAATCCTGTCCTGTCGATAAATGCGAACAGAAAAACCACGAAACCGAGACTAGGCCTAGGCGTTATTATAGGCAAACAATCCATCGAGGACTGCCCATTGCGCAACCAATCCAGACGGGGGCTGCCGCGGGAGCGAAGAAAATGTCCACAACTTCGCTGAATAAATAGGGCTATCCTTTGAACTGTGTACAGCAATTGCATATTATTAGCTTATTGGATAGCCTATTTTGTGAAGGTTAACTTGCCGTTAACAAGGAAAAGTGATCTGATTTCAATCCCAGAATATTCTTTGTGTCTTCAAATTTCCACCTGTCAACAGCAGATCTAGACTCCCACCTACCAGCGCGACACTTGTCTGTTTGCGAGCAGTAAACTTGGCTGATAACTTCAACTTTAGGGCTACAGTATGCAAGGCTAGACAGCGGGTTAACCAATCAGGCCCCTACTGTTGCGTTAATAATGTTTAAGATAAAGATTCTTCAGCTCAGGATATCAGAAATAAACAAGACAGCGCAGATGGCTATTATTATTAATAATATTTATTAATATTAATAATTATTATTTTTCAAAATACGGTCACAATCGACGCATCATATGCAATATGCGTATTATTTCATGAAACCTCAAATCGGAAGCAATAGCCTGTACCCAGCACTTTCAACCCTTTCTCAGATTAATGGCAGCCTAATTGTCCCAAGCGATTTTGAAATCAAACTGAAGCCCATGCACGGAAGACTCGCATTGGATAGGGAGTGGGTTTCAGCAAATGACACAGCAAGGCGCACAAATAACATAACGTGGGACTTATGATGCGTCCTTTTCAGATTAATTGTGGACATTGGGTGAACTATTTGGCTGTCAACTTTAGACATAGGCTACAGGGTTGGATTCCAGGTCAAAAACAGCTGTGCTGCTGACGTAATATTAGTAATAGAATGCTTGATGAAACGCTCCATGCTGCGTCGAGATTTCAGAATGTTGACGGTCTAACATTCTGCACTTCCACGCGTTTCAAACAGGCGGCGTAGGGACCATGTACACAATGATAAAAAATTATGGACATGAAAACAAGTGATCATTCGAAATTAACTCCACTAACCACAGTAAAGCAAAATATTAACAATGAAAGTTATTCTAAATAGCATAATAGGGCACCTTTAAAGAAATTGAAGGCCAAAGCTAGCGGGGCAAGCAAGCTAACAAACAAGCTAGTTAGCAAGCCATGCAGCCACCCTTACAACGTGACCTGCTAGCCGGGCCGGCCAGGCCGGTCCAGGCCAGGCCAGCCGAGGGCCAGCCGGGGGCCAGCCGGGGGCCAGCCGAGGGCCAGCCGGCCAGCCGAGGGCCAGCCGGCCAGCCGAGGGCCAGCCGGAGAAGCCACCTAGCTAGCTAGCAACCAGTGAGCAGTACAATGCAACAGTCCCTGTTTAAATACATATTCAAGTGAACCATGTGACCCGAGTGATGAAGCATTTGGCAGGTGCAGGCAGTAAATTAATCATTGCATGACAGCCCTTAGCACTCAGATGAGGTCAGGAATTGATTGATAGATTGATTTGGATGGGGTAGAATGACAGTTTCAAATAGACTGGGCTACTTCTAAGAGACTGAATCAAGGGATTACTGTCCCAGGTAGACTTTTTCAGATTATACTAGCCTATATTTTACACATTAAATGAGGCTAAACTGTTCATAGGCTGTTACCTGATAAATAATAAGTTACAGTGAATTACTGCAAAATGTGCAAACTGTGGCCATTTGCAGTCCTTAACTGTTGCACAGTTTATTCAGTTGCCAGCTTCATTGTTGTCAAATCTACAACGTGGAGGCACCTGGAGCCAAGCAGACAGGCAATATGTTTTCTGTGGAGTAATATTTAATATTTAATTCATTATAACCTCCATTGCTTTCTGTTGGGTAGGAGGAATTAAAATATATATATATATTCTGAATTTTGAAGAGGTTTACTGTGTCAATTTGCCTCTCAATCGAAAACTCTGATGGCAAAGCCTCAAAGTCCAATAAGGGAAAAAAATATTGCGGTGGAGAATTTTTCGCAGGATGAACTAGAACACATGCAGAGGGTTGTACTCTAAGGTGCTGTTTCCACGTAGCAGGATATTTTTTTAGCAGGGTGTTTTTTTCTCCTGCTAGGTGTAAACGCAACATGTGGATGAAAAAAAATCCTCCATTGTAACAAATGAGTTTCAGACCCCTAAACAGGATATTTTTTTCTACTGCTTTTTATACCTGGATTTTTAAATATCTGCTACGTGGAAATGGAAGGCCAAAACCAATGCAAAACCAATACAAGCAGGAGAAAAAATATCCACATATAAAAATATCCAGCTACGTGGAAACAGCACCTAAGTTAATGCTCATTGATGGCTACTAATCAAATAGCGTGTTGACATCAAACTCTGCCTGTTAGAACCAGGCTATCAGTGGTTTGACAAGTTACACCTGGAACAAGTGGAATCACAAGAGATCTATTGGACTAAAAGAGGACAAAAAGCCTAACACGACCAGAAAGAGCACCTACTTTTTGTAGTATACACAATGTGAAGAAAAGCAGAACAGAGTTCTTTGTCTGTTGGTTCACAATTTGGTTCACTAACAGAGGATTGAGTTTGGTTCACTTATAGGGGACTCAACAAAAATGGCTGCTCATGTTGCCAAAACATTTGAAAATTCGGGAGGCATGTTTTCATAACTCTCTAGGGAATTAAACATTAACTCTCTAGCTCTCTTAGCTCAACAACTCGGATCAAAAAACACTCTGTAGTGTTGCTACAACTCTTGGTGTTTAGATTTTGACTGAAAACCAGTCTAACTCTGATCAATCTAACTCTGACAAATTTGCCGTGTACATACACCAGTGAAAATAAGGTCATGTACCGTTTCTTGACTACTTCATCTGCACTTAACGGTATTTTCCAATATTTTCTTTTCAGTTAACAGTTCAGTATTTTCTACATATTGACACCAGTGAAAAATAAAGTTATGTACCGTTTGTTGACTACTTCATCTCACTTAACGGTATTTTCCAATATCTTCGTTTACAGAGAACAGTCCAGTATTTTCTACATATGACACCTGTCAAAAATAAAGTTATGTAGCGCTTTTTGACTAAATAGTAGCTTGCCATATTTAGTACAGAGATAAACTGTTTTACATTTTACGGCCACTGACTGTTGCAATTTGACAGTTTTTGCCGTAATTTCAACGGGCATTTTTTACAGTGTAGGACGAGCATCATGAGAAGTTTGAGAGCATTTTATGCGTTTATTTATACAGTCTCTATTTATTGTGCTTCTCGTTCATTCATAAACATCAGTAAACTATTGAATCTTGCAACAATACAAAAAAACCCAATAACGCAGTTGTAATCGCCCCAATGTCGACTTACAATTAAACTAGAAATGTACTTAGAGAGTGCAAACCTCCGCCAAGGAAGCTGCTTGCTAAATAATTTGACTATGTTACACCCTAATTCATTTCAAGTCTGCCTTATTTTTGTGGAGCTAGAAACTGGAATGTCAAAATTTGCCCTATCCCGCAATGGTGAATCCTTTAAAAATTCCTGGATTGAGATTGTGACCCGGATCACCCACCAAAATATAATCACATCATTTTGTCATTTCCAACAGCTGCATTGTAATGGGTTTTATAGGATTCTGGAAATGTCTTCAAAGTGCATATGAATTGTTGAACAAAATACAAAAGACACTTAGTAGGAAAGTAAGAAAAGTAAGCAGTGTGCGGTGTCTTTTGAATTTTAGTCATTGTTCACCTTCTCCTGCCTCACACCTGCCCCTGCATTACTGAGGGCTTGTGCACAAGGACTCTCTTGAACTTTGTGTATGAATTGTTTTTGAACAAATCAGCTTTATCAAAGGTTATAATAATATTGTATGATGCTATTTATTTATTTTTACCGAAGGAGTGACTTTATGTTCCTTTGGTTCAGAGCAGAGGCAATACACCTTTTTAGGGACAAGTTCGCAGTTTGGAGGTGTGTCAATGTACATCTCTTCTGCAGGTTCCTTCATCTTCTTTCTCTTCTCACAAACCTGGTAAGGATTACAGGGACACAAATCGAATTAATTGAACGATTCATTTCTATTTCATGATTGTATAATTTGTATTGATCAAATATTTTACCTCAGGAATGTCAACATTTTTCGGCAACAGTAAGACATTCAGTGTCAAGTCTTGGAGGAACAGCAGCACTAGTCCATTAATTGGGGAGTATTTAGTCTTGGGCTGCTTCTTCGTCAGGCCGTATTTAGAGCATCCACTGATGTTTAAAACCACATGGGAGTCTGTCGTCTCATTGGGAAGAAGCATTTCAGACTTATCCGAGTCATTGCTATGGATTACGGACAAGTGCTTGCTTCCTTTCCCTGCAAAACAGTAGTGAACATGTATGAAGTTGTTGCACCATTTAAGTATAACCAAAGGTCCTGCCTCAACCCTTCCTCTTCAATATGAATAAAAGGCTTCTTTGCTTACCAGAAAGTACCTCACAGTGTGGAAGGTGTAGCTGTGACAGAGTGCCCTCTAGACACTTGATGTCAAACAGAGGTCCTGCTGGCACATAGCTGTCCTTAAGCTGTGTGGAGCTCCATGGCTCTGTTCGATACTCTACATCACCGGCTGTGTCCATTTTGAACACCAATCCTGTGTATCGGCACTGAAACAGACCCTCTGAGGAGCATGTGAACCTGTAGAGAAAAGGCATCCACATCCAAACAGTAAACAGTAGTAGTATATCTACCTCTAAAATGTTTTGGTAAATGAATCTGTTCTTGTTAAAACTGTGTAATGAAACAAATAAGTTGTGTTGACTAAATGTGGTAACTGAACCTGTATGATTTCCTCCCATTGTATGGATAGCTTTCCGGAGTGAATACCTGCATCAAGATTTTGTCGGATATTTACATTATGACACTTTATGACAAGGCAGCAATACGAGGCACACATATGGATTGAATCTGATTTTTTTAAAAGTTGATATACTGTATGAAATTCAAATTTGAATTAAAGACTTGAAATGTATACCTCTGGTACAACAGATCTGTCACTACAGGTGCCTCCTTCTCTCCCTTCCAATACAACAGCAACATGCTCTACTAGAAAGCAAAGTTATTTTAAGAATCTGTTTTTCTTACCAAAAATTCATAACTAAGTCCTTATTGCATTTAAATAATATTAAATACTCCACGAACGGTACATAGCATCATCACCATGATCATCATCATGTTCTTCTTCTGCTCCACGGCTGCAACTACTTTGATTGAATTCTTCATCGTCAGGTACCATGTACTCTACAAGACAGAATTATTATTTCAAGATGGTAAACAGATTCTTCATTCATTCTCACAGATAAAACATCAAATAATGTTTAAAAAAAAACATAAACAGTGTTTACCATAATCAGAGTCCATTGTTGGGACTCCTGAGATTTCTCTGCTGTTGTCAGATACTTGACTGGAGAGGTAAAACAACAAAAATGTTTGGAGAAATAATGCACACTAGTGCAATATCTAAATGGCGGATCTCTTAAGGTTGAATGTGAATATTTATTGACACATTTATCGCTATAAGGAATAGTGTTTGCTTGCTACATTTACCAAAATTAAAATGTGGAAAACAATTTAATCCTGTAAATGAACACGACAGAGCTGACATTACATATAAAGTAGGCTAAAGAACTGTCTGAATGTACCTGTTAAGTCATGCTTATAAATGTATGTAAAAGAGAGAGTACTTGAGTGTATGTGTGTGAGAGAGAGACAGAGAGAGAGAGACAGAGAGACACAGAGAGAGAGAGAGAGAGAGAGAGAGAGAGAGAGAGAGAGAGAGAGAGAGAGAGAGAGAGGACAGACAGGCAGACAGATAGACAGGGTCATTGCAATACCTAGCCCAGTGGTTCTTAACCTTTTTTTCTTGAAGCACCCCCTAACCTGTGCCCAAGAAAAGCCGCGCACCCCCAACCTAAGCGTCTACGCGTCACGCGTGTATACGCACTAAAAAAATATTTGAGTGTTTAATTACAATAATTCTAGCTTTAGACATTAATCAATACTTTAATTACTTTATATGGGGACCAAAACACGTTTGGTCTTGAGTTGGCCTAATTATAATGTTTGGAAGCAAAATTTTGGTCACAACCTCAACACAAACAAAATTCCGCGCACCCCTTAAAATCTCTGGCGCACCCCCAGGGGGTGCCCACACCCCAGGTTAAGAACCACTGATCTAACCCATCAGTTTAGCTTACAACTCTAATCATGAAGGAGAAACACACTACAGTCATATTGATCCTGATCATCAGCAGCAAAAGCTTACCTTGAGCCAGAAGGAAAGGGTGGTGACGTATTAAAGGCTGGATAAGTTATAGCAGGAGGCTGAAACTGAACAGGATTGGAAGCAGAACATGATCCTGTCCTGTGGGTGGAAAAATTGAAGCGATGTCAAGATTAGAGATTAAAGATTCATTCATTGGTCCCAAGGAAGGCGGCAAAGTGGGGCTAGGCAGCCTTTAGCCTGTCGGCAGGGATGGTAATACAGTAGTGTTCGGTGGATGTACTCTGCGAGGAGATGTGCTCCCATAGGAGAGTAGTCGAACGAACGACTGAAAGATAACCTTTATTACCTCGCTATCTGTTGTGGCCTGAGGTACCCCAGCAAGTCAGTGTTGAATGCTTCACTGACACCTGGAAAGTCAGTATACATTTGAGGAAACATTGAGGATGAAGAGGACCTGGAGAAGAAAGGCAACAAAAGACATGTAGAGAAACAGAACACTATGCACTCCAGGCAGGCAGTTTCACAGCCTGAGCTGTTTTCCAGTATTTAATGTAGCGGAACCACTCACCACAGTGGCGGCTTCACCTGTGACTTTGGGAATGGGGAATGTGACTGAACAGGGGAAGATTGCTATGTGTTGTGTTGGTATACGTTCGTCGTGTATTTCTAAATGTTGTATGAGTGTGGGATGCGTAGGCTACATGGACAACTGTTTTGTTTGATTCGTTGTCTGAACTTAATGGTTATGATGATTTGAAATGATCATTTAAAAGTTGACTTGAGGTGCAGAGTGGTTTGTGCAAATCATGAAAAATGTTGTCATTGGTGAATTGAATGAAGGTTGTTAATTGAAGGGTGAATTTATACCCAGCCCATTGTTGCGAGTGGGCAGATTAGTAAGCAGCTGGCGTTATGCTGGCTTCACGTCTGAAAATGAAGCTTCTGACCAGAGTGCAACGTATAGGCCTATGAGCTGACTGCTGTCGGATCTTTTGAATCCAGAGTATTTTCCTTTGCCATTAAATCTATCAGTTCATGGTGAATTGCCCTCACAAACAAATATGTTTGTCTGCATGGTGAACATAAAGCACTATATTATTTTTGATACATTACAACTTTTAGACGTTTTAAGTTAACTTCATCCTTCTACCTCTACAGTAATAATAATAATAATAATAATACTAAGATTGAGGTACAATACAAAATACACAATGAAGAAACAAACACATGGGAAAAAATACAGTATATTCCTCATTATGTACACTATGCAAGGAAGGAAACGTGTTTTAATCTTACCACAATTCTGTGGACATGTTCACATTTTTGAATGGATAATCAAAACCTTATCGCATAACACTGAATGGTACAGAAACAATTGCCTGCACATGTCTATTTGATATACATCCTTATTCTTTTGTTGTGCTGTATAATTTATTTTCTTTTTCTGTTTCTGTTTCTATTTACACTAAACCTGATATGAAGTAATTTGGTCACAAACCACTCATTTCCATTTTAGCATCAGTCATTCTACTTACTTGAGAGTTTCCAGCTTACATGTTGGATCTTTAAGCCTCTGGCCGAGCATCCCACTTAAATCTTCCAGATCATTATCATTGACATCCAGCTCTCTCAAACAGGAGTGATCAGAACCCACAACAGAGTGAAGAATTAAACAGCTGGATTCTGTGAGATGACATCCAGAGAGTCTGCAACCACAGTAGAAGAAAACTACACTTACACTGATTATCAGCTGGTGTGCATTCTACTCATGTTTTAAAAGTCTGTTTGGCAGAGTCACATTTAGGTGCATAAATATTCAGAACAATAATTTCTGGATATATCTAGTTATTCTAATTTAAGAGTATACCATGTCTCAATGCAAAAACAAAAGTTCTATGTGTTGTACTTCACCCTGTTAGTGGAGTCGTAGGCATGTACATTTTTTCTCAGTCATTTCAAATTGGTGTTAAAGTTTGGTTTTCACTTCCAAGTTGAAGTTTAGGGTCTATCGAACAATTGGGGTTCGAGAGTCAAACACACAGATAACAAAATGGCCTGCGGGGGGCGCTCTAAAATATATAAACTGCTATAACTTTTGATTAGTTTAACCAAATTTAACATATGAGGTATGTATGGATTCAGCATTAAGAGGAGGAGTTGGTGAGCTAAGTATTTGATTACCAGATTAAAGACACACTATGTCATAAACACACTTTTAGCCCATGGACAGCAAAATTCAGGGGTTTTTTTTAAGATAAAGGGTGGGAATTTCCAAGTTGCAATGAAACATCATTTATTGTTACAAGTTATTGTAAATTAAGCCTGGTATATCATTCAACTTGATTTGTTCAGAATATCCCTGACGCACAAAGATACCTAGGATACCTATACGCAAATATGGCTGCATAAAGCCTATGTGATATTTAGGACCCAACTTGCAACTTTGAGTTTATGAATTTAGGATCATGAGTATCAACTTTTTTCAATCAAGCCATATTCTATTCACACATAAAATCACAAAAAACGTTATATCTGGAAGAAAATAAATAAATAAATAATAATAATAATAATAATAATAATAATAATAATAATAATAAGACTGCATTTCCGGAGAGACAATGCTATTAGTGTGCTTGCGGCTTATGCACACACACACACACACACAGAGCTGTTGTATACACACACAGAAACACGAGGGAAAGAGATAGAGGTGAGTGTGTGTGTGTGTGTGTGTGTGTGTGTGTGTGTGTGTGTGTGTGTGTGTGTGTGTGTGTGTGTGTGTGTGTGTGTGTGTGTGTGTGTGTGTGTGTGTGTGTGTGAGAGAGGTGTGTGTGTGTTTGTGTGTGTGTGTGTTTGTCTGTCTGTCTGAGCGAGAGAGAGAGATTTGTGTGTGTGTGTGTGTGTGTGTGTGTGTGTGTGTGTGTGTGTGTGTGTGTGTGTGTGTGTGTGTGTGTGTGTGTGTGTGTGTGTGTGTATGGAGATGCTTCAGGCGCCTTTCAGCAATGGGTGGGCAGGGAGAGGTAAGGGTGGGATTCGAACCTGCAACCCTCTGACAGACCAACACCCTACCCAGTAGGCCACTGCCACTTACTGTATACACTTACTGTATACAGTGGCCACAGCACCATATTAGCATTGTGTGTGTGTGTGTGTGTGTGTGTGTGTGTGTGTGTGTGTGTGTGTGTGTGTGTGTGTGTGTGTGTGTGTGGGTGTGTGTGTGTGTTTGACCCATGGCTATGGATGTGCTTACTTGTTTACATCTTGTTCATGTATGTATTTTAATATTTGTTTTACCTGTCCAGGGACTGCAGATGGAAATTAGCTATATAGCTATAATCTGGCACAAGCCATCTTTTTACTTCTGTAATCAATGTGTATTGTGCATGGTCCCTGTTGAACTAAACTAAATAAACTAAACTACTAAATAACTAAACTAATGGAAAAATGTAGAATAATAATAAACTGTTGTAGAACAATTATGCTTGCTGGGGGCAAGCAGAGGCCTTTGGCAAGCATACTAAATAATACATACATGGTAGACACAATCATCTGCTGTTATGAGGACATCTCTGTCACCCCTTGAACTGTCCATTTGTTACCAGCGTAGTTGACAGGAATGAAAACCGTTCTTATTATCTGCATTTGCCAGAAATGCCTGCCAATCTGGTAACAAATGAACAGTTCCCAGATTTGGACTACACTACCAAAGATGCAGTTGCCAAAGATGTATTCCAACTATAGGTGAAGTGCAGCTGTACTAACTTAGTACTTGTACAAATAGACCTGCCAGATCTCGGTGCAAGTGCATGAAGGCAGAGTTAAAGTGCACACGTCTGTGCAAGTGCACATGCAAAAAGACTGACCTCTGACTGTTTTTACATCTGTTCTCTGTCTTATTTATTGTAGAGTGGAGTATTGGAATAAATGTTAGCCTTATGGTCTTCTGTTTTGCTTTTTGAATGCAGGAAAAAATGATGTTCCCCATAGTGTTTATCATCATCATCATCATCATTAATATTATTATTATTATTATTATTATTATTGATTTACTTTTTTCCAGATATGAAGTTTTTAAGTTGTGAATAAAATGATGGCTTGATTGAAAAAAAGATGGTACTCATGATCCTACATTCATAAACTCAAAGTTGCAAGTTGGGTGCTAAATATCACATAGGGTTTATGCAGCCATATTTGTGTATAGGTATCCTAAGTATCTGTGTGCTTCAGGGATATTCTGAACAAATCAAGTTAAGTGATAACCCAGGCTTTATTAACAATAACTTGTAACAATAAATTATGTTTCATTGCAACTTTTGAGGGCATTTCCACCCTTTATCTTGAAAAAGACCAGATTTAGCTGTCCATTGGCCAAAAGTGTGTTTATTACATCGTGTGTCTTTAATCTGGTAACCAAATACTTAGCTCACCGGTTTCTCCTCTTCATGCTGAATCTATACATACATCATATGTCAAATTTGGTTAAACTAATCAAATATTATAGCAGTTTATATATTTTAGAGCGCCCCCCGCAGGCCATTTTGTTATCTGTGTGTTTGACACTCGAACTCAAATTGTTCTATAGACCCTAAACTTCAACTTGGAAGTGAAAACCAAACTTAAACACAAATTTGAAATGACTGAGCCTAATACGACCCTGATACGTCTGATTGGCTCAACAATACACAAATATCAATATTGTTAAGGTGCAAAGAGCAATAGGATGAGCATGGATGACATTTCTCACTGCTTTTATAATTAGGATTAACATTAACATTGGTTGTGATTTAATGCACCGGATTTAGTCTGTGTTTTCCAATTCTACCCTTACATTAAAAGATGCCCAATTACAGTATACTACACCAATTCACTACTGTTCAAAAGTTTTAAAACACCCTAATTTTTCTTGTTATTTACACACTATATATTAATTAGAGTTGTACATGTCCAATGAACAGCTTTAAATACAACAAAGGTAAGTATGAACAGGCAGAGGTTTAAAGATTCATAAAAAGCTGTAGAATAAAAGTCAAGCAACCTGTGCCACATGATTTTTTCAAAGAAATAGAAGTTTTAATACACAGACATTACTTGGTATATTGAATAATGTATATAAAGCCATTGTTTCTGCCTTTTACAAGATTAGGTTTACGACATTTGTCTGTTGCCACTTCAGTGAGAAATTCTGTGAGAAAGTATGTAGCTGCAGGAATTTCCATTCATTATAATGTAACCTGATGGGACCAGTCTCTATGAATTCTCAATTGATTGTATTTTCTCTGTATACTGAAACATGGCCTAGAAAAAGACATTGTCAGAGAGTTTAGATATTTCTCCTTTTTCAAATGATCAACCACATCAACAGCAATGTGCAGTTCATTCATACGACTCTTTTTCCAACATCAAATTGAAGGTTGTTTGTGTAAAATCAACATACTGACCTCAACACTTCTAGTTTACAGTTTGGACTTGTGAGTCCAGAGCACAGCCGCTGAACCCCAGTATCCCCCAGGTAAGTTCCACTGAGGTCCAGCTCTCTGAGAGGACAGTGTGGCTGCTGGAGGACTGAAGCTATGGCACTACGGGACTCATGGGAGAGGAGGCAGTCACGTAGTCTGAAAGATGAGAGGATTTTGATGGATGTACACATGTTAAAATGTTATCATGTACTGCAACTCTGACGCAAACATAAATATACATATACCGTATGTACTATACTGCATATACAAACCCCAACTCCGATGAAGTTGGGACGTTTGGTAAACAGTGAATAAAATCAAAATGCTATCATTTTCAAAACATTCAATCTATTCATTAGATGGAGAATAGTGAAAAGACAACATATTAAGTGTTAAAACCGAGAAAAAATATTGTTTTGGGGGACATATGTACTCATTTCTAATTTGATAAATCCAACACGTCTCAAAAGAGTTGGGACGGGGATCAGTGAAATTTAGTAAACATCCAAATAAGATAAAACAACAAAGAAGAACATTTCAAAATGAATTGTACTGACGGACAATATAGGTGTCCAGGTATAAGATCATCACAGAGAGGCTGAGTCACTCAGAATTAAAGATGCAAAGGGAATAATTACCATAGTTATTACATACATTTTTTAATTCCCTTTGATTTACCACGATTGAGTGTATATAAGACATATTTTTGTTAATAAAATCATTGTATAGGTTCATGACATCATGAAATATATATTGGCTGTAGTCTCACTCTAATTCCTGGAGTGCTAGAGCTATTGCAAAGTTACCATATTAAGAATGCCTAATGCATGAAAATGATACAGGGGTGTAACATTCTCCTAAGCACCTGAGCTCACTTGAAATAGACCCAGAAGACATGGGAAACTGTCCTTTGCTTACAGAAGTCAGCAGAAGTTGTAGAAGTCCATTCTTTTTGACAATAATAGAGCATTGCACATCCTGTGCTACAGTAAAAATGGACCATCCAACTTGTGTTAGTGCTAGCTTCAAAAGTCAGCCTCCATGATGGCATGCGGGTGCAGTAGTGCATTGGTTAAGATGTTCTCACTCATATGTAGAGTTAAATACAGTGCTGAATGGTATAAATGGGTTTTAAACAGCATGAAAAGCCACTCATGCATTATATTTTGAAGGGAGATCTTTGATTACTGCCACATAGTAAGGTCAAATTGCATTCTCTACTATGTTTTAACAGTTTGGCTCCATCATAAGGACCAGCAGGTGATAAAATGGTGGGTTTTTGGTCAAGACCTGTCACACTGTAAGCACTACAGAAAGGAAAACATTGCAAAACATGACAAGGAATACACCCACCATTTAAGCTGGTGAAATCATGTCCAAGATAGGAATTAACACTGTTTTTTTATATTTAACGATCTCATCGGTTAATGTATTTAACTGTTAAGTGTTGTCTTTTGTTTTGTTTTTAGTCTTCCTCGACATTTGCTGCCATTTATTGTCCCCGTCCCAACTCTTTTGAGACGTGTTGGATTTATCAAATTAGAAATGAGTACATATGTCCCCCAAAACAATATTTTTTCTCAGTTTTAACACTTAATATGTTGTCTTTTCACTATTCTCCATCTAATGAATAGATTGAATGTTTTGAAAATGATAGCATTTTGATTTTATTCACTGTTTACCAAACGTCCCAACTTCATCGGAGTTGGGGTTTGTATCATGTACTGCAATTTTGATGAATAAGTATATATTTTAAAACATAAAAACCCTAGTATTCAGTATTTATTCAAATTAGATTGACATAATATTGTAATGTTAGAAAAAATGTTACAACTGCCTGAAAATAACTTGACATATGGTATGCTACACGGTTAAAAGCAAGGAATTTTGTTCATGATAATGTTTCTCTCATACACCTTGTCCATGTCATTTCACAACCCAACAGTCAAATCTAATCGGATGAGAAAATCTAATCGGATCAGGGCGTTTGCAAGAGTTTTTCTATTCCGATTAAGCACTTATTCCTTTTCTAATCGGATTAGAGGACCTCATGTAAACCCAACAATAAGGTGACCACTTCTAAGCGGGTTAGTGTTTGTGTTTATGTTTGTATGTTTACCATTGTGGAAATGTGATGTAGACAACACAAGAAATCAGCACACTGACCTCAACACTTCTAGTTTACTGTTTGGACTTGTGAGTCCAGAGCACAGCAACTGAACCCCCACATCCCCCAGGTAAGTTCCACTGAGGTGCAGCTCTCTGAGAGGACAGTGTGGCTGCTGGAGGACTGAAGCTATGGCACTACATGACTCATGGGAGAGGTGCCAGTGCTGTAGTCTGAAAGATGAGAGAGGATTTTGATTGTAAGGGGATGTGCACATGTTAAAATGTTATCATGTACGGCAACTCTGACACAAACATAAATTTACATAGGCCCTGGGCATATATGTATATGCATACATATATCATGTACTGCAGGTTTGATGAATAAGGATATATTTTAAATATGAAAACCCCTAGCATTCAGTATTTCAATATTTCTCCAAATCAGATTGACATAATATTGTTAGAATGTCGAGGGGAAAATGTTAGAACTAGTCTGAGCGAATTAGGTTTGAAGGTGGAAGTAAATAAAGCGAAAGCATATTAGGTATCAATCTTTCCGTAATTTTATACAGAATAAGAATTTCAGGTGCCTACAGCACAGATTTGTACAGAAAAAAAGTTATTCAGCTTTGAATGTAACACATTATAATGCATTTTGGGCTAAAATCGTATGATGTCACCAATAGGTATATTAGCTGATATCTTCCATACCAGTGAAAGGATCTTTTCCAAACTTGGTATATTTACTCACCATAAGTTCTTGATGAAAGTAGGAGGAGTTAATGTCTCGGGGGTCAAAGGTCAAGGTCACGCAAGGTCATACTTGACATAAAATATCTGTTTTTTTACCTCTCAAATGTATTGAAAGATTGTTATTAAACCCACAACAGCTCATCAACCCTATACATAAACTGATTAGGTATTAAAGGTCATAAGGTCAAAAGTAGAGGTCAAAGGTCATGAGGTTACCGCTTAATGTAGCTCACAGCTTAAAGCATTAACATGTGAATTGACATAAAAAGACAAAGACACTGATTAAAACACAATGGAGTTTATTTTCTATATTAAAATAACAGTTGTTTCAACCTTTACATCAGTGTTTCCCAACCAGGGGTACGTGTACCACTAGGGGTATGCGAGCACACTGCAGGGGGTACTTGGAAACATCATGTAATTTTATCAAATACATGTAGCTCAGTTACATTGGGAAAGAGAAATCGGTATAAAACTTGACTTCGGGGGTACTCATGGCACAACGAAAAGGCTTGGGGGTACACAAGACAAAAAAGGTTGGGAAACACTGCTTTACATCATATGTTCATGCAGTTGTCTTTGAAAATCAAAATAATATGCTTTTATAAAACTCCAAACATTACATTACATTACATTACATTGCATTTGGCAGACACTTTATAACCAAAGCAACTTTCAAAAGAGGACATAATCAAGCCAACATCACAAGCAAATACAAAGTGCACAGGAGATATACAAAACAACAAGTGCAATTGCAAAGAGGGGTTAGTTTTTTTTTTAATAAAGAGGAAATAACGAGTACACACACACACAAACACACACTCACAAACTAAACTAAACTAAACTAAACTAAAGATCATGTCAGGAGTCTGCCCTGGGGCAAGGCCAGTTCAAGCATTAGTCTAGTAGATTCTCTCGAAAGAGGAATGTCTTAAGTTGTTTCTTGAAGGCTGCAAGACATGTGCTTAGTCTTGCTGCCTCTGGGAGACTGCTCCACCACTTGGGTACCACAACGGAGAACAATCTTGACTGGGAGTACCTAGAGCGACTGGATGGCAGAGCCAGACTACTGCCAAACATCTGCACTAGTACAAGATTTAAAGTAATAGTTTCAGTTCATAAGTGATGTAATAAAACCCAATCCCTATAACAAACCTTCAGTACATCAAAAACAACATGATAGCTCATTTTAAACAAGCTTGCTGTAGTAACAAAAGTTTGCATATATGTTGCAGAAGTGGTGTCGCATCCTCCCCAGGCATGAATGAAGAGCACGTGTTCCTTGATGGACTGGTTGGCAATTGAAACATCACGCATATTCCATACTTGATCTTCTCTTTGGTTCCTCTGCCGGCCTTTCCTTTCTGATCTGAAGAATATGTCACCCATGGTCGAATTCCAATGATGCAGCAGTATACAGAAGACATCAGTGTCATCCGCAACGACAACAACAGACTCTCCCTCTTTTGACAACCTCAAAGCCATTTCAGCTATCAAAACATCTGCGTCGCCATCACTTTGCTGTACGAAAATCTGATATTCTCTCAATTCCTTGGCCAGCTCATTTATGAACTTGCATTTATTGGACTCATTTCTGAAAAATGCCTCTTGTGTTACTTGAACAATTGCATTACTGCTTATAGTAATGTTTGGGGCTATCTTTGCAGATCTCCTCAAGTGCTCATGATCTTTGGTTGAGGGGCCACTTTCGTAGCCATCAAAGGCCACATGACATTGTCCATACTTTGTCTTCAGATAAGATGCATAATGTTGAAACAACTCCTGAAAAGTCTGCCCAGGTATCCACTTCAGCCTATGCAGTAGGGCTCCTCCATCAATTATGGTCTTTGATCCACTTGATACCTCTGCTTCAGCTTGTACCAGATCAATGCAGTTGATAACCCTGCATCTCACCTCTTCTGACAATGCATCATTTTGTTCAGCACAGACTGAAAGAACACGATCTATATACTCCATAGTCATGACCTGGGAAACATTTTTGTCTAACTGATCATTGCAGTATTTCCCACAATACATACATTGCTTCATCCAGTCAAACACATCTTTATATGCTCTTGTAATTTTCCTTGTCTTTGCATCACTGCTATCAGTGGTCCGCATTGCTTTGCGTTTAATGGTCAATAAGGTGTTGCCCACTACCCTCTGGCATTTTCTGTGTATATTAATGCTGGCATTGTCTTCCAATTTAGCGGTACAAAATGTGGTAAGTGTGTTGTTGCCTATAGCAATGCTATAGTCAATCAGCTTTTGCAATCCAGTGGAACAAGATGACAGATCACCTCCACACTGACATATAATGCAAAGATCTGCACGTATGCCAGATCCCTCTTCTAGCCCTATTTCATCATCCATGGCAGTGATATAATAATGAATATATATAATAATATATAATAATAATATAATAATGAATCAAGACATTAAGCTTACTGAGTACAACTTAATACTGAAATTCATCCCAGGCAAAAAGACAGAAAAAGAGAGGGCATGTGGGCTTATATGTGTTTTAAACGTTTTTTTAGCAAGGAAATTGAGGTGTGTGTGTGTGTGTGTGTGTGTGTGTGTGTGTGTGTGTGTGTGTGTGTGTGTGTGTGTGTGTGTGTGTGTGTGTGTGTGTGTGTGTGTGTGAGCAAGAAATAGAAAGGGAGTGAGAGAGGGAGAAGTTATGCTTTTTAAATCAGTCCCATCTTCTAAAAACAAAGTTTAGAAAGTTTGTCAGAGGCCGTGGTGTGGCTGCTTGACTTTGAACAATCCTGTGCATCCCTTACTGCACTATATAGGAAATTACAATGTGGCTTTTGGGGCTGGGTGTTGTCAACAACCTCACAATACAATACATATCACAATACAGGGGTTACCCTTTTCATACGAAATGTAGATAATGCAATACATGTCAATCCTTATACATGCCCTTTATGGCTTCCTACGGTATTCCGTTTTTTTTAAACGTTTTTTTTTGTTATTACTTAACATACATCTTTTAAATGAACATGCACATGCAAAGCAACTTTATTTGATCATAATAGATAGCTCAAATGTCAGACTGCATTGGCATTACAATGGCAAAACTGTCACAATGTTCAAATATGTACATATATGAAAAATATGCCAACTGATAAGATATTTCGCTAAAAATAAAAATGCATGTGTAGACTTCTATTTTTACTGACCATGGATAGGCATATCAATACATGACACAAAAGTAGAAGGGTAAAGTTGTGGAAGGGAGGGACAAATGGGAAGTTGGCTGTCAGTTACGTAACAGTTTGGCACATTTGCCTACAGAAATGGCAAACCGATTTTTTTATTCTTCTATATAAAAGAGGGTCATTAAGTCAATGTGCTCCACATAGGGACTCACCAGGGCCACAATACAATTGATACCAAATATGCTTTCACTTAGTTACTACTTCAAATTTAAGTGTGAAGAACCATTAGCCTGCTTTGGAAACATGAACCCAATACTGCATGTTCCTTCCCTGTGAGACCCCTTGTGACCTTGACCTTTGACCTCCATATTCATTGTAGGTCTTCAAGGACATACAGTGGGTAAATACACCAAGTTTAATGAATATCTTTCTACTGGCTTAGGAGATATTAGCTAATATTAAGATGTGCTAGCATTCGTTTTTGAGCCAAAAATGTTTGTACCATGCTCCATTCAAAGCGCCGTATTTTTTTTTCTGTACAGATCTGCGTTGTAGGCACCATATATTCTTAATCTACAGAAAACAGCGATTCACATGATACCAAATATGCTTTCGCTTTATTTACTTCAACCTTTGAGTGTAAACAACCATTAGCCTGCTTCGGATACATGAACTCAATATGGCATGTCATTTCCATATGTAACCCTTTATGACCTTGACCTTTGACCTCTTGACCTAAATTGACATTGTAACTTTTCAATGACACATAGTGGGTAAATACACCAAGTTTGATGAATATCTTTCAATTTACTTAGGAGATATCAGCTAATATCAAGATGTGCTCACAATCGTTTTTGAGCCAAGAATGATTGTACCATGCTCCATTCAAAGCTCCATAACTTTTTTTCTGTACAAATCTGTGCTGTAGGCACCAAATATTCGTAATCTACAGAAAACAACGATTCAAATGATACCAAATATGCTTTCGCTTTATTTACTTCCACCTTTGACCCTTTTTTTGGCTAATTCGCTCAGACTAAAGTGCCTGAAAATAATTTGACATATGTTACACGGCTAAGAGCAAACTATTTGTTCATGATAATGGGTCTCTAGTACATCTGGTCCATGCCATTTCACAACCCAAGAATAAGTTGACCACCTCTAAATGGGTTTGTGTTTGTGTTTATGTTTGTTTTACCATTGTGGAAATAAAATGTGATGTAGACAACTCAAGAAATCAACACACTGACCTCAACACTTCTAGTTTACAGTTTGGACTTTTGAGTCTAGAGCTCAGCAGCTGAACCCCCACATTCCCCAGGTAAGTTCCACTGAGGTCCAGCTCTCTGAGAGGACAGCGTGGCTGCTGGAGGAATGAAGCTATGGCACTACAGGACTCATGGGAGAGGAAGCAGTTGTGTAGTCTGAAAGATGAGAGAGGATTTTAATTGTAAGGATGTGCACATGTTAAAATATTATCAAGAACGGCAACTCTGATACAAACATAAATATATGTACTGTATATGTATACATAGATCATGTACTGCAATTTTGATGAATAAGTATATATTTTAAAACATAAAAATCCTGTATTCAGTATTTCAGTATTTATTCAAATTAGATTGACATAATATTGTAATGTTAGAAAAAATGTTAGAACTGCCTGAAAATAACTTCACATAATGGTATGCTACACGGTTAAAAGCAATCAATTTTGTTCATGATAATGGGTATCTCATACACCTTGTCCATGTCATTTCATAACCCAACAATAAGGTGACCACTTCTAAGCGGGTTAGTGTTTGTGTTTATGTTTGTATGTTTACCATTGTGGAAATGTGATGTAGACAACACAAGAAATCAACTGACCTCAACACTTCTAGTTTACAGTTTGGACTTTTGAGTCCAGAGCACAGCAGCTGAACCCCCACATCCCCCCGGTTATTTCCACTGAGGTCCAGCTCTCTGAGAGGACAGTGTGGCTGCTGGAGGACTGAAGCTATGGCACTACAGGACTCATGGGAGAGGAGGTAGTCATGTAGTCTGAAAGTTGAGAGAGAATTTTGATGGATGTACACATGTTAAAATGTTATCATGTACTGCAACTCTGACACAAACATAAATTTACATAGGCCCTGGGCATATATGTATATGCATACATATATCATGCAGTGCAAGTTTGATGAATAAGGATATATTTTAAACATGAAAACCCCTAGCATTCAGTATTTCAATATTTCTCCAAATTAGATTGACATAATATTGTTAGAATGTTGGAAAAAAATGTTAGAACTGGCTGAAAATAACTTGACATATGGAATGCTTCACAGTTAAAGGAAACTATTTGATCATGATAATGGGTCTCTCGTACACCTGGTCCATGTCATTTCACAACCCAACAATAAGGTGACCACCTCTAAGAGGGTTAGTGTTCGTGTTTCTGTTTGTATGTTTACCATTGCGTGATGTAAACACAAGAAATCAACACACTGACCTCAACACTTCTAGTTTACAGTTTGGACTTGTGAGTCCTGAGCACAGCAGCTGAACCCCCACATCCCCCAGGTAAGTTCCACTGAGGTCCAGCTCTCTGAGAGGACAGTGTGGCTTCTGGAGGACTGAAGCTACGGCACTACAGGATGCCTGGGAGAGGTCACAGTCATGTAGTCTGAAAGATGAGAGAGGATTTTGATTGTAAGGATGTGCACATGTTAAAATGTTATCATGTACGGCAACTCTGACACAAACATACATTTACATAGGCCCTGGGCCAATATGTATATGCATACATATATCATGTACTGCAGGTTTGATGAATAAGGATATATTTTAAATATGTTTACACTTTGGACTTGTGAGTCCTGGACACCGCAATGTAGTCTGAAAGATGAGAGAGGATTTTGATTGTAAGGATGTGCACATGTTAAAATGTTATCATGTACGGCAACTCTGACACAAACATACATTTACATAGGCCCTGGGCCAATATGTATGTGCATACTGTACATATATCATGTAGGCCCTACTGCAAGTTTCATGAATATAAGGATATCTTTTAAACTTGAAAGCCCCTAGTATTCAGTATTTCAGTATTTATTCAAATTAGATTGACATAATATTGTAATGTTAGAAAAAATGTTAGAACTGCCTGAAAATAACTTGACATATGGCATGCTACGGTAAAAAGCAAATGATGGGTCTCTCATACCTCTGGTCTGTAGTACATGTAATTTCACAACCCAAGAATAAGTTGACCACCTCTAAGATAAGAAGACAGTATATGAAATTGATCTAAATAAATTATGTAGTATAATACGTATTTGTCTATCTAAATTGATAAATTAATACTTTGTCAGTGGAATCTTTCATCCACCATTTACAGACAATAAAGTCAATTTAGGCCACCCCAGTACGGCCTACACATAGCCTGTCTGAGATAAAGCTGCAACTCCAAATGTGTTACTTTTCTAAGCTTGTGTGGTATCGAATGCGATACCATGTTACGGCTCATTGGTTTGGAGTGCCTTGAGATTTTTCATGAATTGAAAGGGTGCCTCGCCTAAAAAAAGGTTGAGAACCCCTGGACTACATCATGATACTACTGTTGGGCTTATTATTCATGACTGTGGTATTATTTCTGTACAATTTCACAAATTATTAATTAGATTGCCTCATTCCAGCAAATGTTGTTACAAGCTAACTTCTAAACACTAAAAAAACAACTGCAAAAACGGCACGTTGACACCATAGAGCAATAAGCCAGATCAGTTTAACCTGGTGCTGACATTTTGCGAAGATATGCAACCAGAGTCAAAACTACCAAGTTATTGGGTGAAGGTTCAAGAGAGTGGCACTATCCTTCTACTCTCACCAACCCAGAGGCGTTGGAAATATAGTCAAGCTAATTTTGAATCAAACGTTTAAAAAAATAAAGACACTCACCGGGCCTTTCTGCTGCAGCCCAAATATATGCTTAGAACATGGGGAACTAATGATTGGTCCAAATTCTCCTGTAGCTTAAATTCATCCAAAATCTGTTCTGACATCCGGACTAATAGGGCAATTTCTTGCCAATGAAAGGATGAAAATAATCTGTGTAGTTTCAAGAGATCCTGAATATCTTCCATCACACTACAATCTCGCATTTCAATCTGGCAGTGAAGAAGCTCAATTCGTCTTTCCAGAGATACATCTTTCTGCTTCCCCAAGTCTTTGATGTACTGGAGTGTGTTGGCAACCGCAGCTGAACTGCTGCAAGTACCTGTCAGAAGGCTTTGTAAAAGAGACTGACTAGATTCCAGAGACATTCCTAGGAGGAAGTGCAGAAAGTGATGGCATCTACTATAATGCCCATTCAACAGGTGTGTAACAGCTCTTTTAAGAAGGATATCCAGGGATATGTCTTCATGATGGATTTCAGATTCATTGTCAAGAAAATCTCTCAGAATTTCTTTGTTCTTTGTGATACAAGCATCAAAAACACAGAGTGCAGCCAGAAACTCCTGAATAATCACATGAGTAAAATGGCAAACTCTCTCCTGAAAAAACTCACTGTTATCTTCACTGGCTGCTGTGCAGAGCCGAATGAATGATTCAGCATCAGAGACATCAATGTGGCAATCTTTCAAATCCTGTTCAGAAAATGTCATTTTTTTCTTCTTCAAATTTTTCCAAGCTAATTCTGCACATTTGAACACCACCCCTCTGCTTGTTCTTTGAATCTTCTTATCTTCACCCTCGCATTGCACAGAGCTGCTCATATCCTCTGGAGCGGTTGCAATCTGACCAAGAATGTAATGGGAATACAACTCGGTGCATGTTTGAATCACACTACTTTCATCCTGTTCTGGCATATTCTTCACAAGGCTGCCTGCAATTGAGCAAAAAGCTGGTACGTAGCACATAGCATGGAGTGCTTTTGACACCTTAATTTTCTGTATGATGGTACTTGCGTGTGTGACATCATTCAGACACTCTCTGAAACAATCTTCCATTTCTGAGTCACTGAACAGAGTTATTTCTGTGACACGATTGATAAAGCAACAGGGAATTTGGCTGGTTGTTGATGGATCAGAGGTTATCCAGATTTGTGCAAAAGGAAGCAAATTGCCTTTGATCACATTGGTTATTACTGTGTCAACAGATGATGTTTCTGTTATGTCACACAGCATTTGGTTGTTTTGGAAATCCAAAGGAAGTTGACTTTCATCCAGCCCATCAAACATCACCACAATGTTGGCATCATCCAGCTTCTTTATGTCTGTAAGCATGTTCAGCTCTGGGTGGAAGTTCAAAAGGAGCTTGTGCAGACTACAGGCAAAGTCCTTGACTAGATTAAGTTTCCAAAAAGGAAGCATGAAAACAAAATCGATATCCCTATTTGTTTTCCCATCAGCCCAGTGAAAGATGAACTTGTATAGGGAGTTTGACTTTCCTAAACCAGATGCGCCCTGGGTGATCACAGTTCTAACTTTTATCTGGCCTTTCCAACTAGGCTGTCTTTCTCTGAAAAGGTCATTGCAATTAATGACTTGAGCTTTTGGCTGTCCATCTTCTTTTACTATGTATACACTACGATTTGTATGACTCCAAGTCCTGGTGCCTTTGGTACACTGCTCAATCCTCCTCTTCAGATTGGCTTTGAGGGGTCTTGATACACTCTGGAAAAGGTCATTTTCTCCTAAAAAATAAAAAAAAATTGTTAAAACATTCATGGATTCCCCTGATAAAACTATTACAACCTTTATTTCTTTCAAGGCATATGATGCTGCAGGGATAACAAAACATACATCCCATTCACATCACCGATTAATATCTTAGCATTTAAGTCAGTTGAACTCAGTGTAGGCAGATTAAGTAAAAGCAAAGCAAACAACAACATGATTTAAAAACAAACAAACAAACAAACAAGCAAAAAATAAAGACAGGATTCTCAGTACAAGGTGAAAATGATTTCCAGTTTTTCATAGCTTCATCATACATTACTACCGTGTTCCCTGCTCACCATGGCTTTGATACGTATTTACTGCCTGATACTGCCATCTGCTGGCCAACATTAGTCACACTGTACATTAGGCTGTACAGTGCCATCAACCATTGAGTGTTTGTTATTTATTTGCCATGCCCTCCCTTCCTCTTCTGGCTGCTGGTGTTTAGGAAACACCTTGATACACTTTTAACAACTTTCACTTTACCAATGTCTGTGAGGGGTTTTCTATTCATGTTCGTCAAGCCAGACATGACCAAGTGTTCTGTCCTTGAACTGAACAACTGAAACAAATCTTTAGTCGATAGTCAACAGTCCCCTACTATATGTTTAAGGCCTGGTGCATCTTCTACTAAGAACTGCACGGATTTCCCACTAACAAAGTGTGGAAGTGAAAATCGCTTCTTACGTCGTTGCTTACGGACAAAAAATCTGGATGTACCATCAAGCGGCTGGTCGCCAAACCATGTCATAGCTCATTAGCATAATAGGAAGGAGTTCAACTAAAAACTGTCGCTCTCGTCGCGCAAATCGCCTCGTCTCCACAATCGCTCTTGTCGCGCGACTCAATACAAAGTCAATTACTTACGTCGCTCGCCTCACTTTTGTCGCGCTTGGTCTATTCGCTTGGTAAATCATTTGATACAACTGTACAATGCAGTAAGCAGAATGTACATCAAAACGACACACCTTGCGAGGGCAGTTGACTCACCAAAGCTGGGCTAAGAAACAAACTTTTAGACTTAGACCTAGACTTTATTGATCCCTGAGGGGAAATTGAGGGTACCGGCAGCCACTCGTGTCGCGCCCCAACATTTTTTGTCAGGTAGGCCTATGAAATATGAAAGATGATGCATGCATGTTCTTACGCGCTAGGAATTAATAATCTCCAGCCTATACTCAGTTGGAAATCCACCTGCTAATTGATGGGCTGGTGTTACAGTAACCTTAGTTAAAAGTAAAAAAGAAATGTGTTGCAGTCAAGGCTTTCCCAACAAATGCGAGAAGAGACATTGCAGATGCCATAATCCTGACAATATTTATAGCAGCCATCACTGGAAATAATACTGCTGATGGGCGTCCAATATTGTTGTAATTCCAGAATAGTTTTTACACTACCGTTCAGAAGTTTGGGGTCACCTTCATTTTTCCAGTTATTCTTTTGCAATTCAAAACATCTTTTAAATAGCTTGAAAAGGAATAATGGAAAGTACTGAACAGCCACAGATGAAAAAAGGTTTGATTACCCATAAAATTGGTTAACATACATTTCTTTGGTTTATGAGAGAATGCATGGAGCTATTGGAAAGCTCAGTGTCTGCCCTTTCCAATGGTAGATGCATGACATTTGTTGACTTGCCACCTCGTCCACAAATTCAAGTCAAAGTAGCTGCATAATTTTCTAGCCATCAGAATTAACCTACTTATGAATGCACGATCCATTATCTCAGCGATGTTTTAGTGTGCAAGCCAGTGTCATACATCGTTGGAAAGTGTAGATTCTCCTCTTTCAAATGATGTGTATATCATCCCAGTTTATTGTAGGGGTTTTACTATTTTAAGTGGTACACAAGAAAATGACCATATTCCCTCCGTCATGAGGATGGTCTCGTATATTTCCCAATATATACAAACCCCAACTCCGATGAAGTTGGGACGTTTGGTAAACAGTGAATAAAATCAAAATGCTATCATTTTCAAAACATTCAATCTATTCATTAGATGGAGAATAGTGAAAAGACAACATATTAAGTGTTAAAACCGAGAAAAAATATTGTACTCATTTCTAATTTGATAAATCCAACACGTCTCAAAAGAGTTGGGACGGGGATCAGTGAAAATTAGTTAACATCCAAATAAGATAAAACAACAAAGAAGAACATTTCAAAATGAATTGTACTGACGGACAATATAGGTGTCCAGGTATAAGATCATCACAGAGAGGCTGAGTCACTCAGAATTAAAGATGCAAAGGGAATAATTACCATAGTTATTACATACATTTTTGAATTCCCTTTGATTTACCACGATTGAGTGTATATAAGACATATTTTTGTTACTAAAATCATTGTATAGGTTCATGACATCATGAAATATATATTGGCTGTAGTCTCACTCTAATTCCTGGAGTGCTAGAGCTATTGAAAATTGACCATATTAAGAATGCTTAATGCGTGCAAATGATACAGGGGTGTAACATTCTCCTAAGCACCTGAGCTCACTTGAAATAAACCCAGAAGACATGGGAAACTGTCCTTTGCTTACAGAAGTCAGCAGAAGTTGTAGAAGTCCATTCTTTTTGACAATAATAGAGCATTGCACATCCTGTGCTACAGTGAAAATGGACCATCCAACTTGTGTTAGTGCTAGCTTCAAAAGTCAGCCTCCATGATGGCATGCGGGTGCAGTAGTGCATTGGTTAAGATGTTCTCACTCATCTGTAGAGTTAAATACAGTGCTGAATGGTATAAATGGGTTTTAAACAGCATGAAAAGCCACTCATGCATTATATTTTGAAGGGAGATCTTCGATTACTGCCACATAGTAAGGTCAAATTGCATTCTCTACTATGTTTTAACAGTTTGGCTCCATCATAAGGACCAGCAGGTGATAAAATGGTGGGTTTTTGGTCAAGACCTGTCACACTGTAAGCACTACAGAAAGGAAACCATTGCAAAACATGAAAAGGAATACACCCACCATTTAAGCTGGTGAAATCATGTCCAAGATAGGAATTCACACTGTTTTTTATATAAAATCATCTCATCGGTTAATGTATTTAACTGTTAAGTGTTGTCTTTTGTTTTGTTTTTAGTCTTCCTCGACATTTGCTGCCATTTATTGTCCCCGTCCCAACTCTTTTGAGACGTGTTGGATTTATCAAATTAGAAATGAATACATATGTCCCCCAAAACAATATTTTTTTCTCGGTTTTAACACTTAATATGTTGTCTTTTCACTATTCTCCATCTAATGAATAGATTGAATGTTTTGAAAATGATAGCATTTTGATTTTATTCACTGTTTACCAAACGTCCCAACTTCATCGGAGTTGGGGTTTGTATATAAGCTCATTCTCCATTCACTCAGCAGAAAATGGGGAGAAGTAGACCACTAAGCCTGGAGACAAATGCATTACACAAGACATCGAAAATTAAATAATTTTCTGAAAATGTCAATGAAATGTGTGATTGTAATGAAGAGTCCAAACTGTGTATAACTGAAGTTGTGCCCCGATGCACCAATAACTCAATAGATACTCCACCCACACAGTAGTTTGCTGTGATGCTTCCTAGTTCATCACTTTGGCATGCTGGTAATCTTTCAAGATAACAGTAAAATACTTTGATGTTCAGAGTAATTTGCTGTGTGTCGTGTGACCATCACAGTAGCATAGTGTACCAGAACATCAGAGTAATTAGCTGTGAGATTTCACAGTCAATTACTCTGAAATCCTTATAATTTTTACAGTGTAGTTCACAATTGCTTTTACAGTTTTTCACCTTGAAAACGAAATATTCTGTGTAAAAATAGAAGAGAACTTGTGTGAAAAGACTGACCTTTCACATGGTGATGCTGCTTGCCTGGGTGTGGTTGTAGTGGTGGACGTGTAGAAAATGGCCTCTGGCATGCAGGACAGGAGTAAAATCTCGCTTTACTGTGCATCTGAAGATGACTCTGCCTCTCAACAAGAGCTTTACTCTCCTCCTCAAAGTGTGTAAGAATGCACAGCTTGCAGAAGACATCCCCACATGGAGTGCATACTGGATCTCTTGATTTCTGATGACAAATCCTACAGGTCCTGTGTTACCAGAGAAGAGAGATGTTCATTGCAACAATTTTGCCATAGAGGAAAAGATTCAGACTTAAAATGTGAATCTCCAGCTGTACAGAGTAGCCTACTTCCATGAACAATACAGTAATTATAGTTCTATCAATATTATAAGCAAACATCACAGTAGGGCTGCACAATTATGGAAAAAAAATCATAATCCTGATAATTTTGGTCAAAATCGTAATCACGATTATTGATTTTTTGCTGATTTTTAAAAAAAATTATATCAAGATGAAATATAACCAAGAATTAATTATATACGGGATGAGCAAAATAAAATGAATTGTAATAATTATGTAAAGGCAATAGCATGAAACTTAGGTGGACAGATTTCTGGCCAGAAACACCAGCCAGTCAGTATGTTCTGGCTTCAAATACGCTCTCAAAGGTAGGTCACTATTGCCACGATTAAATCACGACTTCGATTTCACGATTTTATCACGATTTTCGATTACTTTCTATTAATTGTGCTGCCATACATCACAGCATGCTTGATTGCATGATTGATGCATGATGCCTGATTACTGTCTTTACCGCATAATTATATGAAAGCATACAGCTTGAAACTTAATTGCTTACACTTGGTTAACCAAATCTACCCTAAAATAAAATTTATCTACCTCGATAAAATGCATTATCGCATAGATTTAAAAAAAAAAAAAAAAAAACCCTAAAAACCTTCCACGTCATTAACGCCTAAATGTGAGTTGTGAAGAATGTCAGTCATACGCATACTTGTGATATATACACATTTTAACAATATTTTGTGTCTACCGCAAAAGTAATATGAGTAAATAATAAGAATAAAGTAAATAATCAATCAAAATGTTGCTGCTATTGTTGGAAGTATAGTTTCCAAATTGGATCACACACACTGCTAAAAAAAACCAAACATTTAAGATGAAATTCCAAAATCTACGATTTGCCCTTGACCAAGCATTGGAGAGCACACTCTTGCAGTTAACCTGCTGAGAAACAATGGTTGAGGATGCAGGTTACCATTATGCATATTTCTTCAACAAAAAAGGGATTGAACATGGAATTTGAATATTTTCAGGGCCAAATGTATACAACTAACTTACAAATACACAGGGCAGAAAAGGCACCGTGACTATGCTGCAGAAGTTGTTCCTGCATTCATTCATTTTCTGTTGATTTTATAATTATTATGTTGCTAGGAAATGGATCGCACTTATGTTGTACACTGGACATGGATGAAAATTCTATTTTATAATGTGTTTGTTCTGTTCAGAAAGCCACTCTTACCCGTCTGCCATACATAGCTCCAGCATATCATCCTCTTCCATCACTGATAGACTGGGCCCTGATACACTGTAAGATCAGCATGCAAAACATTTCATGTATAAAGACATGCTCCACTCACTAAAGGTTACACAAGATCCCACTCTGTAATACTATCCAGGGCTTGACACTGGAACTAGCCAACCGGCCAAATGCTGGTAAAACTTGGCTGTGGCTGGTTGCAATATCAGTGTCACTAGCCAATTTGGCAGGTATAGCTTATTCTATGGTATGACATATCAGAATAGCCTATATTCTGCACTTTGCCCCTTGTGTATCAATTGTTTGTAAGTTTGAGAAGAAGCTTAGTTACTCCATGTAGAAAGCGTGCACTCATCATCTTGTTTTAGCACCTCATCTTCTGAAGTTAGATGTACAGTGTCAAAATAAACAAACAAACAAACAAGCAAAAAACTAATTTGTGGCTAGTAGCATAGCTGGATGGCTAGTGACTCTGGAAAACCACTAGCCACAGTGGGAGACAAGCGAAAACCAAGCTCATCCTCTGCAGTCCACCTCCCAGGTTTAAACTGAAACATCACCATACACTATGTATGTTTATGTATGTATGTTTATGTGTAATGGAATTCATTTCATGCCCCTACCTTCTTCTAAAGGTTTAGACAAGACACTGTTTAACTGTATTTGGTATAAAATTCTTACCTGGGTTGTGAATATAGGTCCCACAAATCCAGCATACCGTGCTCAGGTTTCATTGGTGATGATGCACTGCGAAAATCAATTTTTCTCATGGCGGCCCTTAAAAAAAAATAAATAAAAAAAAAAAAATCCTAACTAAAAACACAAAAACCACGAAATCTGCAGTCATACTACATGTGGACATTAGTGTTGTCAAAATATCAACCTGAAGTGGAGAATTGTAGCCTACACCTTGATGAAATGCACAGCCAGTGGTGTAGTCTAGGCCCTACGTAAAACGCAGGTATACGCAGCCATTTCAAAATTTCAGGGATTACAGTATACCCACTTAAAATTGATTGATCCATTATTTAGAATAGCACAAATATATACAGTATACCCACATCAAAAAATGCTCAAATATACAGTATACCCTTGATTTAGGGCTTCTAATTAAGAGATTGCTCAGATGTCTTCTCTTCATGATTTGATATGTTGAATCACTGGACAAAAGAAAAGTTTTGTTCCCTCAGCTATAACTGCACTGAACAAACTTTTGTGACACACACACACGCGCGCGCGCACACACACACACACACACACACACACACACACACACACACACACACACACACACACACACACACACACACACACACACACACAAACACGAACACAAACACAAACACAAACACACACACACACACACACAATAATGAGGTTTTACGAGGTTTCATACTAAATACTTGCAGCAGATTTCAGTTCAACATTACAATTCAAACAGCAACTAACAATTATTTCACACATTTGTACTTTTTCTTCTTCCATGTTTTCCATAAGATTTCCAAAATGCTGCAGTTGTAAGAGTAGGCTACTTAAGAAGCTGTGTTTGATGGTACATTCTGAAGCCCTTACTGTGCATGAAAATGAACATGGGTGGTTGACGTTTAAGGGCATAACGCAAAAAAAAAAAAAGTTTTTCAAATTCCTGAAAAAAATGATGGATAAAAATTGGAAAAAATAGAAAAAAATAAAGCACTTAGTGGTCTGTGGAATTTCACCTTATTTTTGCCATTTTTGTCACAGGCATGTCACACCGCAGGAAAAATGGAGTCACACCACAGGGAATTCACTGCATTATGGCCATTTTAATCCTTTTGTATACATATATTGTGGTTAATCTTAATATGTGTTTTCATTAATAAAAAAAACTTTTTTTTCCTCCTATAAGAGCAGTCACACCACAGGACACCATAAAATGAACCTAAGCATTGCATGACAGAAAGATTGCAATATGAAGACATATTAAGAGGTTAAGAGTCACCTTAAACTTCCACAGCACTCTCCAATAACTGAGGTACTGACTGGTTAGGAGCCAGTCTTTAAGACCCTTGTAGTTGGCCTTGCAGCTGCCCATTCACAAACATTGACATACATGTCACCCCACAGGACGCAATTTGTGTTACGAAATTGAACTTGTAGTTAATATTACTGTCTTGAGTTTTTTCCACATTCACATATCTTAATCTAAAGTTAAGATTTATGCAATCATGCCAAATGCTTCATACATTATCCAAAATGTTGTTGGCTAATTTAGATATATATTATTATATATTGTTTCATTAATGTTACAGTCACACCGCAGGAAATTTGACATATAAACCGTTACATAAATCTTAACAAAAATGATTCTTCTCATCTAAGACTAATATGAAACATAATGTACCACATCTTCTTTCATTGACATTTGTTTTTTTAAAGGAAAATCACCGTTTTGTAGGTTTTTAACCAATGTTACGAAAAAACAAGGCATCACGTCTCCCACCCACATACACTACATCATTGCAATGATGTTGGTGTAAATGTGTTTGTTAGAACATGTTTTACCTTTTCAAAGGTGGTGAGATGGCACTTTCATAATGGGATTTTCTACTGCTCTTATGTGCACTCTTTGCAGGAGGATCCATCTTAGCAGTGGTGTCAGGGGCCTCCCCCTTCTCAGGAACACTCATTGTCTCCCAATGTAGTCCTTCAACCTGAAATGGATGTCATCAGGTTAAACATATGGATAAAAATACAATATAAAAATTGGAGCCTCCTGGCTTGCTACCTTTGCCCTGGGCCATGGCTCACATTCACTCACATTCATATTCACCTGGCTCTCATCAGATGTCTGTGTGTCCACAAAGCTCCATGTGGAGCTATAGCCTACTGAAAAGAGTGAGAGCTACCATTCCTCTACCCTCCACGACAGGGGTGGGGAATTGTCTCGAGGGCCATTTGCGGCCCTTGAAGCTATTTTCCACAGCCCCTGATATAATTTTAATATTATGCAGCTTCACATGAAAGGTGACATATTTTGTAAAGGAATCTTAGAAATTACAATATCATTAAGTTACATTCAAGAGACATAGAGAAGTGGCCTAAGGTTCCACACCCCTGCTCTATATGGCCATGTACCAGTAGCAGTGGCTTTTAGAAGCAATCATAATATCAACATAATCCAAATATCACAGAATGCCACACTATGTATCCAAATTTGTAGTTGGAAAACTGGTAGCACTAGAGTAAAGCAATGGCAGTTGGGTAAAAACTGTATGCTTGCAGGATTTGTCCTGTTTTGTACGAATTTGTAGGCCCTACTACTGCCTGGTGGTAGCAGTTCAGGCTGTATTCTGAGTGTGTGATATAATGTTTTTGTCAGAATGGAATGGGCCTTTCTCAGGCAGTGGGGGCTATGCAGATGTTCCCGAGATAAGAGGAGAACGGACGATTTTCTGTGATGCCTTTATGGCCCCCTAGAAATCGAAAGTGAAACTGAAGAAAGAGGGTAGTAAGTAAGCAAATAAGTAAGTAGTAAGGTGGGCCTATGTCTATGTAAACACTATCAATATTATCTTCATCTCCGCTCATTCACATGTCACTATAAAAGGTCATTGGATGCTTTATACCGTGATTCACTAGGCCTACATTACTGCAGGCGTAGTAGGGCCTGCGTATACAGCACCGCCAGTTAGTATTGGCATCCCTTAATTTTATTTACAAAATGTGCAGTATATCCATAAATAAATGAAAATATAAACAACCTTTACCAACAGGATCTTTTAATTGAATGTCCTAAGATATTAAGAATAGCAAAGTATTTTTTTCCAAATGCATTTTGTAATTTCGAGCAAAAACATGAAAAAGGGCATGTCCATGGATATTGGCACCCCTCCTTAACATATTGGTATCACACCATTAGACAGCAAAAGCAGCCTCCAAAGGTTTTGGTATTCATCTACGAGCTTCTTGCACTTCTCTAGTGGCATTTTGATGTGTGCATTTGGATGTGTGCTTTGGGTTTTTGTCTTGCTGGAGTGAACATGATCTTCACCTCAAACCAAGTGTTCTTGCACATGATTACACATTTTCCTGTAAATGATGATACCTGTGATGCCTGTCATGATACCTGTGATATGGTCAAAGCCTCCAATACCTAATGCATCAATGGGGTGACATAATATTATAGATCTGACGCCATGCTTGATTTTTGGTAGGGTGTCCTTTTCCTTAAAGACTTTCTTGCAGAATATGCAAACATGCTGTTTGTGTGCATTTGCCGGTCCTTCCCCGTCTCTCTCTCCCAGCTCACTTCCTGTCTGTCCTCCACTATCCTGCCTCACAAAAAAAACCCAATAAAGGCTGAACCCCCCCCCCCCCCCCCCCCAAAAAAAAAAAAAAAATAGTGAGTCTCGCATCGTGCAGTGTACATGGCGTAACGACCAGCAATTTCGCCTCACGATCGTGCAATCGCAGGGTCGCAACAAAATCAAAACTGTTTTAAATCCTGGTCGTGGGTTGTGTAAATCGCAGTTAAAGCAGTGCTACAGTGTACGTCCCGATTTGACACTTAACATGCACAAATTAATAGGGCCGTGCGATTCGCTGTTGAGCGCGACCTCATCTCCACCTCAGGTGCGCATGCTCCCTCCTCTGCAGACCGGGGAAACATGCCTGTCGCGTCACACAGTGGAAGCATTTGGCTTGCATCCTGACTCGTATAGTGTGAGGACTTGAGTCTTGAGATGTGAACTTTTAAATAGTGAAATTCCATCGTTCAGTGTGAACAGGAGCTTAATACCCACGAGTGAAAATATCTCAGTGTATGTCCGGCGTAGCCCCTTAATGCGCGCCGTACCTCCTGTGGCACGCTGTAATAGACATTGAAAGCTAACTACTATAGTACTACACTACTATGCCAGTGCACGGGGCCTTTAGTAATACACTACAACTTGGTTATTGCCATTCTGGTAACAGCTAATTTATAAAGCCGCATCTTAAGGGGTTAAGCGCCATTCTGTCCCGACTAATATAGGCCTAACATAGGCTATCACGCTGATTACAAATGTGTAAACAATAATAACACTGTAGTCATTTAAATAAACGCTGTTAAATAAAAGCTGATCAACTTACCTTTTCCGGTATGGTGCCTCGATTGTAGCTAGAGTAGAGAGAGCGCTTACTCCTACAGTAGATAAGAGGACATGGATGAAATTTCTATTTTATAATGTGTTTGTTCTGTTCAGAAAGCCACTCTTACCTGCTTAACATACATGTTAATGTATTCTCTAGCACATCATCCTCTTTTATCGCTAATAGACTGGGCCCTGATACACTGTAAGATCAGCATGCAAAACATTTCGTGAATTAAAACATATACTGCACTCACTAAAGGTTTTACACAAGATCACATGACACTCTGTAATACTGTGTAACCAAGGTCATCCTTTGCAGTCCACCCCCTTTAAACTGAAACATCACCATACACCATGGCCTGAAAACAAGTATATGTTTATGTACAGCCAGGGGTTGGACAAAAAATGGAAACACCTGTCATTCTGTGGGAAGTTTCATGACAAGTGTACCAGACTCTTGGCCAATCTTCATTAATTGCACATTGCACCAGTATGATGTATCAAGAGCCTCGGTATCCAAGGTAATGTCTGCATACCACCAAGAAGGATGAACCACATCCAACAGTTTTAACTGTGGATGCAAGAGGAAGCTGTCTTCACACTTCACCTTACGGGTGCTATGTGCAATTTATGAAGATTGGTCCACTTGAGCCATGAAACTTCCCACACTAAAATGACAGGTGTTTCCATTATTTTGTCCGACCACTGTATGTTTCTGTGTAATGGAATTAATTTTATGTCCGAGGCCGAAGAGAAATTTAATGGCATGGCGTGACTGAATTGAATTTCTATTCTGAATGAATTTCTATTCTTCTTCTTCTTCTTCTAAAGGTTTAGACAAGACACGGTTTAACTGTATTTGGTATAAAATTCTTACCCGAATATTGATTGCAAAGCCAACTTCCGACGACGACTGCTCTTCTTGATTACATGTGTTGAATCACTGGACAAAAGCAACAAGACACGACTACTTCAGAGGTTCCCAGTGATATTTAGTTACTTAATGAGGTTTTACATACTAAATACTTGCAGCAGATTTCAGTTCAACATTACAATTCAAACAGCAACTAAGAATTCTTTCACACATTTGTACTTTTTCTTCTTCCATGTCTTCCATAAGATTTCCAAAATGCTACAGTTGTAAGAGTAGGTTACTTTAGAAGCTGTGTTTGATGGTACATTCTGAAGCCCTTACTGTGCATGAAAATGAACATACACACTACATCATTGCAATGATGTTGGTGTAAATGTGTTTGTTAGAACATGTTTTACCTTTTCGAGGGTGGTGGGAAAGCACTTTCATGACAGGATTTTCTACGGCTCATGTGTGTACTCTTTCCAGGAGGATCCATCTTAGCAGTGGTGACAGGGGCCTCCCCCTTCTCAGGAACACTCATTGTCTCCCAATGTAGTCCTTCAACCTGAAATGGATGTCATCAGGTTAAACATATGGATAAAAATACAATATAAAAATTGGACACAATGTTCATCATTTTATACTTATAGACATTTTTTCTTGAATTCCTGGCGTTTCTCTCTGAGTCACCTGCTGGATAATTTCCAGTGTAACACATCAAAACATAAGATGGAAACAGTGACAATAACCAAGTTCAAATAACACAGTCCATTTCACCACATGATCATTTTTAGGCCTAATTAAACACCCTCTGAAGCAGAACCATTTCATCCTTTTATTATAGCCTACAGAATCTTGACCTGCCTTCCACAAGCGCAATCAAGGAAGCCTGGGTGGAGGAGCTGGGGTTAGAGATATCTGATGGAAACTGGAAAACAAGCCTAGAAGAAATTCAACACTGTTCCATAAATGCAAGACATTGTCTTATCCAATTCAAGATATTACACAGACTTCACTACTCTAAGACAAAATTACACAAAATATTCCCTAATATTTCTCCAAATTGTGACAAATGTGGTTCTGGTGAAGGGTCACTAGCCCCAGGGTGCGATTTGCCGGGGGGGATGGGGGGGATTATCCCCCCTTCTGGTTTTTATCTTTGCTGGAAAAATATCCTCGCAAATAGGCCTATCAAAATAAACTAACAAAAATGTTGACATGACAGGCAACTTGTGACCCTTTTCTGCAGTCTACATTGCACTCACTTTCAAAATTGCCCGACGTGGTGGAAGCTTTGATGTTTACGAGGTCCCGGACTCAACAGCACATGTGCAAGAAAGTTGCGTTATGTACAGGGATTAGTAACATATCGCTAATGCAAACGACCTGCGAAAATGAAACGCCAAAGCAGCAGTTAGTCCTTTTTTGATGGACCATCAAATAGGAAACAACCTACCCAACTACTTGACTAATGCCTATGTAATGGGAAAGGCTGCGCTCATGTGCCTGTTGACTACACGTTACCGTAATGACGTATGAGCTGACGTCATCCTGACACACTACCGTAAAGGGGGATTCATACTTGTCGTGAGTGGCGCTAGTCTCCTTCATACTTCACTCACGACGATGGCGCGCGCCGTCACGTGACCTAAAATTTCGACACGCCCCCCGTCGTAAGCTCAAAATTCGGCGCGTGTCGCAACGTCGTGCACACGAGGATTTTTCTAACTTGTCGTGCGCCACCAGCGACCATGCAGGTAGGCAGACAAAGCAGGAGTTGCGAAGAGAGGCTACAACTACTGTAGGCTACTACAGAATGGATCCTGCATCATTTTGAGGATAATAAAATGTCATAGAGAGTTATTTTATCTTCTCTCTTAAATGTTGTTCAGTCGAACAATTGTTTACTTTGTTCAGAAGCACGTTGTGTTCGGCGATCTATTTATAAATTCTGCCGCCAGAACAATGCTCTCACATGGTCTTGGAATGATCTGGCAATGTAGGCTACAACAAAAAATATATGTTTCAATGTGGTAAGTCACAAGTCAGACGTTCAGTAGCCCTACAGCAGCCGTGTTTGGCTTTCTATTTTATACATCAGTAGAACTCACGCTGCGAGTTGCGAAAAATACTGCCGTTTCTCTCATGAACAGCAGAGGGCACTTCCGACAATGCGAGCAAGGCGCTTTTGAAGTATGAATAGTCTGTCGCAAGTGATGACGTCATTAATGGTTCTCGCTCCACTCGCGACAAAGTGCGCACGTGAAGTATGCAGAGCCCTTTAGGATGTTACACCCACGGCGGATGGTAATCAATTAGTGATCAGGAGAGCTTTTATTCTTTGTTTTGGCTGTGCGACCGTGATGAGTGACACTGGATGTGTTTGACCATTCGCTTGATCCGATCTGATTTGGTTTGTGCTCCGCGTTGGAAGTGGAGCTGGAAATAACCTCATTGTGTGGAAGGTATGTTGAATCTTTGTGCGCCTATCTGTTTAGCGTGTAAGCGTATGGATCCTAATGTGAGTTGTTTGTGGCAGGAGTAACTCAGCGCTTTCTCTGCTTGTGCTCCGCGTTTGAAGTGGAGGTTGAGGACATCTCCCGTTTGTGAAAGGTATGCCTTTGTGTTCATGTATTTTAAGTGTTTAAGCGCACTGTTTCATGCAAATCCTCTGTTTACGGCAGGGGTTGCTCAGGTGGCTACCTCCCCTGTCTCTGGTTTCTCTGCTGCGTGTGGTGGTCTCATTGAGTCGTGGTGCAAAAGCGAGGACTAGGCGTCCGTGACCTAAACCCGATTGACGGTATGTAAAATGGATGCGTTAACTTAAGTTGGTTTTAATTTTCTTTACGCGCATTCAACTAAATTGCACTCACTCCACAGGTTGCGTTGGGGCGGAGCGCTCGTTCTCTACTTTCTGTGCTTCAGCGGCATCATCTGCGGTGGTATGTAATTAATGATGATGATTCCACCGGTATGTCTTAAATCATGTTACTTCTAGTAGTAATTTGTTTCCACATTCATAGGTGCCTGACTCCTTGGTCAGTTGGAATCCTCAGTCTACCAGCTGATAGCTGTGCCGCTGTTTTGTCTCTGTCCAATCCGTACACGTCTGCTGCTAACTTTTCGCTGCCCACAGCTTTGGGTCAGTGCCCCCCCTGGACGCGGACGTGTGTGTGTGTGTGTATGTGTGCGTGCGCGTGTGTGATCGTATCTTTTTGTTTGTTTCCCTTCGTTTATTTGTATTTTGTTTTGTTTGTCTTGTCAACCCAGTGTTTGTCTGGCCTAAATGCATGGCTTTTGGCTGCGCTTATCTGGGTTTGCGGGGTTAATTTAGCTTGCAGTGCTGTATTTCTTTTGGGTTTGCATGGTGTGACTTCTTTTGCTTTGCTGGCCGTGCCATTATTTTATTTGCTTTGCTTTGCTTTGCCGTGTTATTTTGCTTGCTTGGCTATCTGCCCTATTTTGTCACAATTTAACCCTGCTTGCATGCCAGGTGAAGCGCATTGATCCAAGTGGCCTATGTGTTTTTGTTTGTCCCGCTTCATGTGTCATTTTGTCTCTTATTCCAGGAGTGGAGCGGGTTCTCAGAAGGGAGGCCGGTTACCTAGTGGCAGACGCCCTCTTGTTGTGGTGTGTTGCACTCTTTACAGTGTGTAGGCTAGTAGTGTAGCTCCCAATTGTGTGTTTTTGTAGTATCACTATAGTCCACGTGTGGCCTCGTGGGCCTGTTACTGAAGAACGCCTCCCTCTGGTGGGTCCCTCCTCCACTCCTGTGAATGTTGTATGTAGGCATCATGTCTGTCTGTGTCGTGGCCTAATTCCCTATTTAATGTCAATAAACTATTAGTTCACTGCATATTCTTTTTCTCTCCTTACCATACCAGGTTTTGATTTGTCTTTAAATAAATCCTATTATGTGAATGGAATTCTGTCTCTGCTCTTTAATTGCAACGAACCTGTTTGCTTAACCTTCTGGTATTACCAAGTGATTGAGGTTTTGGTTGGTTGTTGGGGCTATTCCCCATGGCGTAGTCGACTACTTATTGAACTTTACCCCGCCCCACTACACCTACAAACAGGTGCGCAAAAGGGGCGCATTGCATTGCATTGCGCAGCGTCAGTGGGGGAGCTAACAAAGGAAATGTTTAAGACATTTGGGTTGCATCCCAATATGTGACCTTGCCTCCTCCACTTGCGCTTGTCTCCTCGCCCCGCCTCCTGGCCCCTCCTCCGTGGAGAAAATGATAAAGTTTCCCAGCTGTCAGCCTAGCCACAACAACTTTTGAGGGACTGTTTTTCATTCACCATAACAATTGCAAACGAGAAAAAGACTCTACAATTGAGCTTTTGCAAGATATTGAAATATAATGCTGTTGTCAGTGATGTCATCATGACGAGAAGCGAGTGGAGGAGGCAAGTGGAGGAGGCAAGGTCCCATATTAAGATGCACTCTTGGTTTGAAATAGACTACTTTGCTTCCAACTCCCGACTGTTCTTGAGTGGCTATGCAAAAAGACACGCCGACAGTAGGCAGATGTTGCGAGAGTTGTCCTGATCACTTTCCTCAGGGTTTGTTAGCCCACAGAGGAGGTGCGCGTTGTGCCCTCTCGCTAATTGATGAGGTGCCTATTGGATGCAGAATGCAAATGGCAAAAAAGCAGGTGCTCTAGGAAGGGAGGTGCTTTAAAATGGAGCAGAAAAGTTACTGAAATTGTTTAAGTATTTCTGTCTGCACATTAGGCTATGAAACCGTTGTGCCTTAATCGTAAATCTAGGCTACTGTCAAGGCAGACGGAATGGGTGGAGTAGCGCCTGAACATGCAATGAATTTGTATGACCCGACTAAAAGTTTGTAGAAAGTTGCAACGCATGAGGACGACACGTTGAAAGCCCCCTCTGCCTACACTCGGTGGCTATTTCTAGGGTTAGTGCGCTTAGGATTGTGAGTGACTGAAGTGTCTTTGGCACACGAAATGTAGGCTACAGAATTCCCCCTTCGCGATTTCAGTGTAACATTTTTTTGCGCAAGAGATGTCCAACTGCATTAGGCGCAAAAAAAAAAACCCTCTCAATGAAGACGCATTGTCTTAGTGTCCGTGTCCGTGTTGGGGGAAAAAATACACTGCCACGTTGTTTTTGACTGAATTAAGTGTTATTCATTTGATATCATCCAATATTGAGCTGTTAGTCGCGTTAACTTCATTTTGTGACGTCACGTTTCATGAAAAAAAAAAACATCCCCCCCTCTGGTTTTTTGACAAATCGCACCCTGACTAGCCCATTGCTTTGTTCTCTGTCCCAACCTACAAGGATACTGGCAGGGCGTTTTTAAAGTGTTCACTGAAGTCACTCAAAAACCTCTTGAACCAGATGCTCTTCTTATACTCATGGGGTGGTCAGATCAGTCATATAAACTCACAACACATGAACAGCAATTTGTATCATATGGACTACTGACAGCTAAGAAGCTTATACTTACCTTTTGGAAGAAACAACAAGTTCCTTCCCTACAAGCATGGCTTAACGAGCTCACTAACACCCTACATCTTGAGGAAATTAGATTTTCCCTCAGAGATAGAACACGTAATTTTGAAAAAATCTGGGATCCCTTTGTCCATTATCTTGATGCTAATAGGCCAATACATGTAACCAACTAATACATGTAATAACTCTTAATCTACTCTCCCTTCTCTATAGCACTATTTCCTAGTGATATGCAAGTAGACAATCTCCTCTGTTTGTTGTTGGTATGTTGTGTTGTTATCTTAGGGTGGGGGGTGAGATTTTGTTTTTGTTTGTTTTGTATTTTTTGTGGATTATGTACGATGATATTGTCATTTAAGAACCATAACTGTACATAACATTCACTTGTTCCTGTATTGCATTGTTAAAAAAAAAAAAAAAACTTGGAGAACAATAATTCAAACTTGTATATTGTAACTTGTGAATTAAGTCTCTAATAAAAAACCTCATCTGGGAAAAAACATCCTCTGAAGCAGAACCATGGAATTCAAAGTTGTAAAATCCGGAGTACAAAAAAATTGGTTAGTGGAGTGATTCACGTAGATCCAAATAGTGTCAAGAAGTGGCTATCTATCTAACACAGAACCACTACATAACAAGCAAAGATGAAATAGAAACTATAAGTTTGGGTAATTACAAAGAAATAATACATTTTGTTGGCATTTACTGTAAAACTGTGAAATAATAGATTTTTACACCCCATTGCTCCATGCATTCCTCTTCCAGACCAGACCAAAAGTTAGAAGAAACACTGTTAGTGTCTTATTTTGCTTCCATGTCAGAAATCATAACAGCTAGGTCCTATCGTGATCTAGCGGTAGGACACTGGACTACTAAGCTGACAACCCGTGTTCAATTCCTGCCCGGGTCATTTGCCATTCCATCCCTAACTCTCTCTCCCCCTCTCGCACTGTCCTATCATTAATAAAGGCACAAAAGCCAAATCGAGAAGAAATCACAACAGCTTTACAATGTTTAGTAGAGTAGTAGAGTAGAGTATCATTTATTGATCCTGAGGGAAATTAAGGTGTCAAGTAGCACAGTGGTTCTTAACCTTTTTTTCTTAACGCACCCCCTTACCTGTGCCCAAGACAAGCCACGCACCCCCAACCCAAACTTCTACACGTGTACACGCACTAAAAAAGGATTCAAGTGATTAATTAAAATGTCTCTTGTTTAAGACATTAATCAATGCCTTAATGACTTTAGATGGGGACCAAAACATGTTACAACTTGGTTTTAATTTGGCCTAATTGTAATGTTCACTACAGAATTTTGGTCACAACCTTAACACAAACAAAAATCTGCGCACCCCCTGAAATCTCTGGCGCACCCCCAGGGGGTGCCTGCACCCCAGGTTAAGAACCACTGAAGTAGCATATATACATACGTACATAAATATAGAATACGACACAAAGACATTACACAAAGCATTGCACATATATTGACCATACATACATACGGTACATACATACAAACATACATGGGTGGGAGACGTGACGCCTTGTTTTATCGTAACATTGGTTAAAAACCTCCAAAACTGTTATTTTTCCTTTAAAAAACAAATGTCAATGAAAGAAGATGTGATACATTATGTTTCATACTAGTCTTAGATGAGAAGAAACATTTTTGTTAAGCTTTATGTAAAGCCCCCATACTCAAATAGCGGCTCGCGGAACATTTGTGGCTCGCGGGGCATCTATTTTTGGCCCTCAAATAATTTTGATTTTTTTTTTTATTATTATTATTTTTTTTGTGTGTGGTCCGATTGCGCTGTCGGCTCTTATTTTGAAATCGCGCTACAGACGCTAGGAACACGTGCCGTGCCCCTCCCCCTAAGCTAGTTTCTCCCTCTTTCTTGGCCAGTCACTGCAGACTCTGTGTGACGGAGGTCATCTTGCACCTGTTCACCCCCCTCGGGGATCGAACGTGCGACCTCGTCAACTACAACGGTTCGGCAATGGGAGACACAGTACGATACCGCTGGGCCAAGAGACTATATGTATGTATGTATGAGGCTATCGGAGGGAGGTTTTACCAACGTTCCACGCCAACTCTGTGCTAGTTAGCCTCCGTTACACTCTCCCCCTTAAACCTCACTCCAGACCTGCAAACTCGTCAAAGAAAAAAAGGAGACAGTCTCCAACTCTCTGGTTCTGCATGATTCAGGTGAATGACCTAATTGGCCAGGAAAAAGGTGACTGTCACCAAAAGGTGACGAGTTTGCAGGTATGTCACTCCCATCCCGGGTCAGCGGCACCACTGTGACGGAGGTCATCTTGCACCTGTTCACCCCCCTCGGGGATCGAACGTGCGACCTCGTCAACTACAACGATTCGGCAATGGGAGACACAGTACCATACCGCTGGGCCAAGAGACTAGTCTCTCGGCCCAACGGCACGAGACTGTATGAGGCTATCGGAGGGAGGTTTACCAACGTTCCACGCCAACTCTGTGCTAGTTAGCCTCCGTTACATTTGCAGGACAGGCTCCGGACAGACACACCTACAAGGGTGGCATTAGAAGTTGTGAGGTAGACTACAAGGGAAGGACTGTATCAGAGCCTGTAAATAAATTATTTACAAAATTCTCTATGCCTCATTTTTTAAAGTAATGGCCCACATTTGATTGCAAACCACTGACTTCTATAAGACTACAAAAAAGTTATGAGCAACTTTACGATTTATTATTGACTGTTGCATTGAATCAACATTGCATCAAATGTATAGAAGTCAGTGTGCAAACAGTGTGTTAGGACTTCGAATTGGTTTACCAGTACCTGTAGCTAGTTGAAAACACAAATGAAGGGAAATTCTGTTTGAGCTCTGCTGACAGCTAACTAGTGGTAGCCTACTTAAAAACGAATTGCTTGATAAATTTTTCACACTTTTAAACAGTCCCCAAATAGTTTGCTTGAAATGCTAAGACCCACATAAGACTAAAAAAAAGTTATGAGCAACTTTACGATTTATTATTGACTGTTGCATTGAATCAACATTGCATCAAATGTGCCATTTTCTTGTTGGCAGAGGTGTCCTCCTATCTATGTGTCCTCTTTGTTGGGTTCATTATTACATCTGACTCTCATTATGTGAGATTGTGACTTTTGACTTATTTTCTGTTTACCTGTTCATTAAATACTTACCTTATATTTGTTTATGTTTTATATACTTACCTTTTATGTTTGGAATCATCCTGTGTTTGTATATTTAGCTCTTATTTACATACTGCCCTACAATCTAAGAACGCAGTAACTCTGAAAACGGCAAACTGAGAAAAAAGGCTTCAAAGTTTCCCATATGGCGCGACAACTGTGTTGTCGGTAAATTGGTGGTGACACTTCCTGGTAATGCTTGTTTAGGATAGAAATTTAATGCACAAAAAAAAAACATTTATGTGTCTTTTTGCCACAAAAAACAGAGTTACTGCGTTCTTGGCTGGTATTACTGCCACAAAATGGAGTTACTGCAAGAGTTACTGCGTTCTTAGCTTGTATTACTGTCTACTCCCAAACCAGTCCCATTGAAACGTGCAGCAGTAACTCGCAGACATACTGCGTTTTTGTTTTGTACGACATAACCTCTAAATACAACAAGCAGTAACTTTTTTTTGGTCATTTTTGCACTTTCAAAATGAGTTTTCTCCAAAACGGGACGGTGTTGGACCACCATTTTTTGACACAAGACAAATGAGGTAGTTTAAAACCCATTTCCGATATAAAAAAATCGACCATTTTGAGTTACTGCGTTCTTGTTTTGCACGGCAGTATACCTGGACCTGAACACACTCCGTCTCGCCTACACACCTGTGAAGTGATTAGGCACTGTGAACCACTCCCTCCGACGCGCATTGGTGGCGCGAGTCACAGATTTTAATTAATTGGTACACTCACAGGTGCCTGGCAGACAGAGTGTGGGTCAGGACATAGTTTTCGACCGCATAGCATAGCGTCTTCAAAGCTTTACCGCTTATTTCTTTGTTTGTTTTGATAAAATGGAAAGTCAACCGGATTGTAGACAATAAAAGGAAACGACATCTCAACTTTAATGTCACTCTCCGTGCGTGCTTACTCAGGAATGCGCGTCTGAAACGCCATACTCTGTCTCACGTGACCAAGGAAAAGTTTGGTTAGAAAATTGGCCCTTACAAAGTCGAAAACTTTCCGAACATTGACGCAGGATCACACAACCGGATTACACCTTTGGAATACCGTTGTGGCTGGATGTGCGAAGGAAAGGAAAAAAGTTTGCTGCAAACCCCGAAGTTAAAAGGACACACGCGACGAAGACTTCAGCTGCGTTGTGAGTAATCAATGAATGGATGTTTGGAAAATACTTGGACGGAGGAAAAGCAGCACAACTTAATTCATAATTCTTCATGTGTTAAAAACGGACAATTTATCATTTAAGCATGATTGACGCTGATGAGCAGAGTGCAGCGAATGCGGAGGAAGAGTTTAAAACGCTCTGCTTGAAGAGACGCAGAAAGTTAGGAGCATGTACAAGAAAATGCAATGAAATTAAACCCTAACTCGTCGAAAGGGGAGACGTGGACAAAGTAGAGTTACTCATGAAAGACTTTGCAGTTTGCTTGAGAAACTTTAAAGCCATTCACGTGAAAGGCCTACAGGATTTCCTAGATGACGAGGGAAAAGAAAATGACTAGGCTACTCTGAGTGGTACGAACCACGAATGACAAATATGGACTACTTTATCAAAGACGTTGAAAAGTGGATAAAAGAACAACAAAGACAACGGGCAGCAGTTAAACATAAAGACTACACTTTTAATGACCCTGAGATATCATCCTTGGCGAAAATGGTTGCTGGGAGGGCAGAGCTTGTGGCGCGCTGCAGAGCATTGCCAGCGCTGCACGCACGTCTGATGGAGGAAGCGACGTTGAAACACAAGCGAGAGCGAGCTGAGCTGGAAGCACAGCTGGCAGAGGCAGAAGTGAAGCTGCAGGCACAGTTGAGAGCCTTAAGATATGGAACTACCAGCCGTGCCGTGAAAAGGTTCCCAGAGATTGCAGTAGTTGCAAAGCCTCTGCACAGCATCTCCAGTGAAGCTAAAACTTCCACCAAAAGCCACCAGAGCCCAAACAACCCACAGCATGACCCCAGCCAAGAAGACCGTGATCCTGATGATGATTATGATTCAGTGCTGATCATGAGACACTGCACAGCCCAGCAGGCCAACAACCCAGACCGCGCCGCTTCAGACGATGGTAACGGCGTCACCATTGACATCATCGCCACCGCTGCAGCTGATCGCATGGTCGACGGCACAGCTGATGGCATGGCTACCGCCGCAGCTGATGACTTCGCCGCCGCAGCTGATGACATCGCCGCCACCGCCGCAGCTGATGACACCGGCGCCGATGCCGCAGCTGATGACATCGACGCCGCCACAGCTGATGACATCGACGACGCCGCAGCTGATGACATCGACGACGCCGCAGGTGCGGACATCGCCGCGGATGACTCTTCAGACATCGACACCGCAGGTGATGACCCCTTAGACATCGACGCCGCAGGTGATGACCCCTTAGACATCGGCGCAGCCGCCGATGAACCCTCAGACATCGCCGCAGCCGCCGATGACCCCTCAGACATCGCCGCGGCAGCCGATGACCCCTCAGACATCGCCGCGGCAGCCGATGACCCTTCAGACATCGCGGCAGCCGATGACCCTTCAGACATCGCCGCCAGCGCAGTCGACGCCGATGACCCTTCAGACATCGCCGCCAACGCAGCCGCCGATGACCCCTCAGACATCGCCGCCTGCAGCTGATGACCCCTCAGACATCGCAGCCAGCGCAGCCGCCGATAAACCTTCAGACATCGCAGCCGCCGATGAACCTTCAGACATCGCAGCCGCCGATGAACCTTCAGACATCGCAGCCGCCGATGAACCTTCAGACATCGCCGCCGACGATGAACCTTCAGACATCGCCGCCGGCGTATCCGCCAATGAACCTTCAGACATCGCCGCCAGCGCAGCAGCCGATGACCCCTCAGACATCGTCGCCAGCGCATCCGCCGATGAACCTTCAGACATCGCAGCCGCCGATGAACCTTCAGACATCGCTGCCAGCGCAGCAGCCGATGAGCCTTCAGACATCGCCGCCGCCGATGAGCCTTCAGACATCGCCGCCAGCGCAGCCGCCGATGAGCCTTCAGACATCGCCGCCGCCGATGAGCCTCCAGACATCGCCGCCGACGATGAGCCTCCAGACATCGCCGCCGACGATGAGCCTCCAGACATCGCCGCCAGCGCAGCAGCCGATGACCCTTCAGACATGGCCGCCAGCGCAGCAGCCGATGAGCCTCCAGACATCGCCGCCAGCGCAGCAGCCGATGACCCTTCAGACATCGCCGCCAGCGCAGCAGCCGATGACCCCTCAGACATCGCCGCAGCAGACGATGACCCCTCAGACATCGCCGCAGCCACCGATGAGCCCTCAGACATCGCAGCCGCCGATGACCCCTCAGACATCGCAGCCGCCGATGACCCCTCAGACATCGCAGCCGCCGATGACCCCTCATACATCGCCGCAGCAGCCGACGATGGCCCTTCAGACATCGACGCAGCAGCCGACGATGACCCTTCAGACATCGACGCAGCAGCCGATGACCTCAAAGACACCGCCGCTGCCGAACACTCTGATTCCCCTGTCGCCGCTGCCCCCACAGCAGATGAGATCATCGACAGCATCATCGCAGATGACCTCACTGACATCACAGACGTTGTGAAGGACAACGCCGTATGTGTGGTGCCGGCAGCAGAAGGGCAGACTCAACCACCGCCCGCAACAGGGGCCAGTCACTGTTACCGCTATGAGCATTGGCATAAGAAACAGTGGGTGGCAGCAAGGCGTGCAGGTGATCCCTCTCACAGGATGAAGGTGGATGGAATTCTTCAGAATCACCTTGACCTGGAGCTGAAGCAACCCACTTTCAAGAAGGACAGTATAGCTGTCCTGAAATCCTTTCACCGTCGAAAGAAAAGAAAGAAAAAGAAAAAAGAACATCAAAAGTATGTGGCAAACAATGTCGCACTCATTCAGAACCTCTCCAGTGAACATCGGTGGAGGTGGCTCAATAGCCCCCTCTTCCTTCCACCAGGTGGAGAATGGCCAGGTATGCCACAACACCGCAGCCACATCCCTCCTGCTGACCCAGAGCGGTTGCCTGCCATCACTGCGGGCTTGGTCAACAGAGCTACTGCTACCCCAGCGTCCAGCTATCCAGGTGATCCGACAGCGTGGTTCTGGCAGACCCTGGCCGGTCCCAATGATCCAGTGTGAAGCATGTTGGTGCAAACCAATGTGCTGCCAAGATCCGTCAGCATGTTCTACATGCTTCTTGAAGGTGATGAAACACCTTCTCATTGCACGCTTTCATTACTGACAAACCCAAACATTCCTGTGCGTGCTCACACACCAGCCCATACACTTGCACTCATGGACTTCACAATTCAGCACCACATACAGTCACTACTGCACATACATGAACTTTGCCACATTGCACCACATGTACATTGGACTTCGATTTTTGGAACTCCTGAAGCTTTTTGAATTTTGAATTTTTCACTCAAAGGACTTGACTGGCGCACAAATGAAAAAACATAAAAAGAGAGATCATCTCCACAAAAAAAGGAAAAAAGGGGAAAAAAAAAAAAAAAAAAAAAAAATACACCCCCCCCAAAACCCCCCTAAAAAAAAAGCCAAAACGAAAAAGAAAAAAAACAATGGCTAAACAAAAAAAACACAGAAAAGGGGAACCAAAAAAATCTTTGCACAAATGTAAATATGTAAATATACACTGTAAATATTGTTATTTTGATATTTGGTGTAGCAATGTAAAACATAGAAAGTTTAGTTAATTCTTTTCACTCCTTAGTCCTTATGACTTTTGGTACAGTATATAGACTGAATTATTATTTAGGAATGTTAAGAGATGTATGACCTTCTACCTTATATTTTATGGCTCTTTTTGGTAATTCAGTTAGTAATTGCCTTGCATAAACAGTGACAATTAGAGGCCAGTGTGTAGGAGCCATATTTGTGATTTTTGTGACTTTTGACTTATTTTATGTTTACCAGTAAAAAGAAGACTTTTAGTTTGTTAAATACTTACCTTATATTTGTTTATGTTTCATATACTTACCTTTTTATGTTTGGAATCATCCTGTGTTTGTATATTTAGTTCTTATTTACATACCTGGACCTGAACACACTCCGTCTCGCCTACACACCTGTGAAGTGATTAGGCACTGTGAACCACTCCCTCCAACGCGCATTGGTGGCGCGAGTCACAGATTTTAATTAATTGGCACACTCACAGGTGCCTGGCAGACAGAGTGTGGGTCAGGACATAGTTCTCGACCGCATAGACTCCGATATCAAGGCTTTATCGCTTATTTTCTTTGTTTGATAAAATGGAAAGTCAACCGGAATTCGTGTCAGCCCGGACCGGACCGGCCCTTTATTGGGAGGAATTTTGAAAAACTGGCCCTCGGGGACTTTTAATTGAGTACCCCTGATGTAAAGGTTTATATGTCAAATATCCTGCGGTGTGACTGTAACATTAATGAAACCAGGAATATAACATATATATAATATATATATAAATTAACCAACAACATTTTTAATAATGTATGAAGCATTTGGCATGATTGCATAAATATTAACTTTATATTAAGATATGTGAATGTGAAAAAACTCAAGACAGTAATATTAACTACAAGTTCAATTTCGTAACACAAATTGCGTCCTGGGGGGTGACATGTATGTCAATGTTTGTGAACGGGCAGCTGCAAGGCCAACTACAAGGGTCATAGAGACAGGCTCCTGACCAGTCACTGGGTCTTTCTCAAAGTCTAGGCCAGTGTCCTTCCAAGTGTATCAGCCTAATTAGTCACGCCCAGTGATTGGATACCCTTTATTAGTCATACCCAGTGATTGGATATTCTGTAGAGTTCACCAAAAAGTATCCAATCACTGGGCGTGACTAATTAGGCTGATACACTTGGAAGGACACTGGCCTTGCATTTGAGAAAGACCCAGTGAGTGCATCTTAATATGGGACCTTGCCTCCTCCACTCGCGTCTCGTCATGATGAAATCACTGACAACAGCATTATATTTCAATATCTTGCAAAAGCTCAATTGTAGAGTCTTTTTCTCGTTTGCAATTGTTATGGTGAATGAAAAACAGTCCCTCAAAAGTTGTTGTGGCTAGGCTGACAGCTGGGAAACTTTATCGTTTTCTCCACGGAGGAGGGGCCAGGAGGCGGGGCAAGGAGACAAGCGCAAGTGGAGGAGGCAAGGTCACATATTAAGACGCACTCAGTACCTCAGTTATTGGAGAGTGCTGTGGAAGCTTAAGGTGACCATTAACCTCTTAATATGTCTTCATATTGCAATGTTTCTGTCACGCAATGCTTAGGTTCATTTTATGGTGTCCTGTAGTATGATATTCCTTATAGAAGGAAAAAAAGTTTTTTTTATAAATGAAAACACATATTAAGATTAAACACAATATCATTATCAAGTTAGCATGAGCTCAGATGTCAGTCATGTATACAAAAGGATTAAAATGGCCATAATGCAGTGAATTTCCTGTGGTGCGACTTCATTTTCCTGCGGTGTGACATGCCTTTGCAATGTATTGATGCAAGACACATTTTCTCAAAAATGGCAAAAATTAGGTGAAATTCCACATACCACTTAGTGCTTTATTTTTTTCTATTTTTTTCACATTTTTAAATCAATTTTTTCAGGAATTGGAAAAAACATTTTTTGTTTGTTTGGCGTTACGCCCTTAAACGTCAACCACCAACATACATACATACATATAAGGTCAGATTATCTCTTGTGAATATGTATGTATGGTGAAAATATGTGCAATATTATGTTTAGCTCCATTTATTTTTACTACACAAACAGCAAGCTTTGTTGTATTCCCTTTACCACACTGCCTGTGTTCTACACAGACGTCTGGTGAGGGACCCGATTTGGCATCCCCAGTTTTCCTTCATCGCTTTGCATTGAGGACTGGTATGCATTCTGTCCTGTGGATGGAGCCACTTTTAGTACTTGTATGAAGGGAAACAGGGGAAACCAAATCGGTTGCCTCACCTAAGAACTAGGTAATGCAGGGGTGGGGAACCTATGTCTCGAGGATCGTTTACGGCCCTTGAGGCCATCTTATCCGGCCCTGATATCATTTAAATGTTCTGCAGCTTTATTTTTAAGACGAGGCAAATCGGGGAGGGAGAGTAAAATGGACAGCAGGGTCCTCAACGCAGTGAGACAACAGTGTTTTGTCTTCTTTTGCATTCTGCTGGATGATACCAAGGAGGGTGGATGATATAAAGATGGCTAATAAAGACTGATTTTAAAGCTCTGTTGTATTGCCAGGAGTAGGAGATACCGTAAGCCAAGTTAAATAGCCTCCTGGCTTGCTACCTTTGCGCTGGGCCATGGCTCACATTCACTCACATTCACCTGGCTCTCATCAGATGTCTGTGTGTCCACAGAGCTCCATGTGGAGCTATTGAAAAGAGTGGGAGCTACTACCTCCTAGGGTGGGGAATTGTCCCGTGGGCCATTTGCGGCCCTTGAAGCTATTTTCCACAGCCCCTGATATAATTTGAATGTTATGTAGCTTTGCATGAAAGGTGACACATTTTGTAAAGGAATCTTAGAAATTACATTTGCTATACCATTAAGTTACATTTAAGAGACATAGAGAAGGTGTGTTTGTCAGAATGGAATGGGCCTTCCTCAGGCAGTGGGGGCTATGCAGATATTCCCCAGAAAAGAGTAGAACGAACAATTTTCTGTGATGCCTGTATGGCCCCTTAGAAATCGAAAGTGAAACTTAATTTAAACTAACAATATCCTCATTTTAAACAGCGCCACCCGCCAGAGGCCAACATTATTTACATGTAGCCAAATCTCACATATAGCCTGGTTTATCAGTCTACCTCATCTTCGCTCATTCACATCGCACTCAATGCCTGCTGTATGCTTTATTTCACCATGATTCGCTACATTCCAGCAGACGCAGCCGGAGGCCTATTTCATGCTGGAAAGACTTTGACTTTTTGACGCCATGGCATTGTCTAAGCGCATTTCTGCTTTGTCCGGACTTAATATTACTCTGATAACAAGTAATAATTATAGCTACAAAATTGTGTAGACATTTAGCCTAAAGTTAAAATCAACTTTACCTTTTCCGTCATATAGAACCGTCCATCGTAGCGATAGCCTAGGCCTAGGCTACTTGCCTTCGTAATTCTCCAGCAGCATAGGCTATTAAAAAAAAAAGTCAAACTCTAGTCAGTCCAATCAAAGCCTAGTTAGCCTACATATTAACATAAATCGCAAAAAAGAGATCGCAATCAATGAACATGGTATGTTATACATTTAGAGTGCTTCCGGCCTTGTCGAGTAGTTCTAGCGTGCCGCGCCCATCTCTGAGGTGACTTCCAGAGCTCTATTTCTTTCCGTGGAGAAGTTTAGCGCTGGATGACAAGGGGGAGGTACTCTATATGCTCAGAGGGGAGGGATGTGTCATCCAGACCCAGAGCCATTGATAACTCTGTCCAGACCCAGTGTTGGGTAAGTTACTTTGAAAAAGTAACTAGTTACTAGTTACTAGTTACTTCTCCAAAAAAGTAACTGAGTTACTTCCTGGGTTACTGCGGTATCAAAGTAACTAGGCCTAGTTACCAGTAAAAGTAACTATTGCGTTACTCGCCCCCCGACCATGTTTCATAAACCACATAGAGAAGGACGGTAAAGACAGGTAACGTTACAAACAACAATTTATTGCAACATAATAAACCAAAGCCACTGGATGGACAAAATATAGGCCTATATAATTTTTTTTATAAAAGAAAATAACACATTTTAATAGGCTTATTTAAATTCAACTGAAAATGTGCATGTTAAATCCAACTTTAAATTACTACTAAATGTAGTATTTACATTTTAATTATTACTAAATGCTACCCTTTCAAACAAGACTACGATTACGTCATTTTGTAGTTCACAGAGTCGTGAAGCAGTAAAAGACGCGACCTGTGACGCGACCACAAAATGCGGAAGTAGCCACTTTGCGTCTTTGTCTCGAAGCGTGCGAGTTGAGTTTGTGTTGTTATCAGCGAACTATCAGCGAGCTATTTCATCGTGGTTAGTGAGAAGTTGAATCATGATGAAGTTCTGAGCATGTTATTTACCTATTCTGACTCTGAAGGACCGTTTTTATCTCACGAGGAGGATAATTATCGGACGATCACTACCGCGGCGAAACTTCCGAAGGCAGTGATGCCGACATGCGAAGCAAGGATGTTCTCTAAGCACACACACACACACACACATTTAAACTCACTCGGTGACTTTATCCTATCTCAAGTGAGTCGGTGGTAGTGGCGAATGCAGTCGTAGTGTCCATACAGGTATTGGTGGAGGAATTAGGGGTGAGAGAAGTGGGTCTGGTAATGTTAGCTTGCGCTCCCTCCATTCAGCCCCCGGTGATGCGGGTAGCCACCTATCCGGACGCAAACGCAATAATCCTGGGATCAGACAAACACTGTTCACCAAGCAGCACACACGCACTCATTTTGTCCCTCTTTCTGACTTCTACTGGGTGAATGGCAGCGGCGAACGTGGCCATATCTCCGTATGGAGAGGTTTTGGTAATAGAACGCACGGTGACGACGCATAGGCTACCCTAAAACAGTAACGTGCAGTAACGGAGTGTATGAAATTGTAACGGCGTTATACTGACAGTAAGAATAATTAGTTAGATTATCCGTTACTGAAAAATGTAACGGCGTTAGTAACGCCGTTTATTTAAACGCCGTTATTCCCAACACTGTCCAGACCTAATCAACCAGATTTTATCTCTTGGGCAACCACTGCAGTCCAGTTAGGCTTTAAGTGCATTGTTCCTGTTATAGGCCTATATGCACATTAGGAAGTAGTAGGCCTATTGTAATTTTTTCAATGTCAACTAAATCCTGGACAGTCCCACCGCATGATGGAAGTGCATTTCGGAGTAGTCCTCATGTCACCTCAGGAGGGAATAGAGGCTGAAAATGACCAATGTCCTCACGAGTTACAGTTTTAGAAGGAACTTTAAATGTAGGACAGCAATTGAATCAATACAAAAAAAATACAGTCATACAATATTGTCCACTGGCTCACCCCATCTCACAAGGTCAGTAGGCAATAGGCCTATTTTTGATTTGAAGACACACTGTGGTGTGTTTTTTGTATCTTTATTATTCCAAGTCTACTGTCGCATATTAATTTATTTCCAAATGCTGCACAGATATGGAATGGAGAGTAGGATAGTGGACAACTTCTATCGCTGTACAATAGAAAGCATATTACCGGTAACTGGTAATTTCACACCCGAAGACAGAAGAGACCTCCAGCGAGTCATCAAATCTGCTCAACGGACAATCCAATCAGACCTACCCAACATCCAGGATCTTTACAATCAGCGGTGTCTGAGGAGGGCCAAACAAATTATAGCTGATCCACATCTCCCCAGCTACACACACTTCACCCTTCTATCATCTGCCCGGAGATACAGGTGCTTACGTGCCCACACCAGCCGACTCAGGGACAGCTTCTTCCCTAAATGTATCAGGCTGTTAAATTCAAAAACATCAACATAGGAAGGAATCCACTCATCACATCTCCCCCTTTCTCCAACCTGCCTTAAAAAAAATGCAGCTTTCAACTTTAAAAAAAAAAAAAAAAATGTTTAATTCTTTTATTTTTTTTTCCTACTTCTATTTTTGCCTTTTACTTTCTTTTTTAACCTTTTTTGGGACTCTCAGAGCAGGGAAGCTTTTCATTTTATATATATGTTTCATATATACACATGACAATAAAATATCTTGTATCTTGTATCTTGTATCTTGCTAATGTCTGTTAATGATCTCACTGAAATCTCACACTCAGCACATTCCGAGAATGCTACTGCATAATAAATCACTTCTGACTTTTGTCTTCCAAGTGTTTTCTTTATTCATGTATTTTCATCATTGCAACATGAAAGCTCCACATCAGAGTCAAGAGTCAAGAGGTCTCCGTGGT
>NC_085857.1:45831143-45836143 GCF_034702125.1 Engraulis encrasicolus | reverse complement strand
TTACATCCCTCCCTCCCTCTCTCCCTCTCTCCCTCTCTCTCTCTCTCTCTCTCTCACCTGTCATCCATGGACTTCCTCTACTTCCCTCTCTCTCTCTCTCTCTCTCTCTCTCTCTCTCTCTCTCTCTCTCTCCCTCTCTCCCTCCCTCCCTCTCCTCTTGTGACAGTAGTCTCTCTTCTCTCTCCTGTTTGTATTTCTCCAGTTCCGAGTGGTAGATGGTCCGTATCTCTCTCTCTCTCTCTCTCTCTCTCTCTCTCTCTCCCTCCCTCCCTCTCTCCCTCTCTTCTCTCACCTGTTCATATTTCTCCAGTTCCGAGTGGTAGATGGTGCGTATCTGGGCCAGCTTGTTGCGGTAGTCCGAGTGCTCCTGGCTGTTGTCGTCCAGGGACTCCCCGGCGGCGGCCAGCGCGGCTGCTGCGGCGGCGGCGGCCCCCTTCTCCGGGCCCGACACGCCCTCCGCCAGCAGCATGTTGTCCAGACGCATCAGCTGCGCGTCCAGGGGCTCCTCCTCGTGGGCGCCGCGCATACTTAGGACTACAGGGAGAGAGATGGGGGGATGGAGAGAAATGGGGGAGAGGGGGAGATGGGGAGAGGGGGGCAGAGGGAGGGAGAGAAGGGAGAGAGAGGGGGACAGAGGGAGGGGGAGATGGGGAGAGAGATGGGGGACAGAGGGAGAGAGAGAGATGGAGAGGGGAGAGGGAAAGAGAGGTGGAGAGATAAAGAAAGAAATCAAGAAGAAAGAAAGAAAGAAAGAAAGAAAGAAAGAAAGAAAGAAAGAAAGAAAGAAAGAAAGAAAGAAAGAAAGATCAGAGTTTGGAAAGAAGGAAGGGGAAAAGAGAGAGAAAATGATTGTAATAACTTAACTTAACTTAACTTAACTTAACTTAACTTAACTTAACTTAACCACACACACACACACACACACACACACACACACACACACACACACACACACACACACACACACACACACACACACACACACACACACACACACACACACACACACACACACGTCCTAGCAGTTTTTGGAACGGTGTTCCCTGCCTGCCATCTTTTTTGTGGCACTGCTCTCGTTCATTCCCTATTTCAACAGCAGAGGGCAGTCTTTCACCATTCACTGCCATGCCAATTGACCTGATACACCCGAAAGAGCAAAAAAAGAGAAGCACGAACATACTTCAGAACACAATAGACAACTGATAACAAACACGCACGCACGCACGCACGCACGCACACACGCACGCACGCACGCACGCATGCACACACACACACACACACACCTGCACCTTGCGGCCTTGCTTGAATAGTTTCATTTTCACATGGAACTGTTAACAGGATTCTGTCCAATTTCAACACACAGTTGTATTGCTCACACCATCCTTGACTTGTCAGTTCCCGAAGAGACTGTTTGTTCTTGGCCATTCTAATGGGGTCATGGTTTACATGTTTACAGTTTTTTTCAATTGCTAACAAGCCCTTACCCATACTTTGGATACTTTTTCTAAACTCTTAACACAGACTACCACCTACCAAGCACAATTGGCCAAACGGTTCATTTTCTTCTCAAAAGCACACACTGTTAAATATACACAAAGAAATGCATTCATTGACTGCTAATTTGTGTGAAAAAGGCATGTTATGTGTCAACTCTATGGCAATGGAAAGCCCTTGGTGTGCTAACTGTATTAAGAGTTTTGCAAATGTCGCTGAGGTTTGGACAAAAGCTTGTTAGCAATTGAAAAAAAAAAACTGTAAATAACATAATCCAAAATATCTTTGGGGCTGTAACGATACACCCACCCAACTCATGATTCGGTTCATATCGCGATTTTTTACCTACAGTTCGATACACCCCTTGATTTTGAAAATATATTGTTTTGATAATTGTTTATGGCTAGACTACAGATTACAGGTTACAAGAGGCCACTGAAATATTTTTGATAGGTTAAAATTAAAAATGATATTGACTTGAAGCTTGAGAGCATCACCACATCATATCATGTGGTTGTTTTCTGGACTGAAAGGTAACAGAACTTTGAAAGGGCATATCACGATATTCCCATCTTGCATCACGATAGAGTATTGTGACTCTGCGTATCACGATTTCTCGGTTCAATACAATATCGTTAACTTGCAGCCCTAAATATCATTAAACTGTAAACACACCACCCGCCCCCATTAGAATAGTCTGGAGTTGTGAAAAAAGCCAAGAAAAACATGTTGCGATATTACAAGTCAAAGGTAGAGCAATCAAAAGAACTCCATGCTGAAATTAGCCAGAATACTACTCTAACAATGATTAAAGTCTTGAACACACACACACACGCACACACACACACACACACACACACAAACACGCACGCACGCATACACACACACACACACACACACACACACACACACACACACACACACACACACACACACACACACACACACACACACACACACACATCCACACACACACACACAGGCAGAGTAATGACTTGGCCCTCTGCTCAAACACACACCCCAGCCGTCCAAACAAGCTTAAAGGACTAACGGGCCAAAAGTTGAGATTAGAGTTAAGACACTTAGCTTCCACAACCAAGTCTGTAGAAGGGAGAGAGGGAGAGAAAGTGTTTGTGTGTGCACTCACTGAGTGCGTGCGTGTGTTTGTGTGTGTATGTGAGCAGGTATCCTATTCTGTCACACAAAACAGAAACAGGACTCGCTCGCATCCAATTGAGAGATACGGAGACACAGGTGAATAATAGGAGAGCGAGAAAGAAATGTTCTCACATGCAAACAACATGCAAAGCTACTCTCTCACAATAACACCTGCAAATGTTTACAGACACTATCCGTCCTTGTCTCTCATTCGTACACAAATATTTACACCACACACACTGGACAAACAAGCAGGCCACCCAAACATGTGTTCACAAAACACTCTCTCTCTCACACACACACACACACACACACACACACACACACACACACACACACACACACACACACACACACACACACACACACACACACACACACACGTACGTGCACACACACACACACACACACACATAAACACAGACACAGACACCAGGGCTTGGTGGCACCTGCCAACCGGCCAAATACTGCTACTGTATAAAACTTGGCTGTGGCTACTAGTAACAATTTCAGTCTCACTTGCCAATTTGACAGGTAACTTATTATTTGGTGTGACAAATCACAGAAGTTGCATCAATTGTTTGCATTAAATATAAGAATATTCTAAAGAAATAAAAAAACAAGAACAAAACTCTGGCTAGCAGAAAGCCCAAATGGCTAGTGACCACTAGCCACAGTGGCCAATGAACAATAAAGTAAACAAGCCCTAGCAGACACACAAACAGACACAGACACAGACACAGACAGAAACACACACAGACACATGCGCACACACACACACACGCACATGCGCACGCGCACGCGCGCACACACACACACACACACACACACACACACACACACACACACACACACACACACACACACACACACACACACACACACACACACACAGAAGAGGGAGGGAGCCAGTCAGAGAGGGAGTTTAATTAAGACAAGCTCATGAGGAGTCTAAGGAGGTCTGAGTAACGAGCTCTCTCACACACACACACACACACACACACACACACACACACACACACACACACACACACACACACACACACACACACACACACACACACACACACACGAGGAGCCTAAAGAGGCCTGAGTAACGAGCTCACACACACACACACACACACACACACACACACACACACACACACACACACACACACACACACACACACACACACACACACACACACACACACACACACACACACACACACACACGAGGCGCCTAAAGAGGCCTGAGTAACGAGCTCTCATTTGAGAGGTCATTAATTTGCACCGTTATGCAAATGAGCTGGCAATTAAGCCTCCAGAATCCGGTGAGGCTAGCCAATTCATTACAGCGGACACACTAGCAACACACACACACACACACACACACACACACACACACACAGGGTATCTGCACATTTTTCATCACCCAATTTAATGCTTTTTAATACCATTTTTAATACCTCCAACAGTAAAATTAATACCACTACACGGGTGTGCTTGTGTGTGTGTTACATGGTATAATATTGCTATTGTTATTACATTGCTATAATCTAATGTAATAAATACATTCACACTGCTCACTGTGTTATTTTATTCTCATTGCCTGCTCCCTAGTCACTTTCTGCACCAGATGTTTGTCATGACTTATCAAAGAGGTTTCTGTATGATGTGGGAGTTGTCATGTCATGTCCTTAGATAATTCATTATAATTTCAAATAAAGTAGCCAGCATCTGTGTAACTCCATGTGCTAAAACATTCTTTCAGTTGATCTGGCTGCTGCATAGGTGGGCCCAAACTCTAACACCCTAGTCATTTTTGTGCTTAATTTAACCATAGAGATGACAACAAAAGAGTGAGGTGGCGCGCACACGCACTATCCATTAGATTAAAACATCATTAACCAAAAAGTCATCCAAAACTGAAACAATTTCAAAATTGTGTATATTTGAAAAGTTTGATGACATTTCATGAAATACCTTCAATATAAAAATTAAAAATGGACCAACAATTCATCTTTTATAATGGATAAATATTGGAGCGCAGTGCACCTTAGTCTAAAGCCCCCTGCACACTGGGCAATACGGTCACCGCATCACCGGAGTGGTAGCCACCTAGTGGACACCGTATTACCTCAGAAAAACTCCTGCAAGCAAGGTCTAGTAGTGGCTGGTTTGAAACATGGTGGAGGGAGCAGAAAATGCCACCAAACCTCTTTATTTGAACACTAAAAACGCTTCGTTTCACTTTTTTGTAGTGTGTTAGGCTACTGATAAAGATCATGTGTGAAAAGTATTGCAGTGTTTGGTGATGAATTTGGTTTTCGTAATTTCGTATCAAATCATAACTGCTTGTTTTC
>NC_085857.1:45821143-45826143 GCF_034702125.1 Engraulis encrasicolus | reverse complement strand
GGTGCAGCCTTGGCCTAAAGGTTAGGGAGGTGGTCTTAAGATCAGATGGTTGCAGGTTCGAACCACACCCTTGCCTCTCCCTACACCTCTGTCAATGACTAAAGTGCACTTGAACAAGGCACCTAACCCCACGTTGCTCCAGGGGCTGTAACCAATACTGTATTAATAACTATAAGTCACTTTGTATTAAGGATAGACCGATATATACAGGTCCTTCTCAAATAATTGGCATATTGTGTTAAAGTTCATTTTTCCCCCCATAATGTAATGATAAAAAAATAAACTTTCATATGTTTTAGATGCATTGCACACCAACTGAAATAATTCAGGTCTTGTATTGTTTTAATATTGATGATTTTGGCATACAGCTCATGAAAACCCAAAATTCCGATCTAAAAAAATGACATATCATGAAAAGGTCTGATTCTCGAATCAACGAATTAACTCTAAACACTGGTAAAAGCGTCCTGAGGCTTTAAAAAGTCTCAGCCTGGTTCATTACTCAAAACCGCAGTCATGGGTTAGACTGCTGACCTGACTGTGTTTAACATTGAAGTCAATGGCGGTGGCATTGCATGAGGGTTATGGAATCCCAGATTTCCTTTATGCTTAGCTGTCAGCTGTTTTTTGTTCTTTGATCTGGTGACCCACACTTCCCTCTTCATTATACCCCATAGATTTCTATACCACGCTTAGGTATTTTGGTGGTTATGGACATTCTAATTTGCCAGAAATGAAACCCCATTGAAAGTCAATGGAATGTTCTGTCTGGTGATTTAGAATGTCCATAACCACCAAAAAGCAATGTTGAGCGGTAGGATTTGGCGGTGTTCTGACAAACGGTCCTGCATTGTAATTTTATCCTACGTTAGGATGTTCTGTCAGACAAGTATGTTACATCGCCAAAGATAGACGTCAGACATGTTTGTTCAACAACTTATCCTGATTTTTCCGAAAATGTCCTTCCTGCTTCCTGCAATCGCGTGAGATCAAACAACCTCCAGACCATGAATACGAAATTAAATGGTAGTATTATGGGATGGTCAGGACCAGGTTTAAGTTTAGCTTACATTGCATTACACTACACTTAGCTGATGAGTTTAACCAAAGCGACTTTACAGGACATTGGTTACAGCCCCTGGAACAATGTGGGGTTAGTTGCCTTGCTCAAGGGCACTTCAGCCACGGATGGAGGTGTGCGGAGAAGTAAAGGTGGGATTTGAACCTGCAACCCTCTGATCTTAAGACCACCGCCCTAACCATTAGGTCACGGCTGACCTTGGTTTAACATCAAGTCTGCTTCAGTCAAGTCATTTTAGTCAATACAGTCTGTTTTGGTTTTTAGAAATATCCAATACAGTCTGATTCAGTCACAGTCTTAGAATTTACAGTGTGGATGGAATGCCTGATGTGCACAAGCTTGGAAAGCTCAGTCCTTTCTCTCATTTGAACTAACCTCCTCACCACACACGCACGCACGCACGCACGCACACACACACACACACACACACACACACACGCACGCACACGCACGCACACACACACACACACACACACAACCACCTACCCTCATCCCCATTACCCTGACAATGCTAATCAGGTAATGGACCCAATCAATTAGCATCCCCCCACCCCCCACTTTCACCATCACCCCTCACCACCACCGCCACCACCAGGGCCACTGACAGCTTTGGCTAGGCCCAGGACAAAGGCATCTAAAAGGGCCCCTTACCCAATACATACAATCAGGGCTCTCTGAATGTGCGGTTGGCTACTAAGATTAATATCTAGCTATTTTGGCTCATGATGAGAAATGCTAATTTAGTAGCCTGATTATCATCGACTTTCATCAACCAAGAGCATAACAATTAACATTTCCCAAACGGCATTTCCCAAATGGCCTCGCTTGGTTTGCTAATCATTGTTTGCTTCCCAACAAAGTGGGAGGAGTTCCTCTATTTGCGGAAACTCAGAAAGTACTTGCATTGCTCTTGACCTGACTAGTAGCAACGCTGAAACTGTTGCGTCACTAGGAGGGCACGGTCTGGCTACTGATTTAGAGCCTTGCATACAATGTAATGAGGACCCAATTACGGATGCCTTCACTCTCTGGGCCCAGGACAACTGAACTGGTTGTCCCCCACTCCCACTACCTCTACCAGCATTACTTTAACATCCCACAACCCCCACCTCAACCTTCCCTTCACCATTTGCTTCACTTGGGGCCTCCTGTGACTACTCACTACTGCAAAAGGTATACAGGAAGAGATAAAGATAAAAGGTGTGTGAGAGAGAGAGAGAGAGAGAGAGAGAGAGAGAGAGAGAGAGAGAGAGAGAGAGAGAGAGAGAGAGAGAGAGAGAAGTAAGTATAGTAATATTTAATTGGGATTGTGTTTGTGGGTGTAGTGTAGCCTTAAAACATGGCCCAATATACCCAAAGATGACATTAGGGCTAGTTAGGTTACAACAGAGGACACCCACGGCTGCTGTCCTCCACGCAGGCACACATATGAACAGACCTCCCCGTCCGTGCGTCCATGCGCATGCAAATCAAACGACAGCGTGTGCCAAGCGCCCTCCAAAAAGCAATCTATTTACGCCGAGACGGGATGCGTTTGCATCATAAATAGCCTAGTGCTTTTATACGGACTTGGCTTTTGAAATGCAAACACGTCAAAGCTGAGCTTAATGGCTCGGTGGGACTTATTGGCACAATGGAGGCGAATTAGGCCGTTAATGGACTTGGGTTTTATGGAGACACTCATGTGTGCCCCGCGCGAAGGCCATAAAAGTAATGTAAGCCACTGTAAATGAAATCCCGCTATTTGCCCCTGTTTGCGCTTCAGGCCATTTAATAGGTCTACACTTGCAAGTGAGCTACACGTTTATGTTAACAGCCCATATGATACAGCTATTAATGTAGTCATACTGGTAACTACTGCTGTGACTGGTGGTTTCAAGCTGCATGTCCCTCCTCGCTACAACAAGCGCACTCAGGCGACATATGTTTGTAACTGATCCATAAGGCCTAAAGAAAACTAGTTGCACTTACACTTTGCATGGGGTGGGAGATGCCTGAAACTAATAATCTAGTTATCCGTTTGGGTGTTGCAGTGGTTTACGAATGCCCACCAAGAAGGAGGCCATCCAATTTCCAGGATCGTATGCCAGAAACCCTGACTGACCCCTCTGGTTATGTTACAAAATGGTGCAATACCTCCTTAAACCACTCTCCCTTATAATTTTGCACCAGTACACCCCTGTATATTCATTTTATTTATGAATATGTGCTGTAAGAAAATAACGCACATGTTACGCACTGACGACTGAGATGGTTCAATGTTATTCGCATTTTAATTAGGCTGCCATTGCGCATTGTGCGCTTATATGACTTATTAAAAGGAATCTACTCTATTCTATTCTGCCACAGCTGGTTTACCTGGCTTGGGCCTCGTCCAGGCTTTCGTCTGTAATGGCCATGATCTGCTGGAGGATGTCGCCGATGGCCCGCGGCTGCCCCGGGTACTCGTGCTGCTTCCCAGGCGCGTCCAGGTCGGCTATGTCAGGCCGAGAGAGTCCGGTGAGAATATGACCCGCCATCATGTGGGTCTGCTCGTCCATACCTGGGTCCATGATGCTTGCCTTCTAGGTCCTGTCCTGTCCCAGCTCTGTGTTTTGGTTACACGCGAAAGGTATTCTACCACAATTGGTGCTTTGATTTTTTCAGTCCTTTTTAAAAAAAAAATCCTGGATTCGGGTTCAGGATTCAAAATGTGAATGAAAGTGATAGCGTAATAGTGTGCACTAAATGAGGAAAATTAAATAATTTCTTCCAAGTCTTCAAGACGTCCAGGACGAGAAACGATGCACACACAGGTAAACAACAGCAAACTTTTAGGCCTTCAGGGTGCCATGCGCCCACGAAAATCTTGGTACCAAGTGATCTTCTCGCAACAAAACAATTCCGTGATAATCCAGGTAGGCTTTTGGGAAGAATGTCCTTTGTTGACTTTTCAATGATGGATGCGTAAAATATCCTGTTAATCAAGCACTTATTAAAACAACTTTTTTATTATACAGACGCAACGTCCAGCATACGCCCGCTTATTGGCTAAATTGAAAGGGTATTGGTCGATATTAGATTTGGCAGTAGCGGAAGGCAATAGTTGGTTTTGGTTAGGAGGGCCAGCTACTAGCCTAGTTAACAGTCCAAAACTGACCACGGTGAAAACAAACCTGGAGAAAGGAGGTAGGCTTGGGCTGCATTTCAACCAATGAGCTATGGAAGAGAAAGATGGACGTCGACTGGTCTTTGCGGAGGTAAAAGCGGTATCTGTGGTCGTTTCATCTCTATTACGGCTCCTTTGTTATTACTTTGTAATAGGAGGCGACTCCTAAAATGGTATCGGACGAAAATTCGGCCGCAGTGTGCTGCTAGCAGGCTACAACACCAGTCGTTGCGCCGCGACAACAAAAACGCATGACCAGTTGGGAGGGAACCGTCTCGCGACGACGCACAGACCACCATAAAGGGAGTTTAACAATGCGAGGTCTGGTAGAAAATGGCTCACCCCTCGGATTCCCTTCCTCTAGTTTGCAAGAAAGCGGGGCAGTCTACATAATTGCGAACATGCTGCCATGCCGAGCGAAGACAAAAATAGCTTGGGTATATTCCAAAAACAATCATCAATCCCAATATCCAGGTTCTGGTAACTTGAAAGGGGTGGCTCCTCGCACCAGGATTGTCCGTGTTTCTTGGCGTAATCGCAGGCAGACTGGTTCCTATTCTCCGGTGTGAGGTTCTTGACTCCCGGAGGCTTCCCTTTCCCTCCCCCTCCCTGAACGGCTAGCGTAGCGTACTCTAGTGCGCCGCGGAGGAGGAAGGAGTTCCGGACCCCCAACGCCAGTACGTCACACCGCACCCCTTCAGCAGTCCTCAGGGGGCGTGAGAGAAGCGACAGCATGATAAATGCACTAACGCACAGGCAGTCATAATCAGG
>NC_085857.1:45813643-45818643 GCF_034702125.1 Engraulis encrasicolus | reverse complement strand
TGGAGCCCAGGTATGTAAAATGCTGAACAAGACTGATTGGATTGCCATTGATGTGGAAGCCAAGATGTGAAGGAGAGCTGTTACAGAGTTGCACCATGACCTCTGTCTTCTTGGTGTTAACTTGAAGACCGAAGGACTGATACAACGCTGCGATGGTGTCCAGGGCATGCTGCATGGATTCTGGGCTATGTGCCAAGACGGCACAGTCATCTGCATATTGGAGCTCATGGATATGGCAGGTTGATGTTTTTGTCTGAGCTTGGAGCCGCCTGATGTTGAAGAGGTTGCCATCAAGGCGGTATTCCAGGTCTATACCATCTTTGTGCTGCAGAGCGCGGTGGAACAGTCGAGTGATTGCTGCGAGGAGGCAATTGAACAGCACTGGTGCCAGGACACAACCTTGCTTCACTCCAACATTGACCTCAAAGGGATCCGACTGATGTCCTCCCATAACAACTCTGGCTTGCATGCCTTCGTGTAGTTGTTGCAGGATGGAGAGGAACTTCGGTGTGGTACACCAAGTTTGCCAAGTTGTGTCCAGAGCAAGTCGCGGTTGATGGTGTCAAAAGCTTTGCTGAGGTCAATGAAAGCGATGTAGAGGTCTCTGCGCTGGCTCTCTGCTTTTCTCGAGTAGTTGTCGTAGAGCAAAGATCATGTCGGTTGCTGGATCTGCACTTACGGAAGCCACACTGTGTTTCAGGCAGAGTAAGTTCTGAGATGTATGCAACCAGTCGGGAAAGCATAATCTTTGCAAGGACTTTGCCTGCTGTGGAGAGGAGAGAAATTCCTCGACTGTTGCCACAGTCTGCTCTGTCCCCTTTCTGCTTATAGAGAACGACGATGTTGGCATCCTTCCAGTCCTGGGGTACGCTCTCAGACTGCCAGATCTTGGTGATCAAGAGGTGTAAGCGGCGTGTGAGGAGATAGCCCCCTTGTTTGAGCACCTCCGCAGGGATGCCATCGGGTCCTGGGCTTTTGTTATTTTTCAAGCTCCTGATTGCCTTGGATGTTTCTTTGAAGTCAGGAGGGCTGTCCAAATGTCGCATCTGAGGCATAGCTGGCGCCTTTTCAAGGATGTTGGGGTCTGCAGGGTTGCTGTGATTGAGGAGACCTTTAAAATGTTCAGCCCAACGCTCGAGGATCTCTTGGCGGTCCTTCAGGAGGTGGCCTTCAGCAGCAGATCTAACAGGAGTAAGGGTTTGCTTCCTTGGTCCATAGAGAGCTTTGATTGCATCATAGAAGCCATGCGTGTCACTGCAGTCAGCAAGGTGTTGGATTTCTTTTGCTTTCTCCAGCCACCAGGTGTCCTCCATGGTCCTTAGTGACAGCTGTGCCTGGGCTCTAGCCTTGGTGTAGTTGGCTTTTAGCATGGATGACTGTGGGTTGGAGAGCAGGGCTTTGTGGGCCTGTTGTTTTTCTTGCAGAGTCACATGGATGTGGGAAGAGTTGTTGTCAAACCAGTCCTGATGTTTCCTGAGTTTGGTGCCAAGGGCTGTTGAGGCGGCAGAGAGTGGATGGCGGCAGATAGAACTGGCCCGTCTTTGGCATCAGCTTCCTCTGGGACAGAAGAGAGGTTGTATGCAAGGGTGGCGACGGAGGTCATTAATGGTGTCTCGGTTGGAGAGAGTGGTGGTGTTTAGTCTTCTAGTCTTTGGGGCCGTCTTGGAACAGCAAGGTGGGATGACTAGGCGTAGTTTGGATCTAACCATGCGGTGGTCAGTCCAGCACTCTGCTCCCCGCATAGCTCTAGTGATCATCACATCCTGTCTGTCCTTTTGGCGAACTATGATGTAGTCCAAAAGGTGCCAGTGTTTGGATCTGGGATGTTGCCAGGTAGTTTTGAGATGCTTTTTCATCTGGAAGGTGGTATTAGTAATAAGCATCTCGTGCTCTGCACAGAGGGATAGTAGACGTTGCCCATTGTTGTTCATTTTCCCAACTCCATGTTGACCAATGATCTTCTTCCAGATAAGATGCTCTTTGCCCACTCGTGCATTAAAGTCACCCATAAGAAGGAGTTTGTCTGCGGCTGGGACTTTCTGGATGACTTCGTCAAGACGATGGTAGAAATCTTCTTTTGTGTGGTCATCTGCATCCAGGGTTGGTGCATAAGCACTAATGAGTGTGGCAAAGCGCTTCTTGGCAAGAGGAATGCGCCATGTCATCAGGCGCTCACTGATGCCTACAGGGGATTCTGGGATTTGCTGTAGCAGTTTGGTTTTCACAGCAAAACCTACACCGTGGTTACGACGCATGCCTTCTTGGACCCCTTTCCAGAAGAAGGTGTAGCCTGCACCCACTTCCGTCAGGGAATCCTCGCCATGTAATCTTGTCTCACTGAGGGCTGCAATATCTATGTTGTATCTTGCAAGCTCAAGGGCCACAAGAGCTGTCCTTCGGCAAGGTCTGTTGGATGTTTCAGGCATGTCCAGTAGGGTACGAACATTCCAGGTGGCAATGTTCAGGTGAATATTCTTCTTTGTTTTTTGGCCGCAGTAGTGGATGCTCCGATGGCTGCGGCTAGCCATCCAGAGTATAGGGAGCAGACAATTTTAGACACCTTTCCAGGTCCTTCCCCGTCAGGGGGTGAGCAGTGTGGAGCTGCTCAGTCACAGTGGAAGCTGCCGAGGTGATGCGCTGCCCCATCCCACAACACAACGACCGTCACTCCACTGCCGCCTGTGTGCATGGTTTGACTAGGCACTTCCAGCCACATCCTTGGCCTGTGCCTGCCGCCATTCCACATCGCCACAGGGCTTTGGTGGGGGCTTGGGGGCTGGGGTGGAAAGGAAAGGGTGATGGAACAAGGAGCTTGCGCTAGGGAAGAGATTAGGGTGAGGGTAGGGTTGTGCGCAGTCCTTACTCCCACATTCTTCGCTTGAACAGAGTAGCTTCCAGTGGCATGAGGAAACTCACGACGACCTTCACTCTGATTCGAGCTGCAAGGGACTGCCAGTAATCGGAGTCTGCTGGGGTTCTGCCTATTGCCTGTTCCCCACCTGCAGATTTGTGTTCAGGGTTTACTCCCCTAGCCTTCATCCGCCTTCCCAGCCGTTGTGGTACATCTCCCTGTTGCCATCCTCCGCCTGGTCCACCGTTGAGGTCTTTGCTATTTGCCCATAGCTGGGGCAGGGGTTAACGGGCAGCAGGGCGTGTCCACATTGTAGCGGGCCTGCATACCACGTCTCTGGGGCCCTTGCTTACTCCGAGATCCCATTACAACTTTGCCTGGAACCGCAAGGGTACCAGTTACCGTGCGTGGCCACGAGGGAGGCGTGTACAGGTCTTGGCAATGGAGAGGCTGTGTACCGGCAGAGGAGACTTACGCGCTCGGCTCCTCTTTTCGCCTCCCCCCTAGGGAGGTGGCTAGCCGGTGGCCGTAGCTGAAAGCAGAGAGCAACAAGCAGAAGCGACATGCAGCATGCACTAACCTGCACTAACCAGCATGCACTAACCTGCAAGCACTAATTCTACTCCAACACTACCGCACTGACGCATCACATGCCCTGTGTCTACACACACACACACACACACACACACACACACACACACACTCAAACGGTGGGGAAGGGTGCTGCTGGTGATGGTGTCGGTGCTAATGGTGCTCGATGCAGGCTTCAGATTTCATGTGACCTGAGCAGCCTCACACACACACACACACACACACACACACACACACACACACACACACACACACACACACACACACACACACACACACACACACACACAGAGACACACAGACACACACAAATAATGATCCTTCATTTTTCCTTCCCAATTCTCCATGCAAGTGACAGCTACCTGGGACAGCAGTTCATTAAAATCACACATGGGAAACACACAGATTCACACATAGTGGGCACTGTCCTCTGCCACCCCTCAGACACACACACACACACACACACACACACACACACACACACACACACACACACACACACACACACACACACACACACACACACACACACACACACACACACACACACACACACACACAGACGCCCATGCGCATGCAAGCCAAGGAGGTTGTGTTTTCAATCACATTGGTTTGTTTGTCTGTCATTAGGATAATTCAAAAAGTTATGCACGGATTTGGATGACATTTTGAGTTTTTGGATATGACAAAAGGAACAAGTGATTACATTTTGGTGGTGAACCGGATCACGGTCCGCATCCAGGAATTTTAAAAGTTGGGTTTAAGATTGTCAGATGTTTTATTAAACATCTTCCTTGGCGAAGGTCCGTTACACTGGTAGAAGGGTACAAATGATGTGGCCATAAAACACAAAAACAACAACAAATAGGAAACGCTACCCAGGCAGATGATCACAAGGACAGTGTCCAGATTAGTATCACACAGGGCTCGGCAAGTCAGGGCCCAGATGTAGGCGGCAGGGATGGTTTGGGAAACCAAGCATCCTTGCAAAGCCATTTCTGTATAATCATGTCTAGAGACATAGTATATATCATGACTAGAAACTGCCGTGATTTGAAAGGCTATCATTCAGTTTTGTGTGAAATGTGATGCAAAATTTACAAATCTAATTATCTTACACAATTTTTTGTGAAGCAAATGAAGAAATGACACTCGAAAGACAACATACATTATAAGGGTCAATCTCAATTCACCCCTTGGCCCTACCCCTTACCCCTACACATCCATTTGTACCTACGTGTGTATAATGGGGGCTGCCTGTATAGTGACCAAGTCTTAATCTATTACTGAAGGCCCTTGGTATGCCATTGCTCATCAATGTCGTGATGATGTAGTTGAGCATTTTCAGCAAAGAGTGAACGGGCCCACCGGTGTGCCCTCAGCACAAAGAGGCTCTACCTATAAAGTGCTGGGGGGGGATCCCTATTTATGAGGACATGATCATGTCCAGATTAGTATCACACACCGCCAGTAGCCGGTCATCAGAGCCCAGATCTAGTCTGTGGCTGTGTGCGGTGTGCGCTGGTGTGGGAAAGCAAGCGTCTCCTAGCACAACTTT
>NC_085857.1:45798643-45808643 GCF_034702125.1 Engraulis encrasicolus | reverse complement strand
TTGTGTTATTTTGGGACAACTTATAGTATACTTAAATACACTTGAAATATAATTAAGTAGAGCTTAATCACATTTTAAGTTGACTTTTTTGTACTAAAATCAAACTTTGTACAAGTGTACTTAATATACTAAAAATATACTTTACTTTAAGTACATTGTAAGTATACTAACCAAATAACTTTAAAATGTGTTTAATGTGTACTTTAGCATGCAGATAAGTGCAATTTAAGTACATTAGAAATCTATTTCAATGTCACAAGAAAGTACTTTATAGCATGCTGCAGAAGTATATACTTAAGTTGTGTTATTTTGGGACAACTTATAGTGCACTTAAATACACTTGAAGTATGATTAAGTAGAGCTTAAACACATTTTAAGTTTACTTTTTTGTACTAAAATCAAACTTTGTACAAGTGCACTTAATGTACTAAAGCATACTTTACTTTAAGTACATTTCAAATATATTCACAAAAATCGCTTTAAGTACATTTTAAGTGTATTGACTCTAAATGTATTTTAAGTATACTACAAGTAGATTTTACTTTAAGCACATTTCAAATATATTTATTTTAAGTACACTTTAAATATATTTCAAAAGTACATGAAAAAGTCATCAATGTAATTTCTAATTACTCATTACCATTGTACACTGTCTTGTTCACAGTCATCAGCCGTTTACATGAACCTTCCTTTCACCTTCACTTCAGATAACAACCACTTCCTCAACCAGGATTTGAACCCACAATTCACTGAACCACAGACCTGCACTCTAACCACTAGACCACAACTACCTGTTATACAACAGGCACAATTACGTTCTTGAAGTAATAGTCTTGAGTAGTACACTTTAAGTATACTTTTATATACTTAATAATAATACTTAGAAATCATTGGTGGTGGTATGCTTTTATCGAATTAAAGACACTTTTACATGTTTAATTTGTGCGCCAAAAAGTACACTTAAAGTGCACTTAATACACTAATAACACAACTTAAGTACAGACTTCAGTATTGTGCTTAAAAGTTTAATAGGTAAGGCCTTATATGCCTTTTTAAGATCTGTTTGTGCTCTTCAATATGGTGTTTTTACCATGAAAATACATTAACAAAATGGAAGGTGGAAGGTTATTTAATGTTACAAAGCATAATGAATAAATAAGCCTAGGTTAAAATACACTAAAATGATGGTTTAAAAAAAGTACCCAGGTGAAAAAAGTGTACTTAATATACTTAATAAGTATGTATTTTTGTATTTAAAATATACTTCAAAAGTGTGTATTTAAAGAACGTTATTTTGGGACAACTTATAGTATACTTAAATACACTTGAAGTATGATTAAGTAGAGCTTTAACACATTTTAAGCTGACTTTTTGGTACTAAAATCAATCTTTGCAGAAGTGTACTTAATATACTAAAATCATACTTAAATGTAAGTACATTTTAAATATACTTACTAATTCACTTTAAAAGATGTTTAATGTGTACTTTAACATGTGGTTAAGTGTAACTATTTGAAGTATGCTACAAATCTATTTCAAGGTCATGAGAAAGCACTTTATAGCATGCTGCAGAAGTACATACTTAAGTTGTGTTATTTTGGGACAACTTATAGTATACTTAAATACACTGGAAATATAATTAAGTAGAGCTTTAACACATTTTAAGTTTACTTTTTGGTGCTAAAATCAAACTTTGTACAAGTGTACTTAATATACTAAAACCATACTTAACTTTAAGTACGTTTCAAATATTCTTTCTAATACCAAACTTTAGCACATTACTTTTAAAATACAAATACACTTAAAATACACTTAAAATATACTACACCAATAGTATGTCTTCAAATACAATACATTTAAATACAATACACTAATAGTGCATTTTATAATACTACACTTTAACACATTACTTTTAAAATACAAATGTACTTAAAATAGACTTAAAATTGAATATACTAATAGTATATTTAACAGTACCACACTTAAGCACATTACTTTAAAAATACAAATGTACTTACAATACATTTAAATGCAATACACTAATAGTGTATTTTAAAATATTACACTTAAGTATATAACTTTTAAAATACAAAGATACTTAAAATACACTTAAAATATAATCAAGTCAAGTCAAGTCAAGTCAAGTTTATTGTCAATTTCTTTACATGCACTGGTCATACAAAGAATTTGAAATTGCGTTTCTTGCTCTCCCATGCAGACATAGACTAATCTAGGTAAGGACATAGACAGTATAGACATAGACAGTACTCATACATGGACATAGACAGTATGGACGTAGACATTGCTCATACAGACATTTAAAGTGCAAGACTGGACAACAGAAGACTTGTAGAGAACATACATTAAGAGGAGGTATTTTGTTGTTCTTTTTCTAAAAGTCCTGTATAGCGTTCTGACATAGTAATAGTAGCATTTGAAGAAATAAATAATTAAAAAAGGTTTTTATTAAATACACCAGCAGCAGTATGTGTGTGTGTGTGTGTGTTTGTATGTGTTTTGTGTGCGTGTGCGTGTGCGTGTGCGTGTGTGTGTGTGTGTGTGTGTGTGTGTGTGTGTGTGTGTGTGTGTGTGTTTAGTGCAGGTAGAAAGTGCGGTGTGCGTCTGTGTGTGTGTACCTGTGTATGTGTGTGTGTGTGTGTGTGTGTGTGTGTGTATGTGTGTGAGTATGAGTTGTGTGTCAGTGTGTGTATGTTTGGGTTTAGTGCAGAAAGTGCAGTGTGCTTGTGTGTGTGTGTGTGTGTGTGTGGGTGTGTGTGTGTGTGTGTGTGTGTGTGTGTGTGTGTGTGTGTGTGTGTGTGTGTGTGTGTGTGTGTGTGTGCATGTGTATGTTTTGAGTTAGTGCAGGTTGAAAGTTCAGTCACAGATGTAGTAGTGCAGGTGGAATGTTCAGTCGCAGATATGGTGGTGGGGATGAGGGGGGGGAGCGTTGTCAGTGGCCTGGCTGGCTAGAGGCTGACAGTGAAGGGAGAGTGGGTTGAGTGTTCAGTATCTTGATTGCTTGATATATCGTGCTGCTTGCAAGCCTGGTGGTACGGGAACGGAGGCGCCTGTACCTCTTTCCAGAGGGCAGGAGGCTGAACAGTTTGTGTGCAGGGTGGCTTGTGTCTTTGATGATCATCAGTGCTTTCCGGGTGAGGCGTGCGGTGTAAATGTCCTGCAGGGAGGGGAGTGGTACTCCAATGATCTTCTTCGCTGTGTTCACAACACGCTGGAGTGTCTTCCTGTTTTTCTCCGTGCAGCTTCCTCCCCACACTGTGATGCAGCTGGACACGACGCTCTCTATGGTTCCTCTGTAGAATGTTGTCATGATGGAGGGTGTAGCACTTGCCTTCTTTAGTTTGCGCAAGAAGTAGAGACGCTGATGGGCCTTCTTCGCCAGTGATGTAGTGTTGGTGGTCCAAGAGAGGTCGTCGCTGATGTGCACTCCAAGGAACTTGGTGCTGCTCACTCTCTCCACAGCATCACCGTCGATGGTCAGTGGTGGCAGTTGTTTTTGGACCCTCTGAAAGTTGACAACAATCTCCTTGGTCTTGTTGACATTCAGCAGGAGGTTGTTGTCTTTGCACCATCTGGCCAGCAGGTCTACTTCTTCTCTGTAGTGGGTCTCATCGCCCTTAGTGATGAGGCCCACCAGTGTTGTATCATCCGCAAACTTCACTAGATGGTTAGTGCTGTGGGTCGTTGTGCAGTCATGTGTCAGCAGCGTGAACAGCAGGGGGCTGAGAACACAACCTTGCGGAGCCCCCGTGCTCAGGGTCAGGGTGCTTGAGGTGTTATTCCCTACCCGTACTGCTTGTGGTCTCTGCATCAGGAAGTCCAGCAGCCAGTTGCAGAGGGAGGTGCTGAAACCTAGTTTGTCCAGTTTTCTGATGAGTTGTTGTGGTATTATGGTATTGAATGCTGAGCTGAAGTCAATGAACAGCATTCTCACATATGAGTCTTTATTGTCCAAGTGGGTGAGGGCTGGATGGAGGGCAGAGCAGATTGCATCCTCCGTGGATCGCTTGGCTCGGTATGCGAACTGGTAGGGGTCCAGGGTGGGGGGTAGGGTGGCTTTGATGTGTGACAGGACTAGCCGTTCGAAGCACTTCATGATTATGGGCGTCAGTGCTACAGGACGGTAGTCATTGAAGCATGATGGTGATGATTTCTTCGGCACGGGTATGATGGTAGCAGCTTTGAAAAGTGATGGGATGACTGCTTGCTCCAGAGAGATGTTAAAGATGTCTGTGAAGACATCCTTCAGCTCTTCTGCACAATCCTTCAACACTCGGCCAGGTATGTTGTCTGGGCCAGCTGCTTTGCGTGGGTTGATGGTGGCCAGTGTCCTCTTCACACTGGCAGAGGACAGGTACAGGGGTTGATCATGGGGGGGAGGGGGAGTTTTCTGTGGATGAGTGTCATTTTGTGCTTCAAAACGGGCAAAGAGGTTCAGGTCGTTTAGCAGAGAGGTGTTGTTGTCACAGCTTCGTGGTGCGGGCTTATAGTCCGTGATGGCCTGTATGCCCTGCCACAGGCTCTGTGCATCTCTGCTGTCTTTGAAGTGTGTTGTTATTTTGTCCGAGTATTCCTTTTTTGCTTTCCTGATGCCCTGGGACAGGTTTGCTCTTGCTGCTTTTAGGCCAGCTACGTCTCCTGCTCTGAAGGCTTTGTCTCTGGCCCTCAGCAGTCTGTGAACGTCTCCTGTGAACCATGGCTTCTGGTTGGCCCTGGTGGTGATGCGTTTTATTTCTGTAACATCATCAATGCATTTTGTGATGTAGGAGGTCACGGTGTCTGTGTACTCCTCAATGTCAATGTGGTTGCTGTGGGTGGCAGCTGTTTTGAACATGTCCCAATCTGTGGTTTCAAAGCAGTCTTGTAGTCGTGACACGGCTCCCTCTGGCCATTTTCTCACCTCCTTCAGAGCTGGTTTGGTGAGTTTTACCTTTTGTCTGTAGGCTGGCAGTAGCAGAATCGTTAGGTGGTCTGATAGGCCGATGTGGGGGATGGGCTTTGCCTTGTATGCTCCTTGTTTTGGGGTATAAACAAAGTCCAGGGTGTTTTGTCCTCTTGTTGGAAAGTTAACATGTTGGTTAAATTTTGGAAGTACTGTTTTGAGATTTCCGTGGTTGAAATCTCCCATGACCACTGTGAAGGCATCTGGGTGTGCATCTTGTTGTTCACTGATTCCCCGATGCAGCTCGTTCAGTGCCTCGCTTCTGGCGCTGGTGGTGTTGCTAGGAGCGAGGTAAACTGCGACCAGTAGAATGGCGGATATTTCTCTTGGTAGATAGAAGGGTCGGCACTTGATGATCATGAACTCCACTAGTGGAGAGCAGTGTCTCTGTACCACCGTAGCATTTTTGCACCAAGCATCATGTGTATAATACACTAATAGTATACTTTATAATGCTACACTTTAGCCCATTACTTTTAAAATACAAATGTACTTAAAATACATTGAAATAGAATATACTAATAGTGTATTTAACAATACCACACTTTAGCACATTACTTTAAAAATACAAATGTATTTACAATTCATTTAAATACAATACACTAATAGTGTATTTTATAATACTACACGTTAACACATTACTTTTAAAATACAAATGTACTTAAAATAGACTTCAAATTGAATATACTACTAGTATAATTAACAATACCACACTTAAGCACATTACTTTAAAAATACAAATGTACTTACAATACATTTAAATACAATACACTAATAGTGTATTTTATAATACTACACTTAAGTACATAACTTTTAAAATACAAAGATACTGAAAATACACTTAAAATATAATACACTAATAGTATACTTTATAATGCTACACTTTAGCCCATTACTTTTAAAATACAAATGTACTTAAAATACATTCAAATACAATACACTAATAGTGTATTTCATAATACTACACTTAAGTACATGACTTTTAAAATACAAAGATACTTAAAATACACTTAAAATATAATACACTAACAGTATACTGTATAATGCTACACTTTAGCACATTACTTTTAAAATACAAATGTACTTAAAATAGACTTAAAATACAATATACTAATAGTATATTTGACAATACTACACTTTAGCACATTACTTTTAAAATACAAATGTACTTACAATACATTTAAATACAATACACTAATAGTGTACTTTATAATACTACACTTAAGTACATAACTTTTAAAATACAAAGATACTTAAAATACACTTAAAATATAATACACTAATAGTACACTGTATAATGCTACACTTTAGCACATTACTTTTAAAATACAAATGTACTTAAAATAGACTTAAAATACAATATACTAATAGTATATTTGACAATACTACACTTTAGCACATTACTTTTAAAATACAAATGTACTTACAATACATTTAAATACAATACACTAATAGTGTATTTTATAATACTACACTGAAGTATATAACTTTTAAAATACAAAGATACTTAAAATACACTTATAGTACAATACACTAATAGTATACTTTATAATGCTACACTTTAGCACATTACTTTTAAAATACAAATATACTTGAAATACACTTAAAATATAATACACTAATAGTATATTTTACAATACTACACTTAGCACATTACTTTTAAAATACAAATATACTTAAAATACATTTAATATACACTAACAGTATATTTTATAAAACTATATTTAAGTACATAACTTTAATAATACAAATGATTTTAAAATATATTTAAAATACACTAAACTATAAGTATATTTTTAAATACCATACTTAAGTACTGTACTTGATAAATAGAGTGTACTTAAAATATACTTTCTGAAAATTAAATATATTTAAAGTACACTTAAGTACACATTTTTTTGACCTGGGCAGTTACTGCATTGAAGAAGGATGTACAGAGAGGAAAGACAGGTCCTCACCAAAACCACACCACCACAAGTCATCACATCAAGTCACTACCACTACCGAACGCAACATCATCCAGTCCAGCTGAGTTTAAGGTTTGAAAAGTGGTCCATCAGAAGATGACCTTGTACATGCCTTAATGTATATTGTCTTTTAAAAAAATCTGATGGTGGTGACAAATATGTGGGACACATTTTGAAAAAATAGAAAATAATAGTAAATATTTTAAATTCACTATGTACAATTTTGTAGAACTACTCAATATGTTCTTCCACGTAGCCTAATGGTGACATTTTTCAATTCCATCAGAGAGTTTTTAATTATTATTACTTTATTTTAAGTCAACTGAAATGATTATATCTCTCCTCAGAACAGCAGGTTTTACAGGTGTGGTGGGCAGGTTTACAGCGATGCAACATAATAACATTATAATTAAATCTTTCAAACATCTGTACATTTGTGTAACAGACCTACATTTGTTGTTCATGAAAATGTAACTGATTTGCAACAAATTTAGCATTTTTGGGACATGCTTTTGCCAAGAATCAGTGTTGTGTGGCTGTTGAGAAAGACATTGCACATTTTTTTCAGCCAAGGTAATACAATTCACAGAATAGGAGTTTGACAACATCTAACTTCAGCGTAACAGTAGGCTACAGCAGGGAAGTAATCACATTTGAAGCGTTGCACAAGAAAACAACAAAGGGCTGACCTGGGACCTGAAATCATGCATTTGTGAGAATGAGGACAGTGCTTCCCTCTGGCGGTATTTTTGGGAATTGCACCAAACCGTTTGTGCATGCCACCCACGGGGCATGCTGGGTATTGCAGTCATGGAAAGTTTGCTTCCTTCTTGGATTTCATACGGAAGAGAGAGACCAACGTCACTGTGCTGAAAAGTTTGTTCCCTGTTGTGATTTTTTACGGAATACATAGAAACAGTCTTCAGCCAAAGGTAGGCCTTCTGTGTGAAATGCTCAAAGGTGGTTAGATTCCTTTGCCAAACAAGCGTGGCTGACGACCATAACAAAACTCTGATGTTCAACTCTGGTTGTTTGTTTTAGCCAGGCTAGCTAGCTAGAGCTAGCAGGATGCTCTGGGGTGTTAAGAAAATAAATCATATCCCTAACATTCAGACAGCAGACTGTCGTTTTGGTAATAGTTGGGAAGTGGGGGCAAAACAAACGTGCAACGAATCAATACGTTTTACTTCAGTCTTTGCATAACCGCCATTGGCAAATGTGGACAAATCAATGTTTCTTTTCCACTGCATGTAGGCTATTGGAAACATTGTCACAACAACCTTTCCTTTTACGCGTTACTTTATTACAAGGTGTGTCATAAAACAAAGTAGCGAGTCTTGTGGACTCAAACATTCCGATGATTGCTTTTTATGCTGCATACATTGCCATCAGGTTGGCATCAGTGCTAGGCATCTGTCAAATGTAGGCTGCCTACGTATGCGAAAGATTCCTGATGATTCATTCCAGCAGATCCCATGGTTATATGAGAACATTGAGTAGCCAAGCCGAGATATTGACAGATGTTCCATTGTGAAGGGTCAACGTCAAGGCATCCTGACCTCTGTGTGTGTGTGTGTGTGTGTGTGTGTGTGTGTGTGTGTGTGTGTGTGTGTGTGTGTGTGTGTGTGTGAGAGAGAGAGAGAGAGAGAGAGAGAGAGAGAGAGAGAGAGAGAGTGTCAGACAAGTTTTTTAATGCCTGTTGATGTCCACCTGAATTTACTAGCCCCTACAGCCTACAGTTTCTGTTGAAAAAAACATAAGCGGGGGTGTTTATGTCTTTTCGACAGAAAGTGCAGGCTGTAGGGGGTCTCTCTCACTCACTCACTCTCCTGTCTGTGTCTCGTCTATTGTCTGTCTGTCTGTCTGTCTCTCCCTATCTACTTGTCTGTCTGTCTGTCTGTCTGTCTCTCTATCTCTCTCTCTCTCTCTCTCTCTCTCTGTCTCTCTCCCCAGATGTCTCTGCATGACGTGTCGGCGTCGGGTTCGAGGCCGGTGACGGCGGTGGCCTGGGCCTCCAACAGCACCACCTGCCCCCCCACCTTCCACATGGTAACCATGGCAACGAGACATGCCATCCGTTTGTTTTATATTTGGCCCGTTTGTGTGTGTTTGTGTTCATAGCCTATCAACATTTGAGTAGCATGGCTGAGGACTGGGAATGGGCTGGGGGATGAGTCTGAAATACAGGAGAAACACCTACTGGAGTGTTGTGTAACTGAGGTGATCCTGCGCTAGTAGTTAACCACTCGGGGCTCGAACCCACCACTTACCAGTCAACGCTACAGTTCGGGCATGGGAGGCACAGCACGATACAGCTGAGCTAAAGGACCTGACCGCTAGCTCTGTAATGTATGAGGCTTCGGGAGGGAGGTTTACTAACATTCTATGTCAAACTGTGCTAGTTGGAATCCGTTACACTCCCCCCGGTCAAGGCTCCAGTTGGGGATATGGGAGGCATAGCACGAAACCACTGCATAACATTATTACGACATTAGCATAACATTATACTATGTGTTGTGGAAACAGTACTGAGTTGAGGGACATGGTTGACAGTAGAGTGTAGCTGTGTGATGAGAGATGCTGTTGTCCAATGCGTTCAGAGTTCAAGACTGTGTGTGTGTGTGTGTGTGTGTGTGTGTCAAGTCAAGCTAGCTTTTATTGTCATTTTCATCATATGCACAAGACATACAAGGAAAAATGAAATTACGTTTTCTCTCTATACCATGCCAGGACAAGACATATACAAACTGACATAAAGTGCAGACAGGACAGGTAACAGTGATGGACTGGTAACAATGGACAATAATAAATACAGTATAAATGAACATTGAACATTGAACATTGAACATGTAACAAAAATAAGATAAGATAAATAAGAAGACACTACAATAATAGAAAAATAACAGTGAAGTACAGTACAATAACAATACAAGAGGTAGGTTCCAGGACTGAGGTAGTGCAGGTATGGTGCAGTCCCTGGTACTGTGTGTGCGTGTGCGTGTGCGTTTAGTAGTGCTGTTTTAACCGTGGCCACAATACTGTAGACTACTGTGTGTTATCATAATCAATATCA
>NC_085857.1:45721143-45793643 GCF_034702125.1 Engraulis encrasicolus | reverse complement strand
AGTCACACTCCAACCTCACCAGCATGGGAAACACCAAAGAGCAGTCAAATGATATCAGGGACAAGGTTTTAGACCTGAACAAAGATGAAATGGGCTGCAAAGCCACAAGAAAGAGACTGGGTATTAATGACCCAGCTGTTGATGCATTTCTTCCAAAATGTGAGAAATACAAAATGACTATCCATCAGCCTGTCTGGGGTTCTATACAAGATTTGACCTTTTGTAGGGATTTGATAACCATGAGAACAGAAATAAAGCACCCTAGACCTGTAAGGGATGAACTAGGAAATTATATCAAAGCTACTGGGACCAAAATCACTGAGAAAACTACTGGTAGAAATTAATGTCACAGAGGTTTAAAATCCTGTAGTGCACACATGGTACCTCTACTTCAGAAGGAACCTGTGCAGTCCCACCTGAGGTTTGTCAACGGACATCAGGCTGGTTTAGGATATGATAAGGAGGTGCTGTAGTCAGATGAAACCAAAATCAAGCTGTTTGGCATTAACACAATTCAATGTGTTTTGAGAAAGAGTACTGCTGTCTATGATCCCAAGAACACCCTCCTCACCATCATGCATGAAAGTGGTATCATTATGGTTTGAGGGTGTTTGTCTGGCCAAGGCACAGGAGAACTTCACATTGTCAACGAATGGATGGAGGGAGACATGTAATGTGCAATCCTGAGTGCAAACGTCCTTCCCTCCACCACTACACTGAAGGGTGGGCCATTTTTGGATCTCCCAACATGACAATAATACACAACATGCAGTCAAAGCAACGAAGGAGTGGCTCAATAAGAAGCATATTAAAGTCGTGAAGTGGCCTAGACAGTCTCCAAATATTAACCCTACCGTAATTCTATGGAGAGAACTGAACCTCCCATTTGCCAAGCTACAGCCACAAATTATGAATGTTTTAGAGATAATCTGAAAAGAAAAATGGGCAAAAATATTTTCTACTATATGCACAAACATTGTCATCAACTAAAAGAAGCATCTGACCTCAGGGCCAGACAACTAGGGCTTTGCCACAAAGCACTTTATCTTCTTTAGCTAGAGAGGTCAAATACTTATTAGCCTAAATTAAATACAAATAAATTAAAATATATTATTTTAAGTTATTTTCTGGAATTTCTTTTTGATATTCTGTCTCTCCATGTTTGAATACATATTATCATACATTTATAGACTGATCATGTCTTTATTAGTGGGCAAACTGGCAAAATCAGCAAGGGATCAAATACATATTGGACTCACTGTATGTGTTACATGCAATGATACAGGACGGTGGATACACGCCCCTGGATCTGTTGGCAATAAACATTGAATGGCACTCCCTTGACGTGCCCCCCCCATCCGCAAAACTTTTTGACTTCCTGTTTGTCTTGTTTCCATAGCAACCAGCCTCCTAGCAACCCTCCTCCGGCACCTCCGCGAATCAGCTGCCGCCGCAGCAAGTTGGAGGAGAAGAGCACTGGGGAGAGTGACACCAGCAACAGCAGCAGCATCTACGGCATCACAGGTGGGACACACAGAGGAGACACTTGGAGACATAGGTGGTCTGGGGCCATGTGACGATAGGGGACTTGGGGGTTGGTGGTGGGGGGGTTTGGTATCAGGGGGACATCGAAGGTACAAGGCACAACTTGTACCTCCGAATACAAGGGGAACGTGGATGGGGAAATAAGGGCACAAGAGCAACTTGGAGGCGGGGATAAGGGGGACATTTGGAGGTGACTTGGCTAAGCCCTTGTTGGAAAAGTTGCCTTCAGCCTATAAAAACCTAAATATCTTAGCATCTGATGCACATAAAAACATGAAACATGATTGCATTTTAAACCCTAAAGACCCTCATCTTGCATTAGAATGTGTTCATTTAGCTGTAACACACCCACGTTTTATTTGAAAAGCTAAAATCTCAAATAATACCTTAATTTCTATTATCATCACACTACTCTTAGCTGATGCTTTCTTCATCCAAAGCGACTTACAGTTATTTTAGGTGCAGGCTATTGGTTACTGGCCCAGTGGAGCAATGCGGGGTTAGGTGCCTTGCTCAAGGACACTTCAGCATGGATGAATGTGCTGGTAAGGGTGGGATTTGAACCTGCAACCCTCTGATCTAAAGACCAGCACTCTAACCATTGAGCCACTCATTAGTAGTAATAGTGGCAGTTGGGTAGGTATTATGCAGTGGTTCTAAACTAATGCTTAAAGGGACACTGCGCAGGAAATGGTCAAACAAGGCCGACAGGCGGACAACAGATGCGTCCCTCTATGCCAGTTCCAACTATGCAATTTTCCCCCCCAAACGCCCCCCTGGCCTCCTCCTAGCCTGTCAACGCCCCCCGAGGATGTACTTTTTGTTTATTGGTCATCATGGACACTCCAAATATTGTGGCAGGCAGCAAGGCAGCAAAATGGCGAGACATGGCTTTATTTTTCGCAGTTTAGGGTATAATAAGCTTATCATCATTCTTGGATTTGGAAAAGAACCATAGGCTATGATTTGAAATTTCACATAGCCTAGATGAAGTAGGCTACATTACAAATTACCATACATTAAATTGTTGTCCATCTGAAACGCTTTCATTAGGTGCATTCGATATGTGTCAACGCATGTATGCGCATTTAGACAGCAATGCACCCTGGATGGAAAATGCTGCGTGACGGTTAGATTTCCTGTCAAACTTCGAAATTTCGTCGACGTTGCGTTGACGAGGTGACATGTCACATGGTGTAAAACTATCGCGGGATGAATGCGGCTGCAGTCAGATCTTGCAACCTCTGCAGTTGCTTATCCCCTTCAACGCTCGTCGGCGGACTGCCTCCGAGGTCACGCGCCCATGAACTGGTTGGTCAACAACTCACTCACGTGTGTATATGGGTCTTGTCTCACACCTCTACACAAGTTTGCGCAGGTCCCCACTTCAGCTCCTCCTCACTGCCTGTCCCCCCACTCCTCACACGTGGTGTGTTAGTAGAGCAAACCGGTGCGAGTTCATCGTCTCGTTCATATTTGTGGCCGACTGCAAATGCGCTGTATTTAATAACACCCACATCGTGACAACAAGTTCTCGCTCACATGGTTCCGTCAACGTTGGTCGACAGCAACTAAGTCGTATGGGCTTACTGTCCGTCTGAAACTCAATTACCCAGAATGCTGCACGTGAGCTCTCTACCCGGGTGATTCTGGAAAACAAACATGGCGGCAACTCGCTTTACTACCTTAATAATGTGTTAATCCGACGCTAGATTTCTTAACTGATGAAAATCGAAGGCAGAAATCAACATTGTAGTGTCTAAATATGAGGTCGATTGGTGTATTTGTGGCGTACATCACGATCGGCTGAGTTGTTGGCCTCACGTTTGTCAGTTAGCCTGTGGCTAGGCTACTTTTCGCCAACGTTAGCATCCGGTTTAGTATAGAAAGGCTATGCTTGCACGCATTCGCTCCGGTCCAAAATGGCAAGTCTGCCGCCTTGTGGCCACAGGAAGGAACAATTTAAAGAAAGCGTTTCAGACGGACAATGAAAGCGTTTCAGACGGACAACAATTTAATGAAAGCGTTTCAGACGGACGGACGGACAGACAGACCCTGTTATAGAGATGCTGGACGCATCTAAAAAGATACTGCAACTATGTTGCTCATTGAAACTGGTCTGCCTATTGCCAAATTTGATCTTTACATGAACGTTTACTGAGTAATTAACTAATATTTATAGTATGGTCCAAGTACAATCAATTTTGCAGCTAAAAATGGCTATTTCTGGAAATTCAAAATGGCGGACCATGGAGAAGATCCCCCTTTTCATGTATGAAAAGTGCAATTTTTCCATTCATAATGAATATTTAGAATTTGATGGTGGTGGTAAGTATTCATGAAAAAGGCAACGTTAGTGAATGGGCAGCATGAATTCTGGAAATAAACAACTAAAAATCTCACACAGTGTACCTTTAAGGTGAAAGAGTGTACATTGGTAACAAAGTTATTTATCATCTCTCCTCTAGCCATAGATGGAGTTCCTTTTGCGCTGCACCCAAAATTTGAGGCACAAACCAACGGAAAGGTGAGTTTTCGCAGTCGACCCTGTGTGTTCCGTGCGTGTGCGTGTGTGTGTGTGTGTGTGTGTGTGTGTGTGTGTGTGTGTGTGTGTGTGTGTGTGTGTGTGTGTGTGTGTGTGTGTGTGCGCGTGCGTGCGTGCGTGCCTGCCTGCCTGCGTGTTTAAATGAATCGGTGCAATCACACATGACCAATGAGGTTGACTTTCATTATAAAGTCCAATTACAAATGACCAATGCCACTGGCTCTCCCTACATGCCTGTCTGATTCCTGTCTGTCTCTTATCTGCTTTTCCAGGGGCCAGTAAGCTCTTTGGGAAACATCCGCATCAAGTCCATTCAGGATATTGAAAACGAGGTACCGATTGCTGCCAATTTGCCCTCTCCTCCTCCACATGACATGCTCTCTGTTTTGTGTATTATGACATATTCGTTTTTTAAGGGTGTAGGATTATCAGTTGTAATTAGCCGTAGACTCATCATTTTTAAGTCTTCTTTGGGACTGTCCACTCTTTGCCCTTTACGGCAAGTCACATAACTAGGGGTGTAAATCCCACAGCCTCCATGACGATAAGATTCAATTTCGATATCTTATTATTCGATGCGATTTGATTCGATTATTTTTTATACTTTTTTTTATATGCCCGACGATACGATACAATACGATCCGACTTTTATCCAATTACTTTTCCACTTGTATTATGTTATGGAGCTAGGGCATTGGACAGGGGCCATTGATTCGATTATTTTCGATACTTAAAGGCCAACTTCCGATAAAACTCAGTTTTACTCACTCCTTTCGAAGATCGGACGGTCACCCCAAGTTAAACTCACTTGCAAGGCTCTCATAGCGGTGCGTCAACTCTCCTGGCTGTGTTTCCCGGTGTTTCCCAATTTACATAAATATTGCAGAGAAACGAGCGAATCACGAAAGCCTTTCTGTGTTTCGTCACGTCGAAAGAAGGCGTTGCCCACAAAGGTTTATATCGACCCATTTATCTAAAAACATGTCGAGTAATTTTTTTCTGCTTGTTTTCAAAACAAGCAACGTCTGGTGGCCCGAAACATAGCTTAGCTTAGCTATCAGCTGGTTGCTACTCTCAGGTACACACACAGCACAAAGCCTCATACATAAAGCCTGCTCACTCTGGTTGCTCCGTGCCTGCAGCTCGCCTAGGGGTCGCTGTCGAAAGAGCACAGCCCTGAATGGAGCATGCACGCCTCCGTTGGCGCCCCTATAGTGCAGTACCACCCGGGGAAGTGGCGACTCTGTTTCCCATTACATTCTCTCCAAGAACTGGAGGACTGAGCCAATCAGAGACGCGTTTCTTCGAGAGCAGGAGGAGTGAGCCAATCAGAGACGCATTTCCACGAGAAACACGGAACACTCTCTCGTTTCTCCACAAGCCACCTTGCCAGCTTGCAAAAACGTCTTGAAACAAAGCAACCAGAACGTTTTTTAAAACAGGACCAACGCGTAACACATTCAATAACAATTGGGAATACGGCAATATTAATTAAATGACGTTGAGAGCAGTGTTAATTTCGTCAACCATGACTATGACTAAAATATTTCGTCAATGCCCTTTTTTGATTTTCGTCATTTAGACTAAGACTAAGACTAAATTGGGAAGGCAATGACTAAAATATGACCAAGACTAAAATTGATTTTCGTCATTGTGACTAAGACTAAGACTAAATTTTAAAAAGCTGACGAAATTAACACTGGTATGAAATAAAATAGAGAAAAAGAGAACCAGTGTGTGAAGAAGTTTTATTCTGTACAGTGTGATATATGCTAAAAAGAGAAGCAGTATGCGGAGAAGGTTTATTCTCTACAGTCAATGATATATGTTAAAAATGTGTGGAGAAGTTCTGTAATGTACAGTGTTGACTAAAATGACGAAAATGACTAAAAACTGACTAAGAGTAAAATTGATTTTCGTCATTTAGACTAAGACTAAGACTAAATTGGGAAGGCAATGACTAAAATATGACTAAGACTAAAATTGATTTTCGTCATTGTGACTAAGACTACGACTAAATCAAAAAAAGCTGACAAAATTAACACTGGTTGAGAGGCCATCTTTAAGAATGCCCCACGATATGATGTGATCCGATTCAATCATCAGATTATATTGCGATATATCGATACATTCCGATTATTATTTACACCCCTACACATAACACTATTCTCTACTGTGTTTGCTTTGAGGGCATTGTTCAATATGGCTGGGATAAATACTGGGATATCACTATCATAGGATGTTTTGAGCTTCATTTGTGGCTGCATTCTCATGTCTTAATTGTATTGCTTCTTTCTTTCTGTCTGTGTGTGTGGTGTTGTCTGTCTGTCTCTGTCTCTGTCTCTGTTTCTCTCTCTCTCTCTCTCTCTCTCTCTCTCTCTCTCTCTCTCTCTCTCTCTCTCTCTCTCTCTCCCTCCTTCTCTCTCTCTCTCTCTGCAGTATAACTACACGTTCTCCGTGGAGGAGCAGGCTGCCAAGCGCATCTCTCCCTCAGCTGTGGCCTCCTAGAGGGACAGACTACTGCAGATCGGCCACGCCTTGACCTATAGGACACACACACACACACACACACACACACACACACACACACACACACACACACACACACACACTGCTGTCTTCAACCAGTAGATCTGACACGCGACCAATTCGATGCTTTACAGACACATGCACACATTCTGCCATTCTGATGCTTACAGACACACAGACACACACACACACACACACACACACACACACACACACACACACACACACACACACACACACACACACACACACATTCACAGCCTTCGGGCCTTCAACCAGTAGATCTGACACTCTTGACGTTTGACTTGACACACACACACACACACGTTCCTAGTATACCAAAGGGATCACAAACCGTACTTCTTGAGTTCCATTAGATGTGTTGATAGGTCAAGGTACAGTAGGTGGTTAAGAATGGGCTGGCCCTAGTTTTGTTGTATACAGAGACACAGAGACAGACACACACACATTCAGAGCAAACTATTTTATATTTTATGTTGATATTTTTCCTTATGATGTGCCTAATGTTTGCTGTCCATATTAGGCAGCTGAACGATCCATTGTTTACGCAGTAAGATCTATTTGTAAATAGTACAAAAGCACACACTGACACAAGAACACACAATGTTTGAAGGATCTATATTATGTCGTAGTTTTATTTACATTTCTGTCTTTTCTTCATTTTCTCTTCTCTCTCTCTCTCTCTCTCTCTCTCTCTCTCTCTCTCTCTCTCTCTCTCTCTCTGTCTCTCTCTCATATATTTAAAGGGGCTCTATGTAGGATAGAAAGTTTAATTAATCGCTGTACCGAGTCAGCCGATGCTTATTTAAGTCATTGGTAAGTCAACGATGACTCTTGTGACCACTTTCACGGTCCGCTGTCAGAGAACCTCAAATGAAAATTTTGGCAGAGCGACCTGCTACGATTGTCGTTGGAAACACTTCTCATTCGAAAAATCGCTTGACATTCCGTATTCAGATTTGTATCCACTGCTGGCATTCCGTGATGAAAAACATTCTGACAGCGAGTTTATTTAAACATCATTTTTTTTCATGACTGTCTAGATTTTGAGACAGGCATGGCATGGGCACCGCGCAAACTATGTCATCCCACATTGTGCCCCTTTAACGTGTTTATATTACTTTTATTTCAAAATGAATGCACTTTTTCCTAAAATTGTCTATCACTCTTGCTATTAAGTTTCCACGCCGTAAGAGCCCTTTTTTAGTTTTTAGCTACTGCATAACACTGTTTTGGACCAAAAAAAAAGCAGCATACCGCAAAAAATGCTGCACCTTTTGGACACGAAAATTCCAGAATCCTGCAAACACTCAACTGCAGTGCTGTGCAGTTGTTGTTGTTGTTCGTTAGGGACTATGGTGGTTCCAGGGAGTAACCTTGGCCTTCCCATACAGCATAGCAGTCATATTGATGCAGATTCCACAAGATGATGCCCTTGGCGAAGAGATACGACAGATCAAACTAAACATGTTATCTAAGCAATTTAGTGGCAGCCAGATTAGTTCCGCTGGGATGCCATATTATTTTACAAGTGATGTGTAGACCTAGCCTGCACACCGTTACATTGCCTTACCGGCATCTTTTATTTAAAATATGTTTTCTATTCTTTTATTGTTGTAAGATGTGTTGTGCTTATAAGCATACCTCACAGTCTGTCATATTTAAATGTTGTTTTCTTATGTATGGGATGCAAGGGGTGTGATGGGTGATTTGTTACAGTTGAAATGTATTTGTATACATTTGTATATATATGTCAGGGGCCTGGTGTATGTTATCAAGAATATCTTAAGCTGCCTTACTTTTATACATGTGTTCTTCCCCTGCTTCCGCTGTTTTTCCAAATAAAGACTTTTGCGGAAAGGAAAAGAAATCATACAGCCTATACTGTTCTTTGAAGTAATTCAACATGTTGCATATGTGAAAGTACAGTTAAGCACTTGCAGGCAGAACCATCCTACCTGTTCTCATGGTGTACACTACAGAGGCAGACATGGCGTATTGCAATTTATCACATGCATAGTAAACAGGAGTTATATAGATGTAGGACCCAATGACTGTTAAGTAAATGCTATGTAATAAGTAAGTTAACGTCTTGGTTACTGGTTCCCCTGAATGTAAGTCTTTATTATTTTAAATAATTCTGCAAATTAGCTGCAATCTCAGACAGGTTTTTTTTTTCTCCTTGGGGCGTTGCATTTTTTTTCAATGCGTTTGCATTGGCCCAATGCCAAAGATTGACATGGAATGTGTTTCTGATTGTCCAATCGTTTCAAGAACGTCTTGTCCTTTCAACCAATGAGGCAACGCGGGCACATTGTGTTACCGCAACGCCGTGTTCTGTTCTACTTTTCCCCACACGCAGTGCGTTTTCCCTACCATATCCAGACCAATTCAAGAGTACACCAACCATAAGTATGGACGGACGAGGCTACAATTCGGGTAAAGCCGTGTTGTATTGATTTTTATATGGAAATGCAATGCGATTTATTATGTCACATGTTTCTTACATCTGTTGCCTACTGTTGCATTTTGTGAAAACTAAGCTAGGTAATGCTAGCATACCCGTTACTTGCCCGGAGCATGCTAGCAAGGGCTAAGACAATTAATGTAGCCACGAGCTTGCTATAATAGGACTCTTGGGGTTTTGCGATATGGAGAGGGTTTGAATGTTTAACTGTCAGGCGACTAGAAGAATTTATCACAAAAACTGCGCAGCAGAGCGAGGAGGAAGGTCGGTGTAGTAGTTAAAACATGAGCAGCCAACCGACCTGTAAACAATGGGACGCAGCGGTGCTGTTAGCAATCAAAAGCTATTCAGGAGGCTAGCCTGTTCTAGCACATTGTGTTCACAGAGTTGACTGAACATGCACATAAACGCCAGTGTTGCACTTGGCAAGAATACAAGATATTTACTTCAGTCACGCCTCGGACAAGCCTACACGCCACACATAGGCCTACTGGAAGATGTGGAAGTGGGCTGCAAGCTAACATGTCATGCTTTACATTAAAATGGCCGCCTTGCGACTTCATAGACATGTTTTAAAATTTAGCCACCACAGCTAGCCATCCACCACACCCCCCTCTAGCTACCCACGAAGTTAGCTGTTGTTATGCAACTCTAGCAACCATTTTACAGCCTGTAAGACACGACAAATTGATGTGGTTGTTTAGTTCTTCTTGTTCTAATGCTACATATGAGCAGAGTAGAACTGCCACTTGCTCATGCTTGTACGGGAATGATTAGGCCTAGGTATTTTATGCATGTATTGGCTCCAAGTACAGGTCGTGCTGGTTTTTAATCTGTGTCGCTATTAGCTTTTTGTACGTGGGCCAATTGGATAATCAAGATTAACTTGCTACGTGTTTCGTGTGTTCCACTTTCAGGCTTCTCCGGTTGGTGTGGCGGCGGTGGTGGTGGTGGTGGAGGATCTTCAAACAGAGGTGAGGCACTGGGCGAAGGGAATCAGTCAGTCAGTCAGTCAATCAATTAGTCCTTGTTGATGATTTGCACCCAATTTCCCCTACACCGATTGCCTTGTCTGGCTAAGACCAGTCTATCTCACTTACGACAGTCTGGAGGCCACCTATGGCTATGCAATTTCTTGTAGGAAAGGTGGGGTTTACGATTGCCCATGGTTGTTATTGGGCATAACACATTTATCATTTTGCATATACACAGCTCATAGTCGAATTGTGTCAGTTACTATTCAAACTAATTGCAAGCTTCCGTTTGTCCAGTAATGCATGTCATCGCTTTTCAGATATGGATATAAGGACTTCATTTCTAGTTTCAGTGGAGGGCATGATAACCTTTCTGAGCATCACTGTGCATTTTGGCCTCTTTTGATCTATTTTTCTGCAACTCCCTTGTCTGGTTTTAGACATGTATGGCTATAAGGACTCCATGTCTGGTGGCGGTGGTGGTGGCTATGGCGGCGGTGGTGGGGGCATGATGAAGAGGGGGCTGTCTGGCGGGTCGGGCCTCTCGTCCACGGGCACCACCGCCGACGCAGTCATCGCCAAGATCAACCAGCGGCTGGACATGCTCACGCAGCTGGAGGGAGGCATGAAGGGCGGTGGACGCAACGACAGGTAAGGGAACACACACACACACACACACACACACACACAAAACCTGACTCCTCTGCTCCACTGTGTGTGTGCCTGTGTGTATGTGTGTGTGCGCGGCGCATCCCTGTGAGCACGTGCCTGCTGAGCCATGGAAGTAAGAGTTAGACTGATCCCATAGACTTCAGTGTTACATTGGAGCCTTTGACACAGATCGCCATTGCCTATTTCACTTCAGTTCCAGAATGTGCGATTAAATTAAATGTAATTCATTTTACTTCATCTTTGCTTGCTATTTAGTGTTTCTGTGTTAGTCTCTAGTGAACAGAAAGCGTCTGCCTAGAATTATTTCAATCTACATGAATCATGTCACCAACCGACTTCCTGAATTCTCTCTGAATTCCATGGCTCTGCACGCCTGTAGTGTAGTTCAATACAAAAGTGATACCCCTACCCCTCCCACACACACACTTCAATAGAAAACATTTGGCTTTGACTTTTTGCTCTGAAAGGATAAGAACGTGTGTTTGTGTCTGTCCTTGGAACTGCATACACACGCACACACACTCTTGGAGATTAGCATGAAAATAATTGTTTACACTGACCTTGCATTTCAAAGTAAAACACAGCCAACACACACACACAGTTACACACAGTCACACACAGTCACACACAGACAAAAGTGGACTACTTAAAATAGTACCATCATTGTCACATTATGGTGTACACACACACAGAGGTTTTAGTCTGCGTACACACATAATTATTCAGCGGGAACATGTCGTTCCCCCCAGTGGGCCGATGTCTCATCCTGCCTTGTATTAACACATTGAATACCGGCGGTGCTCACGGAATTATGTCGTAGAATACCAGCGTTCTAAGCCCTTTTTTACGTTTTTTTGTAGACTCACAGCTTATTATGTGATAGGGCCACTGAAATATGTTATGACTCGTTTGAAAGTGGAGACGCTGCCCTCTTAGTAGGTGAAAACTGTGTGTCTCTACGAGCTTTTATTGCCGAGTAAACCCACGCTAAACCGAAGTGGGTATCCATGGAATTCAGCTACAATCGGAGATATTGAGGTTTTTGTGAAGGGTGCGCTTCTTCAGAATGTGACGAGTTTGAAAGGGGATGAGTTGGTTTTAATCACAATTTGGTGCAAGGTTAGCTCTGACACACATCTTCCTGCACGTCAAGACACACCTCCTGCTCTAAACCACTACGACACCGGCAATCAATGCCCTTCGAAATCCACGTTTTTCACACAGACTGAACACAAGCTCTTTGCACACATGCAGAAGGTCGGACATTTGCTAAAATAGTTCCCGATGACTCCCGAAATAATAGCCCAACATTGACAACAAATCCCAATGATATGATGCTTAGATGTAGCCCATCTGATCCATATGTAGCCATCTATGCTAGCTTCTGGCTTTTCACATACAGGAAGACAGTTCAACATAGGGGTGAATAATCAAATAAACTTATCTGGTTGGCGATCAAACTTCTAAATCGGAGCGCATTACTCCAATTACAATTCGGGTGCCATTTTGATCCAAGGAGCTGGTAAAGGTCTAGGTAGCAAGCCCAGAAAGTTCAAGATACTCCTGGCACGATATACAATGGTCTCTGTGTTTACCTATTGCGTGAAGTCAGACACAATACACGCTACCGATCGTAGGCTACTAGGGAAACAACAACATAGCACGATTCACGAATACGGCAGCACACCTCCTGCTCTGTCACACTACGACACCAGCAATCGATGCCCTTTGAAATCCCCGTTTTTCACGTGGACTGATCACAAACTCTTTGCACACATGCAGAGGGTGAGACATTTGCTAAAATAGCTCCCGATGACTCCCGAAATAATAGCCCAACATTGACAACAAATCCAAATGATATGATGCTTAGATGTAGCCTAGCCCATCCGACCCGAATCATATGCGGTGGCAGATGGACACTCCCAGCTGAGATCGCTCCCGGACGTGTAGTCCCAGGTGTTTCTATCACTCCCGGACGTGTAGTCCCACCCGGATCGATAGTCTGGCTAGTGGGAGCGAGCCGACAGGGGAGCGTCCTGCGTTGGGAGCGACAATCAGGGAATCATGATATGTAGCCATGCTAGCTTCTGGCTTCTCACATACAGGAAGACACAGAAACTTATCTTTTTGGCGATCAAACGTCCAAATCGGAGCGCATTACTGCAATTACATATCGGGTGCCATTTGGATCCAAGGATCTGGTAAAGGTCTAGCAAGTCCAGAAAGTTCAAGACACTCCAGGCACTATACAATGGTGTTTACCTATTGCGTGAAGTCAGAGACAACAGATGCTACAGTGACCGTACTAGGGAAATCAATGCAGGCAGCGCGATAGGCGACATGGGTTGGCTTCCAGACATCTTGGTAAGTTAAATTAAAATATCCAAATCATAACACTCAAACATCATAACAATCAAACAACTTTGGACTGCAAATGTTGTCATTTATGTCCATCACAGAGCTACCAAAATCACATATATTGTCCATTGAAGGGTGTAGATTCAAAATATGATATTTAAATGCAAAAACGTATTTTTGCGTTTTGGTATACAACGCATGGGCGTGAAAAACGCATTATTACGTCGTCGGTACTCAATGTATTTACGGCATGCTCATACGTTCATCACATCAGTTCTCTTCCAACATTTCACAGCCAGTTTGACTTGTGGGGAACATCAACGCCTCCAAGATCACAGCTTCCTCTCCTATATCCCAAGACCTGGCCAAACAGTACCTGTTTAATACTGTTGACCAGAGTAAATGACCTGTCAACAACCTGCATTCATACCATGATGTGATCCATCAGTACGTTGTGTGCTTTTTGATTCCGCCGATAATGGTTGCCTCTCGTCTTTTTAACCTGAATGTTTTGTGGTACTTGATTTAGTGATGAGGGGCGTTCAGAGGCACGCTGAGCATGTTTAAATGAAGGGACATTGTCCAATTAGCATTTCTAAACAGGGAAATGAGGCATGCTTATGTAACCTCAGTGGATAAGCCCCCTAGAGGTAGTTTAAAAGCTCACACGCATACCCACCACACATACACATTGTAGGTTTCCATAAAATGGCGCTCAAACCTAAAAAATAAGGGAGCACCCACCAGATTCCTTTTTGGGTTTTTTTTTGGCCAAGAGTTCATTCATTGACCGAGTCAAGCACCCAGTGTAGCCCATTAGACTACAAGTGCCTCCTGATCCTTCTACATACAATAATGCTTTCCCTCATTTCTCTTTTCCCTTGTGATGACCTTAACACGTTCTCACTGCTTTAGCCATTGTCTTAATTAGCTACATGTCGTCTGCAGGCCTGGAGCATATTAGGCGGGATGATTGGTCTATTTTTTCACCCTGCATGCTGTCAACACAGCAGGACCCTCATTTGCGAGGCTGTCATACAGATGTGTCCAATTCCTCATTATCTGTCTGATCTGATGTGGGCTAGAGTACCGGGCTGTTTTTTGACAAAACTCGTGCAGTTGTGTTCATTTGCCTATGGTGTTGGAGGATTGTAAGATTTAATTTGCATTGCCCCCTGACCAAAAGATATAACTGCTGTTCTTCATAAAGTTGAGCTGACATGGGCTGTGGGTGCATGGCCTCGCGCACTTTGGTAGTTTGCTGCAAATTGGTTTGAATATATTCTACAGCCGTTTTTATGAAAGGTGATTTAAAAATGAGTTATTATTGTGATTCCATGCGTAGAATTGCTGCTTTTTGTCTTGTGTTTTTGTCCCTGACATGTCTCCACACACCATCTGTCCTTTGTGTCTTGAGTCACGCTCTGTCTGTGTGATTCAGCTGCACACCTCGTCCGAAACAACCCAACCCCAACCACACTCCCATGTTTCACTCTTCCCCCATACATGTGCGTCTCTTTGTCTGTGCGTCGCACCAGAGAGCATGTGCAGGAGTGGGGGGGGAGAGTACCGGTACGCAAGTGTAAAACCGTGTGGGAGAATGGGATGGTGCTACCTCGTCACGGTTGTTTCTCTCTGTTAGTGCTGCCATGGGGTTGTGAGTGTGAAAAAAAACATGTTTATCAGTCCTGACTCACTGAAAGGGAGATGTGCCTGCCTGGTGTATAGTAATGAACGCCCTCCTCAGGAACCCGGCCCCCACACATCAACCAATCCCAACGAGCCATATCTAACAGTAATACACAAGTTCACAGCCCCCAAGAAATCCAAGATCTCTTTGTCACAAGATGTTACAAGCATCTGCCTGCCCAACCCTGAATTACCAGTGAACTTTTTGTCGTTCCCCCTCCAAGTCCCTTTGGGTCTTAAGCCCACTAAATTCTGAGGTGTCATCAACATTTGGTCTTAATTTGTCCCTCCGTGGCATCCATATCCCAAGACGGAGTGCCTTTAAAGTATTTCCTTTTCCAGTGCACACTGCCCCCCGCAACCCCCCCACCTCTGAAAGGGACTACAGTGGGTTTGCCCCTCCCGATCAGACGACCCAAAACACTAGGATGTGTCTGGGAGGAGGTCGACCTCTATGGATCATTACGTCCGCTGTCTGATTACCTGTTTGTTTAATCCAGACTCTGTTTTTGGTTTGTGTTTTCAGATATTTGCTTTTCCTTTTTTTTATTTTTTATAAATGATTACTATCATGATTGTTTCTGGGGACGAGGAAATGGAACTTTTTCTGCTGTTGTTCCTCTACTCATGTCTGTGTGCGGGAGAGTGAATGAGGAGTTTTTGCTGGAGGAAAGAGTAATAAAAAAAAAAACGACAAACCTCTCCTCATTCCTCACCTTGTGCTTACTTTGCACTCCTCCCCCTACCCCCTCTCCCTCCCCCTCCCCCTCCTCCTCCTCTCGTCGCAGGTTTGACCAATACGATTCCTTCGACTCTCGCTCCTCCTCCATGGGCTCCCGCGATCTGTACGGCAGATCCGGTGGCTATGGTGGTGGGTACGGGGGCGACGCCCGGGGCGGCGACCTGATGGGCTCGCGGAGTGGCAGTGGCCTAGGCTACGGGTCCGGGGGTGGTAGTGGTGGTGGTGGTGGAGGAGGAGGAGGTGGCATGGGGATGGGAATGGGCATGGGGATGGGGATGGGATCGGGATCCATGGGCATGGGAGGTGGAGGAGGTGGCATGGGCTTAGGAGGCGGCAGTGGAGGCGGAGGAGGAGGAGGGTACGATAGCCACTCGGCGTCCTCCTTCGGCAACAAAATGCGCCAAGCGCAGCAGATGCCTTCCGGTGGCCGTGACGCCTTCTCCGGCAGCTGGGGAGGAGGCGGAGGAGGAGGGGGTGTCGGTGGCCAGCGCTCCCCCAGACGAGGCTCTGGAGGCGGGGGAGGTGGCGGCCTAGGCCTGGGCCTCGGAGGCATGATGGGAGGCATGGGAGGAGGAGGAGGAGGAGGCCGAGGCGGCTTCGGCCTCGGCCGGCGGCAGGACAACCCCGCCATGATGGGTGGAGGAGGAGGAGGGGGCTCTGGGCTCGGAGGGGGCCGCACTGGGGCCGGGGGCGGAGGCCATCACGGCCACTCCCCCGGCGGACGAGGAGGCAAGCTGCCCTCGCTGCTGGGCCAGCGCATGTACCCCGAGAGCGGGGGCGGTGGTGGCGGGGGCTTCCACGGCCCGCAGGACTTCTCCTCTCCTCGGCAGTTTGGAGGGGGCCCCAGGGGCAACCGCCAGCGGGGCCGCAAGAGACCCCTCAACCGAGTAAGTACCTCCTGTCCCCTCATCCAAACAGATTTTGGGGAAAAACAAAATATTTCAAGGAATATTTTCGAAGTAAAATTCGAAAGGAAAAGAAAAAAAAATGGGAGAGAGGGAGGGAGAAATGCCAAGCTCTACTTGGGATCCAGCCTTCAGAGCTGGTAGTTTTTTCTTTCTTTCTTTACGATTTATTCCTTTGACTTTACCAAAAGGAGAATGTTCCTGCCCCAAGCCAAGCAGATCTCAAAAGGCCCAAATGCTCCCCTCCCCAAACGGCATAGTTGTCCCCTCCAATTCACCGACTGACTGACTAACGTCAGCATTGCTTCAAAGTAAAGGCCCCCCCCTCCACTTACTTGGTCACGAGATGCCCAGCCCCATTGATTTTTGCCTACAAGTCCCCCTTTGGCCGTGTTGAATGATAACACAGTATGGTTTACAGTTGAGACAAGTCCTCCCCCCCAACCCCTTACATGTAACATTATACAAAGATTTTAATCTTTAAAAGCAAGCGGTTGTAGTAAGGGATTCGATTTGCTCCGGTAAGCGTTTGTCTTTGCTATGCCCCATCGGTAGTTCTGAAGTTGTTCTCTCAGGCTTTTTCCTTTTGAGATGGGTTATTTTTTTACATCCCTTTTGGAGGTTTTCTACATTTTATTTTCCGTAATGCTAAAGCTAAGCTGTAACTCCTTCCCTAATTCGTTTCCACCACACAAACGATGCAAGCTTGGTTTACTGGTATTTGTTTTGTCGTAAATGTTTTTTTGTCTACGGTAAGTGCAAGTTCCAGTGATGACTGTCTGCCGAGATGCATACGTGTCACATAAGTGTGTTCTCACAGAAAAGCGAGCGTGCGTTTTCAATGTTTAAATGTTGGCTGTGTGTGTGATGGATCCTGTCCTTTCCAAGCATGCTGGGGTCTAACTGGTCTGCCTAACTTTCTGACTGACTCACACGTGTCTGTCTGTCTGTCTGTCTGTCTGTGTGTCTCAACTATCATGTTTGTCTGTCTGCATGAGTTTGCATGCGTAGTCAGTCCTCAGTGTAGAATGTAGCAGAGACGAGCAAACGTTGATGTAGTGAGGCTTTGCTTGATGACTATATTGTCTTGAACTCATACAATATGTGGCAGAAACTTTTTTCTTAGCTCTGTAATGTTTGGTACATGGTGAGTGTGTGTGCGCGCTGATGTGCATGAGGTGTTGCCTAGTGGTTGGCTAGTCTTCTCAGTGAAGACACATTCTGTCCTAGAGTACCGATGTCACAATCACTTCAGCAGGCATGCATCGGCAATAGTTTGTTTTTAGAGTTTCTGTCTGCAGATGTGGAACATATGAGTGCTTAGGGTTGTAGGGTGTGTACGTGTACATTTGTGTGTGTATGCGTGTGTCTTTCTCTGTGTTTGTGTGTGCATGCATGTACATCTGTTCTTCCTGTGTCGTGTGTGTGTGTGAGGGAGAGTGCGAGACATTGTGTGCGTGTCCATATGTCTTGTGTATTTGTGTCCATGTCGTGTGCATCTCGAAGTGTGTGTGTGAGAGGGAGACGGTATGTGTTGACGTTGTGGGTGCCGGTCTCTTCAGCAGCAGCAGCAGCAGCAGCAGATGAAGTCTCCTCGTGACCAGCAGCAGCAGCAGCAGCAGAAGAAGAGGAGGAAGAGCCAGAACGCTGCCGACGAACCCCAGTCTAAAGTGGGCAAGACCGAGGACAAGGACAACACAGAGGCTGCTAAAGGTAGTGTGTGTGTGTGTGTGTGTGTTTGTGTGCGTGTGTAATTACACGATGAGTCTAAAGACCAAGGACAAGGACATCACAGAGCAAGCTGCTAAAGATGCATTGTGTGTGTGTGTGTGAAGGTCTGAGGTGTGTGTGTGTGCGCGTGTGTGTGCGTGTGTGTGTGTGTGTGTTAATTTGGTGTGCTTTGGTCTTACAGTTAAGAGTGAGGGAGCAGAGGCCAGTGGAGAGAAAGACAAGGAGGAGACCAAGGACACTGCTGCTGCTGCTGGTGTAAGTCTAGTCTCTGTATTAAAGTGTTATTTGTGTGTGTGGTACACATATTTATTCTGTACCTGTTTGAGTTTGGTGTGTGTGTGTAATAATGGCCATTGTTTGTTGCAGGATGCCAAGCCAGCAGCTGATGGAGAGAAAGCAGGTAAGATGGTGTGTGTGCGTGTGTGTACACGTGTCCCCGTACTCGTGCGTCTGCTTGTGTCCATCCACTTCCAAGTGTGCATGCGTGTGTTCTTAGGGATGAGTGGCAAGGCATAGCAGGCCAAGGAGGGACAAGCAATGAATAAAAGTCAAGAGACACAGCACACTGCTTACTTTTCTTTACTTTATTTCTTGGAGCGAACAACGCGTTTCGCCCAATGCGTCATCAGGTTCGCTCTATGCCATCGCTCCAAGAAATAAAGTAAAGAAAAGTAAAAAGTGTGCGGTGTCTCTTGAATGTCTGGTTGGGTCTGGGTGTGAAGGATTGAAGGATGGTAAGCACAAACTGCAACAGCAGGTTGGTGGCTAGGGGTACAGGATTTCAGGAGGAGGAACCACAAGCATACACACACTTCTTAATCCCCCTACTTGTGTGTCTGTGTCCGTAGGTGCTGGTGCGAAGGATGGCAAGCGTGGTAAGCAGCAGCAGCAGCAACAGCAGCAGGGTGCTGGGGGTCAAGAGGACGGGCCCAAGTTCAACAAGCGCCGAGGCTTCATGGAGATTTCCGGAGTCAAGTTCAACGTCAACAGGTACGTGTACAGACAGATACACACACACACACACACTCCTTTCTAATTACAAGCACACACACACTCACACGTTCACACTTCTTCTCAATTTCTCACACCCACCAATTCACTCAACACAGGACACAGACATGTTTCACATACACAGACGTTTGCACTTCTTGTCAATTTCTCACACCCACTGACCCACTCGACACAATGCACAGACATGTCTCTCGCATGACTGTTCTCTTTTTTGCACACTCTCTGTGCACTTATACACACACACACACACACACACACACACACACATATATATGGCTGTCCTAAAGGAATATTTTTCTCCCGATTTAATCTATCAGCTATTTTTTTCGAATAGTTGATAAGTCAAACGATTATTTTTTCAACCACTCTAGCACTTTAATCTTTCAAGGAATTTGGGGGAAAAAGAAAGAAACCGTTAAAATGAGGTCCCTGAGCTCACAATGAGCTTTAAATCATGATGGTAGCATATTTACTCCGAGATACAACGTCCAATTCATACGTGCTGGGCAATTTTAGGTTTCCATAAAGTAATAAAGCATTAGTAAAGTAAGTAAAAAATCATTTAATTAAATGAAACGATAAGTTGACAATGAAAATTCTTGTCAACTTATTTTCTTAGTCGATTAATCGTAGCAGCTCTACACACACACTCCATGCACTGACTACTCTGCCTTTGACTCGTGCCCTCTAAAAACACAATCTTGACCATGTTTTTGGAATCCTCTGAGGTCATATTAAGTGTTAATCCTGGCTAGGTAGACATGCATGAATAAATCTGCTAATAGACAGCTCGCAGTTAAGAAAATGAGGACTTCAGGCTCTTGTGTCTGATAATTTACCTCTACCTCAAGGTTAAATTAACCTGAATTACTTTCTAGCCAGGTGCCTTACGTATTCCCCTCATGCTCAGTTTGTAATATCTCTCTCTCTCCCTCCAGGATGATGTTTGCGTGCTCGGTGTGCAAGTTCCGCTCCTTCTACAGCGAGGACATGGCGGCCCACCTGGAGAGCAAGTTCCACAAGGAGCACTTCAAGTTCATCTCCAACCAGCTCTCCAAGCCCACCACAGACTTCCTACAGGTACACACACACATCTAAACCCACCTAGGCCCACCACAGTCATCCTATAGGTACGTACACACACTCACACCACAGACTTCCTGCTGGTACACACTAGGGATGGTACAAACCGCACCGAAAACTGAAACCGTACAATTCACACACCATACCGAACCGTGACATGCAGTCCGTGGCAAACCGCAATTCATGTACTGCCCAGAAAAAATATGTAAAACACACTCTAGGAGTATCTTATCCAGTCTCTCTGATTAACGAATTAGCATATAAGACCAATCAGAGGATGACACAACACCATCACACCATTTTCACATTATAAGCCTATACAAACCATATGTAGGATATTTAGTAATAAGTCTGATTCTATTAGCCACTTGAAAAAGGGCATTTGGAATGCTCAGACAGCGCACATAAGCTGATGACAGTTTAAGTGCAAGCGCAGGTTAGCACAAGAGGCAGTTCTCAGACACATGCAAAAGGTCAAATTCAACTTGCGCATCATCACTTTATAATTGCAGTTATATAAATATGGTTTAATATTCCCAGTGCACCATTTATCATGAACTAAAAGAAAAAAAGAACCGTAGCCAGTGTTTCCCACAGAAATTTTGGAAACTATGGGGGCAGCCGGGTTTTATTTTGTCCGGGGGGGGGGTGTGTCTTCTGACACGGGCCTTTTTTTTGGGTGGGGGGGGTGTTCTTGCAGCGTAAATGCAAAACGGCAAAACAATGACCACAGTATGACATTGGCGCATGGAGGAACTGTAGGCCTGGGCCTATATTTCAGCCATTTATATTTTGAGAAATAAGGCTACATAAGATTTTACCCATGACTTGTATAATAGTAGTACATTGTCATTGTCAAAAAATGCAGTACAGTGAATAATTTTTTTTATAACACAGTTTCATTCGTCCCTCATGCAGGGGTCTGGGAAACAATAATAAAACAAAATAGGAGCAGAGATAAGAATTTAAGAGCACTGTGAAATTGTTAACGCATAGACGAAAAGGGTCTTAGAGGGTAGGCTATGCCTTTTCCCCCACACATATCTGTAGGCGTACACATTCTACATGAGGGGTGCTGGTCACAGGGCCAGTTTTTTCCAAATTCCTCCCATTAAAAGGGCTGAACAACATATTACACATTTATGTCTATATTCACATTCATTACACATTAATTTCTATATGCAGCCCGATGTCTCCTCTGCTGTGTCAATGAAGGTCTGTCACCAAACTCATTACAACTGTAAAACAAAGCCTAGGGAGTGTTAGTAAACTCATCCCAACTGTCCCTTCTCTGAAGGTTTTTTATATTGCTCCCAAACCCAAGTAAACTACAACAACTTGACTAGGCTTTCAAGCACTTGTGGTTCTCTCTATAGCAGGGGTGCCCAACCTTTTTTTAACCAAGATCTACTTTTGAAGTTGATGGTCTGCCGTGATCTACCAAGTCAAATTCAAGGATGTCAGTATGACAATTTAAGACCACCATTTATTAATCACCATTATTATGAACCAAATGTTTTCAGTAGGCTACTATGGCCGTATCTTTTCAGTGTGTTTTTAAAGTGTGTTGAATAGCCTATCTTTACAAAGCAATGCAGCACTGATAGTATGCAGAGATAATTTCAGTCATACATAAGTCATAAACAACTGAAACAATTTAAAAATGATAAACATTTGGTATATAAAAGGCACATAGGCCCTATTTCTAAAATATGATGAAGCATTATCATGCCTTCAGTGGTATAGGCTACAAATTAAAAAGGGCTCAGAAATTCACATTTGTTATGGGTAAATAGTAGGCTAGAGAGAGAGAGAGAGAGAGAGAGAGAGAGAGAGAGAGAGAGAGAGAGAGAGAGAGAGAGAGAGAGAGAGAGAGAGAGAGAGCAATGAGAGAACTCATTGGATTGGTAACACCCCTGTTAAGTGTGACTTCTTCTATGAAGGTTTTTTTTTTCAGCTCTCTGGGACAGTAGCACAGCACAGGCTTTCTATTGTGAGTTTGGCCAATCGTTTTGTCCACAACTGAAGCAAGAAACAGCACAAATTGAAGTGAATTCCATACATGTCAACAACTAACATTTCCCTTACACGCGGCACGCGATGTAAACGCAGTTAGCGATGATGCATGCGACTAGCGATTTGGACGAAGATCCTCGCATATCGGCGTGTCATAACGCATCGTTGCGCACATGTTCTGTCTCACCCGATGTTACACGTGTGCACACATGAATCAACTGTAATACCCTTACGGTCACTTCCTAATTCTTTCCCCTCATTCTGTGTTACCGTGGGACTACTTATATAACCAATACAGAGTCTATAGGATGTAGGCCTATTTACTCCAGGAGGAAAATGCGAAGGAAATTCAAAATCGTAATTCAAATCGTTTTTAACAAAAACGGATATCGTTAAAAAAAAAAAAAAAAAAAAAAAAAAAAAAAAATTTTTTTTTTTTTTTTTTTTTTTTTTTTTTTACATTTTCGTAAACTATGGCGGCCAAATTTAAACTATGGCGGGCCGCCATAGTTTCCTCAATGTATGGGAAACACTGATAGCAAACCGAAAACCGTGACTTTGATACCGTGATATGAAACGAACCGTGAATTTTGTGAACCGTTCCATCCCTAGTACACACACACACACACACATCTAAACCCACCTAGGCCCACCACAGTCATCCTATAGGTACGTACACACACTCACACCACAGACTTCCTGCTGGTACGCGCGCGGGCGCGCGCACACACATACACACACATGCCCAAACGTTCTGTTCCCCGTGGGAGTATCTGAAGAACAAATTCACCAAGGCATCTCTACCACAATAGTATCACTGTCCAGAGTCACTGTTGTCCTGTTGTCAATGTATCTATTTATTTTGTCTTTTCCCCCCCTGTATAGGAGTACCTGAACAACAAGTTCACCAAGACGCAGCAGCGGGTCAGCCAGATAGAGAACTTCAACGGCGCCCTCTGCCAAGTGTTCAAGGAACAGGACCTCACCAGAGGTGTGTGTGTGTGTATGTGTGTCGTCTGTCTTGAGTGTGTGTGCCAGATTTGGCTCACTCCACTGATTTCTAAACAGTCTTTGAAGATTAATGATTAAGCCAAGGCTGCTCCATTCATCCTCCTCATTAGGCCCTAACGGTTAGGTTGGTAGTCTTAAGATCAGCGGGTTGCAGGTTCCCACCCTTACCTCTCCCTACACCCCCATCCATGACTGAAGTGCCTTTGAGCAAGGCACCTTACCCCACATTGCTCCAGGGACTTTAACCAATACCCTGTAAAAAACGAAGTTGCTTTGCGTAAGTGTCAGCTAAGTGTAAGGCAAAGATCTTAATTTAGCAGAGACACATTCATGTGGAATATTTACCCAATACACCTTCTCTCCCCATCCTCTCCGCGATTCTTTTCCTTCTCTGCCTCTCCCTCCTTTTTCTTCTGATCTCTCCATCTCATCTGCCAGAGATCGGTATGGAGCACTTTATGAAGAAGGTGGAGGCGGCCCACTGCGCTGCCTGTGACGTCTTCATCCCCATGCAGTTCCACCTCATCAAGAAGCACCTGCGCTCGCCCGACCACAACTACAACTGCAAGGTACACGCACACACACACACACACACACACGCCTGCAATCGCCTGGCTATGACTGCAAGACACACACACACACACACCTGCAATCGCCTGGCTATGACTGCAAGACACACACACACACACACACACACACACACACACGCACACACACACACACACACACACACACGCACACACACACCTACGATCTGACTACAACTGAAACGTACAACACACACACACACACACACTTTTGATCCTCAGACCACAACTACAACTGCCACTCATGCTCATAAGCAGACACACATTCTGTCCATATGTTTGCTGAATGTGTGTGCAGGTATGATGATGTCGAAGGGCCACAGCCTGACACACACACACACACACACACACACACACACACACACACACACACACACACAGACAGACAGTCTGTATCTGATGGTTGGTCCTCGTGTGTTTGCTGTGTGCAGGGTATGATGGAGATGTCGAAGGGCCACAGCCTCTCTGTGGCGCGCAGCATCCTCAACCACAAGGTCATCGGCAAGAAGCTGGAGAGCTACCTTAAGGTGAGCACAGGCGCATGTGTAACTCGTTAATCATTCAGATCAGACTGGCATCATGCAAAGGCTTCTTTCACGCATTCTGCGTTGATGTCATGCTCTATAAGGCTGCAAAAAAACTAAAGCATTTTGGTCATATAGCCAGTCAATGTTTCTGCCACGTATTTTGCCAAAAAAAAGTGAATCAAGCAAGGAAAATGGCCACGTACAAATGCTTTGGATGCCATGTTGTACATGTCCTCAAACACATTGTCTCACTCACACACACGCACGCACGTGCGCATCGGTGCACACACACAGACTTACTCAATCCTGTACCACTATCAAAGGCAACAATTAGACCACAATGGAGTGCTGTACCATTTGACATGGTAGCAAATTCCAGCACGCTTGTGCGGCCTACTCATGTTGACTGTTTGTCTGTCTTGCCACAGGGCGAGAACCCCTTCACCGGTAACCTGGACGACCAGGACCCCGAGGATTCCATGGCCATGGATGTGTCGGCGGCGGAAGGAGAAGGAGATGTGTCGGCAGCGGAAGGAGACGGAGATGCCGAGATGGAGGGAGAGGTCAGCGGACTGGGCACGTCCGAGGAGGCCAAAGATGTGAAGGAGGAGCCAGACGAGGTGAAGAAGGAGGATGGGGAGGAGGTGGCGGCGGCCAAGCCCGAGGGCAACGGTACCCATGGCAATGGTACCCATGCCAACGGAGAGGAGGAGGAAGAGGAGGAGGGTATTGCCGTGATGGCTGCTCCGGAGGAAGAGGAGGAGGAGCAGCAGGAACAGCACGAGGCTGAGGAGGTGCAGGTGAGGAGGACCTCTATCTGTTTTACATTATGAAATGACTGTAAAGGGTGGCGCCGCATGCTAAGCCCCCCACATTTGGGCTTGCATGCCCACCCACGGGGACCCCGGTTGGAGTCCAGCCGGGGTCATTTCCCGATCCTCCCCTGTATCTCTGTCCCATTCGCTTCCTGTCACCATCTTCGACTGTTCTATCAAATAAAGGCATAAAAGCCCCAAGTGGGTGTCGCGCCTTTTATATTTGTGGCCGGAAGGGTGCGTAAAGTTCTACAATGTAATCCAATAGTCCAGCCAGAAGGAACTCTGATGCAGATGCAAAATTGAAGAATTGAAATATTTTTGGATTAATATTATTTATAGTCTTTATTTTAAATTCTTTATTTTTTCTGTACCAGTGGTGTGCGAGTTCATACATAATGTAATATATATATATATATATATATATATAGTATATACTATATATATAGTATATACTGATATATACAGTCCCAGGAAAAAGTTTGTACACCCTTTGAAATTTCTTACCTTTCTGTCAAAATTGGTCATAAAACATGGTCTGATCTTCCTGGAAATCACAAGAAGGAACAACCAGAGTCTGCTTTAACTAATTCAACCCACACATTTACAAGTTTTCATATTTTCATTGGCCATAAGATGTAAACATTCACAGGACAGCAAGGCATAAGTAAGTACACCCTTGCATTCAATAGGTTTTAACCCCAAGTTAGTCACAATAACCTCAACCAGATGTTTCCTGTAGTTGCAGATCAGATTAACAAAACAATCTGGATGTATCTGGTCTCCCTCTTCTTTAGAAAAATGCCTCTCGTCAGCAAGGTTTGTGGGATGTCTGGAGTGCATAGCTTTCTTGACTTCATGCCATATAATCTCAATTGTTTTTTTGTCAGGGCTTTGACTGGGCTATTCCAGAATGTTTATTTCATAATTATGAAGCCATTCCAAAGTCAATTTGCTTCTAAAGTATGGGTTGTTGTCACATTTCAGCACCCATCCTCTTGTGTGCTTCAACTGTGTGACAGAATACCTCACTTTTTTCTGTAAAATATCTCGATAAACTTCTGAGTTCATTGTTCCACTGATAATAGCAAACTGAAAAGGGCCTGAGACAGCAAGGTAGCCGCATATAATGATGCTCCCGCCACCATTCTCAAAGGTGGAGATGATGTTTTGGTGAAGGTGTGGTTCTCCAGTTCTACTCCAAACATGACATTGTGTGTTCCCCTGAACAATTCAACTTTGGTTTCAACGTTGGTCTACAGAATATTTTGCAGTAATTCTATGAAGCATATACAGTAAATGCTTTTTTGCAAACCTCAAAGGTGCAGCAATATTTTTTTGGACAGAAACCTCATTCATTTTAGATTGGCAGAATGAATCCCATTTTTAGCTATTCTTGGTTACATCTCCTCTTCTGAGTATGGTGGCAGGAGCATCATTACATGCGGCTACCTTGCTGCATTAGGCCCTTGACAGTTTGCTATTATCAGTGGAACAATGAACTCAAGTTTATTGTGCTATTTTACAGAAAAAACGTGAGGAAGTCTGTCACACAGTTGAAGCACACAAGAGTATGGGTCCTGAAATGTGACAACAACCCATACTTTAGAAGCAAATAGACTTTAGAATGGCTTCATAATAATGAAATTCACATTCTGGAATAGCCCAGTCAAAGCCCTGACAAAAAACAATTGAGATTACATGGCATGAAGTCAAGAAAGCTATGCACTCCAGACATCCCACAAACCCTGCTGATGAGAGGCGGTTCTCTAAAGAAGAGGGAGACAAGATACAAACAGATTGTTTTGTTAATCTGATCTGCAACTACAGGACAAGTCTGGTTGATGATATTGCAACTAACTGAGGGTTAAAACCTACTTAATGCAAGGGTGTACTTACTTATGCCCTGCTCTCCTGTGAATGTTATGGCCTTATGACCAATGAAAATATGATAACATGTAAATGTTTGGGTGGAATTAATTAAAGCAGACTCTGACTGTTCCTTCTTGAGATTTCCGGGATGATCAGACCATGTTTTATGATCGATTTTGACAGAAATGTAAGAAATTTCAAAGGGTGTACAAACTTTTTCCTGGGACTGTATATAGTGTGGCTGCTATATTTATGGTGGTGGTCTTAAAAGCAGAGGTTTGCGGGTTCGAATCCCATCCTTGCCTCTCCCTAGACCTCAGTATCCATGACTGAAGTGTCCTTGAACAAGGCGCCTAACCCCACATTAGTGTTATTGATGACACTGTTCTTGTGATCCCTTCAGCTGAGCTCACATCTGTTTTTGCTTTTATTTTTGTGCCCAGGAGAAGGTGGCAGTGAAGGAGGAGGAGGAAGGTGCGAATGGAGAGGAAGAACAGCCCCAACAACAGCAACAGCAGCAGCCGGAGGAAGAGGAGGCGGGAGCGGTGGTGGAGGAGGAGGAGGAGGAGGAGGATGAGGAAGATGCAGGGGTGGAGATGGGGGATGAAGACGAGGGGGGAGATGAGCTGCTGGAGGACGATCAGGGAGAGGAGGAGGAGGAAGAGGAGGCGGTGGAAGGGGAGGAGGATGAGGGTGAGGAGGTGGCCGACGAGGAGGAAGAGGCGGATGACGGCGGTGCAGACGTGGTCATTATCGAGTGACCTCGAGCCTGTCACCCTTTTGACCGTTTTAGTATGGACTCTTACTGGGCGCCTCGCTCAGCCACCGCCAGATTCTCTCTCTCACACACACACACACACACACACACACACACACACACACACACACACACACACACACACACACACACACACACACACACACACACACACACACACACACACACACCTACCTGACTGGCTGTCTGGCACTGGGGTGGATAGAGGGCTGGACGTGTTGCCATACTCTGACCAGAGGGGTATACTATAAGAAGCTGGTTCAGGAGTAAAACAGGTGAAGTTAAGAGGTAAATCATCTAACAGAAGACCTTGGAAGTTCTCCTTTTCTTAAGAAAAAGAGGACTCCAGGCTCTTGATTTGAACCAGCTTCTTGGTATAGTCCCCAGGGCTCAGGTAAAAAAAATTGTCCAGCAGGGGGAAAAAAACAATGTCTGATCTCCAAACAGTTCTGTTGGGCGAACCCTCCTCTTCTTGGAAAGCCATCAACTCTGAGGGTTTCTCTCCTCGTGTGTATGTGTGTATGACCCTTCTTCTGACCCCTTGTTCCCATGCTGGTCCCAGGATGAGGAATCCACAAGGCTACCGACTCTGTTTCCAACTGCCTCCATGTGTCCTGTTCTACTACGACACAGAGTACAGTACCATTGACTTAACACCCGCCCCACCCTCCCTCCATAGCCCAGCCAATGGGCCATCGCGGAGTCTCGTGACTCAGCCAATCAGGATGTGTACAGAAGTCATTACCACTGCCCGGCCCACTCCCATCTTTTGTAAATAGGCTGACCTGTTCCGTGCCTTTGGGTGTGGATTTGTGTGTGTCTGTGTGTGTGTACGCGTGTGTGTGTTGACCTCTGTTTCATGGAGTGATCTTTTCATAGTGAGTCAGACTGAGTCGTGCTGATGCAGGCTAAGGGATAACCCATCCCGGTGACATTTCTACATTGACACACACACGCAACATATTTTGTCGTTATTTTTTATTAATGTGGTATTTTTTCGGTCTTTCTTTAGCTGTTGTCTTTGAACTTATTTTTTTTAAATGTTTTTTTCCCCTTTTTAATTCTTTATTTTACTTTTTAACTTTCTCAAGTTTTTTTTTAGTCAGATATGAGTTGGCCTATTCTTTGAGAGCTTGTGTTTGGTCAGGATCTTTTCTTATTTTTTATTTTGCACCTTGAGAAATAAATGTTTATTACTCAATAATACCTGATGTTTGACTCTTCTAAGATGTTTCATCTTTTGTGTGTGTGTGTGTGTGTGTGTGTGCACGTGAACATTTGTCTGTATTGCAGGTGGGTCTGAGAAGTATACAATTCTCCATAGTGCAACACCACTTCTTGCATTGACAGAAAAAAGTCTACCGTACTTGTGAAGACCTATATTTTGCATAGAAACAGCAACTTTTTCATTCCTTTTGAAATTGTGTCATTGTACTGTATCACAAAATTAACCTTTTAAAGGGAAACTGAGATTTTTAGTTGTTTATTTCCAGAATTCATGCTACCCCTTCACTAATGTTACCTTTTTCATGAATGCTTAACACCACCATCAAATTCTAAGTATTCATTATGACTAGAGAAATTGCACTTTTCATACATGAAAAGGGGGATCTTCTCCATGGTCCGCCATTTTGAATTTCCAGAAATGGCAATTTTTAGCTGCAAAAATGACTTGACTATACTAGACTATGACTTGACCATACTAGAAAATATTAGTTTATTACCAAGTAAACGTTCATGAAAAGATCAAATTTGGCAATAGGCAGGCCAGTTTCAATGAGCATAGTTGCAGTACCCTTTTTGACAATTTCCTGCAGTGTACCTTTAAAAAAAAAAAAAAAAAACCTGTCGAGCCACTGACCAAGAGCTGAATGAAATGTACTTTAAAGATGAACAACAGCAAAATTCACTGCATAATTTACAGTCATGTCACCAGGCTAGGGCAGGCAGCCCCTTGGGCCCCCCCATGCCTGTAGCTGGTGTTCATTCCTTTTGAATTTTCGGTTGGGCCCCCAGGTTACCCAAGAGTTGTATTTGCATATAAGGTAACACATAAGTGGCACATGTTCTCAGAAGAGGGTTACTAGAGGTGAGACTGCTGCTGGATAAAAACAAACACCGTGGTGACTGCTATGTTTTATCTCCCTTCAGGGGGTATTGAAAGGAGATTTCTAAAACGCTGTTTACATGTAAACGAGAGGCTGAAACAGTTGTTTTCAAAGAAATCCATTTAGTACCTGTCGTGTAAACAGCATCTTAATCAACTTCTCACGCTTTCTTGCTGCCTCTGTCTTCTTATCTCCCCTCTTCTGTGGCAAAAGCGTGTAAACGTGTGCTGTGTAATATTTTTAGTAGTTTATTTCCGGAATCCATGCCTCCAAATCACAATTATCACCTTTGTCACAAAAACTTACCACCACTATGAAATGCTAAGTATTCATTATGGCTGGGAAAATTGCATTTTTCATAGGCCGACATGAAAACGGGGATCTTCTGCATGTACACCATTTTGAATTTCCAGAAAAAGCCATGTTTAGCTGGAAAGCGTCCTGTTCTTCGGTCAAATTATTACTGTAAGTATTATTACTTAAATATTCATGAAAGATCAAATTGGCAATATGCAGCACAGTTTCAATGAGACACATAGTTGCAATACCTACTCTGGCCACCATCCTACACAGTGCACCTTTTAACCCATTGACGCTGGCCCGCACCTGCAAAAAAGGGTGCTGAATGCCTGAGCCCTTTTTAAGACAAGCTGCTCTCAGCCTATACAAACCTAAATATCTCAGCTTCTGAAGCACATAAAAATATGCACTGAGTTGCATTTAAATGCTAAGACCCTCATCTTTCATTAGAATGTGTAACCGAGATTTTTTAATAAAGTTGTCTCAAATCTCATGAGCCTGAATGTTGTGTAATGCATCTCCAGGCGCCAGGGGCAATGTTGCACAACGCAACATCAGGCATCAATGGGTTAAGTTCCTCTGTCAACCAGCCCAGATTGGGGGCTTTCCTCTATTCAACATCCCAGTTGCATATGAGAGAATGATCTTTGAATCATGTTTACTCTGCAAGATGGTGAATAAAAACGTATGGGGTACATTCCTACATGCGGGCGTCCATCCTCCACTTGTGCTTGTGGCCTCGAGTTTAGCCTCCGTGGAGAAAACAGTTTCCTAGGCCGTCAGCCTAGCCACAACAATTTTTGGGGGACTGTTCTTTCTCAAATGAGGAAATGACATTAGAATTGTGCTTTTGCACGGTATTGAATTAATTTTCTGTCGTCGTCGTTGACAATGACATCATCACAAGGTCACAAGTGAAAAAGTGAGCAAGGAAGGGCGGAAGTCCGCATATTGGAATGCACACACCGTCAAGAGGCCAGAGGCCACAGGAAAGGATGGTAGGAGGTAGATTGAAAGAAAGGGAAAGCCCAACTGGGAAACTCCAGCTCTCAATTTCATTGTGACACAATACCCCACAGCACACAAGTCAACACTGCACACAACGAAATTGCATTTATGCATTTATGTCAAACCCCTCAACCTTTGGGTTACAAGTGTGACGCCCTAACCGCTTATCCATGACTTACACCAGTGGTTCCCAAACTATTTTCTCTGGGACCCACTTTTGGACCCAGGATTACTTCCGCAATCTACCACCATTACATTTCCAAACGTTCCAAATATATTTTGTCCCATAATATTTCAGATTTTTTTTGGTAAAATTTACAGGAAAAGAGAATACATTCTTAAACGTACACATGAATTCCATCACTAACTAATTTACGGAACGGTTATATTATATTCCATTACACTTAGCTGCCGCTTTTACATGCAAAGTGTAGTTAGGTACAGGGAGTTGGTTACAGTCCCTGGAGCAATGTGGGGTTAGGTGCCTTGCTCAAGGACTCTTCAGCCATAGAGGAAGGTGCTGGAAAGGGTGGGATTTGAACCTGCAACCCTCTGATCTAAAGGCCAGCGCTCTAACCATTTAGCCATGGCTGCCCCCATTGAGTGATGGCTGCCCCTATATTATTTCAAGCATATATTCAAGGTCTTATGCAAACAGTCCCTTCTCTAGCCGACCCCCCTGCCCCCTACCTCTGTGTTGGGGACCTGAACCTCAGTTTGGGAACCACTTACACATTGATCAGAGGTTTGCAGGTTTGAATCCCTCTTCAGCAGCAACATTAAAGGTGGTGACAGGGCCACTGATAGCTTTTGTCAGGCCCGGGACAAAGTCAACAAAAAGGACCCCCAACGCAATAAATTAAATTTAATGAGGACCCTATTGCATCTTCTCCCTGGTCCCGGGACAACTCCTCCACCCACCCTCCCAGTAGGCTTCCCTGGGGAATCTGCACCCTCATCCATGGTACAAGTGTCCTTCCTTGAGCACATAAACCAGGGGTGAGGAACCTTTGTCATTTGAGGGCCACTTCAAATCTAATAAAGTCCTCCAAGGGCTGTACTATGATCACAAACCAGGATTTCCCCCTGCACTTTAGGTCTATATTGAAGGTGGTCACCTTTACAACAGACCCTTACCTTCACTAGCTCCCCTGAAAATATAATTTAATTGAATTGCAAATGTAATCTGTGAGATTTCCGTACAAAACACGTCATATTTCATGTGAAACGGCAGAACATTTTTGTTCTATCGGGTAGTGGTGTGGATCGGCACTGCCCTCACGATCCGATTTGATCACGATTCGGGAGGTAGTAGATCCGATTCGATTCGATTCTATTAGATCCAATCCGATTCGATTCAATTCTACAACGCATTGCAATGCATTACATTTCTCCTGAACGCAAAGCAAATGTTCAGCCATGATGAGGAAATACAAGTAGTCAGATACTGAGCAACAATTTATTGGCTGTTTTCTGTATCAGTCTGTATCAGTCTTGCAATGTTTTGAAGTGTTTTTATTTAATTTAACATTCATTTGCTCCCGAAATATCCATGGAAGTAATTGAAACTTAAAAAAATTGCCGGATTGATTCTGGAACTTGCCGGATCTGGATCTGGATCGTCCATGTCCCGGATCGATTCGGATCATTGTTGACAACACTACTATCGGGGGCCGGATAAGACTAGCCTGGTGACACCATCCTATGTACTCCACCCAAAGATTTAGGCTCCGCACAGTCGGCTTTCACCCAGGTTAGGATAAGACTGCCTCAAGGGCTGTTAAACGGACTAGGATCCCCATACTAAGTTACCTACCATGACCTTAACCCACCCTGCACCAGGGCCTGTGCCTAAATAAAGTAGAACTAAAAGGCTTTGGATACAAACATTGTCTGCTTAGTGTAATGTAACAAAAACCAGACTGAGGATCATCCCTCCCTAATTATAGAGGTCGAACTATTTTGAAAAGTTGTATTAATATATCATGTACCGTGCCAGACTAAACTATTTCTGTCCCTTGGGGGTTAGGCCTATTGCAGTTTAAAGTGAAAGCCAATTGGGAAACTTTAACTCCCATTATCATTGTGACACAGCACTCCACAGCACACAAGTGAACACTGCACACTGCACACACACCGAAATTGTATTTATGCCTCATCCGTGCAAGGCGCCCCTAGGGAGCAGTGCGGCAGGACGGTGCCATGCTCAGGGTACCTCAGTCATGGAGGAGAGCACTGGTTGATTACTCCCCCCACCAACCTGGGCTGGCTGGTCGGGAGTCCAACCTTTGGGCTACAAGTCTGACGCCCTAATCATTTACCCATGACTGCCCATTAATTGGTGCTCCTTGAAATTTATGGCGGGATTTGGATGTGGGGTGGCATCCTTGTATTCTCTATGATCAGCTTTAATTTTGTTCTGTCCAAACTGAACTCAACAAGGAACGCCGTCCATGATTGGCCTGCCTCTACATTTTATACTGAGATTATATTAGAAGAAATGACCAGGCTGATCTGGTAACTCTAGCGTCATGTAATGGCCCAATAATGCCAGCGGGGGTCGCTGCTCTCTTTCTTACGTGCTGCCAACACCCTTTGCCTTTATGGCAAACACCTGGAGGACGTGTTGGTTTTCTGTTGTTATTACATTATTACAATAGTTAAAACACTGTAACTATAGCGTCACTGTCTCATTTTCACGTTTTCATACACAATTTCACCCTTGCTGAAATGTAGCCTAAATTGTTGCCTATATCTTGCTGTAGGGCTATTGTTAAATATGTTTGAGTTTGCATTTAATTTTAACACCCTATATTAGCCATACCATACAGATTTAAGTTTATTCCGAGCGCCCTGGTGACAGATACAGTGTATCAGGCATTTTCATAGGAGAAGAGCTTGGGAAGAAACCCCAACCAGAGAGGGAGACAGACCACGGGACGTTCCGCTCATCTTGCGTCTTGACGTCACACGACGTCGCGCAAACGACCGTGTTTGTTCTGGATTCGGGGAGAGAGGAAGGTCTGCGCGCGCTCACTGACAGCTAGGTGAAGAAGGTAAATAAATGAATGTCTTCTTTTTATTTCTGGTCTTTATCCTGTAATTCGTGGTGTTTTTAGACCCACGAACCACATAGGGAATAAGTCGAGGACCATTGAGACATATGTAGGTCGCTGGATGTTGTGGCCGACCGACGCCAAACGGGTGACGAGTTGTACTGGAGGCCTCGCGCCGGTGAGTCTGACACCGGGATAAGATTAAGAATTCGCACTGGTGGTTTGCTAATATTTTTGCTTCTTGACATATGCTTCGATATTTTTTAAATATTGGAACTTGTGGTTTGGGATTTGTCCGTGCTTACATGTGAGTACGACTGTCAAAACGTGCCACGCTCAGTTCTGGGTGTTTATTTGGAGCATAGAGGCCATATTCGTGATGGAAGTTACGTAGATTTGGGAACGTACATTGCGCAAAAGGAGCTTACTGTACGTACATAACTTGCATTGCATAATGATATGGGGAATGGGAAAGCCAGTCCACGTTGTATTCTTGAAAAGTATTTACGCAAACTGCTGCATTGTGAAAGCAAGATACGCATGCACAGAAGAGGCATCTACTAAAGTAATGTTATGCTGTGTTTGTCGCGCTTTCCACGTATTCATTGAAGTTATGGTTCGATTGTTTGGTGAAAAATATGTGTTCAGCATGTCCTTGAAAATATTCTGTTAAATTTGCAGTCGTATGTTGTCCATGGAACATAATGTCACATGCACACCCAGACAAGTTGCTATGCTAACGTTGTGGTGGTATTCAGCTACGTGACAGAATGGCCATAAGTTTTGCCTTGGCCCAAGCGGAACGAGGGAGTTAGCATACTAGCTAATCTCGTTAGCAAACCGTGCTAATAGCAATGTAGGTCAATTGGTATCGAACATGATCTAATCACCTTGCTACCACACCCGTCTTCAATTGTCTCGGTTCGTGCCGGGAGTGAAACTGCTCGCACGTCTATTTGTTTTGAGGTGTCAGTGGGAGATGGCTATGCAATCTTGACTCTGACAGCTCTAGCGCTAGCTGAATAAGACTGCTATTTTGCTAACTAGCTCTGTCCAGGAGGAAACTCAGACGGACGGCGATAACAGCACCTACATATCGATGGAGAGTGCTCGATGGAGCGCTGTCTCCACCAAGATTAATCAATCTCGCATCACCGTGAATGCAATCAACACCGCTGATTGTTTTCAGCGAGGATTTATTTGTTTGCAACGCATAGGTGCCCAAGTCAACTACCCGATTAGCCGTATCTGTGGTGGTGGAGCTGTCATACGCCTCCCTCACCAAAGGTCACTACTGGTTGGTTGCCTCGGAAAATTCTAGCCGAGCCTTCAGACGCAGGACAGTGGAGGCCGCTCGCATAGCAAGCCACCATTTCGCCTGATATCAAGTCCCATACTGAGGGACTTCGACACATTTAGGAGATCTGTCCTGTCGGTGTGGTGTGGTGTTTTAATCATCGCCATCAACTCCCCGCCCCATCTCTGATTTCCTGCATGCTGAGATCTGAGCAGCCATGATTGTTCATCGAAGGGACGGATGGGGGTCCCCTTACAATGATGGCTCTGCTGTGCGCTGAAGTCTGCTGTCATTCTGTCATGTTGATTGCTTCTTTTCATCAGCGATGTTCATTAGTGATGATGGCATCAGTGACCATTTATCCCATCTAGGAGTGGCTCATTCAAGGAGTCCGTCTTGCCTGGGACTTGTTAATCATCTCTGATTTTGTGTGAATGATGATTGTCAGACTGTGGTGGTCAGAATGGTGGTCCCCATTCTCCCCCTTGTGTCCACACACACACACACACACACACACACACACACACACACACACACACACACACTCACTCACTCACAGACAAAGTGCCTGTCATGGCCACTGTCCCTCAGCTCAGCTGCTGGGTGTGTTGGTGTTCTCGAAAAGGTGTGTGTGTGTGTGTTGGGGGGGTTGACACTGTCTGCGTTGTGGCAGCTGTTGCATCCCCAGCATGATGGCACCTCACTTTGGCCTTTGCCACACACCGTAGCGTCTCTTAGATTTCCCCCTTGTCAGACACCGTAGTGTCTCTTAGTTTTGCCCCTTGCTCGACACCGTGGTGTCTTAAGATTTGGGGTCAGAACAGAAGAAGCACCCCCTCTCCCACACTCACCACCACAAGCTGTTTGCTTATGAAATTGGTCATAGAAACACCGTAAGGAAAAGCCATATTCTCAAATAGGAGTGTTATGTGGGGCTGTAACGAAATTGTGTCGAACCGAGAAATCGCAGACTCGCAGAGCCATGATACTGTATCGCAATGCGCCTTTTCAAAGTTCTGTTACCCTTCAGTCCAGAAAACAGCTAACTTACATGATATCATTTGATAGTGCTTCCAAGCTTCAAATCATCATCATATTTTTTTAACTTAAAAAAAGTAACCTATTCTACCGATAAGCTTATATAGTTTTTATTCATCATTTGTACTTAAAAATAATAAAATGTTCACAAATTGTGGATTGTATTGAACCGGTGGTCAAAAATCATATTATGAATCAAATCGTGAATTGGGTGCATAGTTACTGCTCTAGTGTTATGACGATGGTGATTGGTTGGGGGGGAAGGACAACAGTCAGATAAAATGTTTTGGCCAGTGCCATCTTCCAGAGATTGAAACCTTTGGTAGCATCAGCCCGAGAGTGCAAGCCGGGCTTCAGAGGATGTGATCCTCAAAATTGATCAGATAAAAGACCCTGCCGTTTCCAAACGGTTGGACACTCGTCTGCCATGCGGTTGACGCTGGTTGGATTCCCGGGCTTTCCCCTTCTCACTCTCCCCACTTGCTTCCTGTCACCACCTTCACTGTCCTGTCATTCCACGCCAAATCAACAAGAGCCCGCGCACTTAGGTCTCAAAAAATTCTGAAAATATTACCAAATGTACCCACGGTACTTAAAAAAAACACTGTAAATTTATTTGAATGTAAGATGTATACTCTCCATGTTACAGCCAATTTTACTGGGGGAGGGGGGTGCCCATTTTGTTCACACTCTTTTTTTTGTCAAAGTTCACAAGCCCGTAGCTCAATAACTAAACCATGTAGGAAGCTCAAATTTGGCATGCTGGTACATAGATAGGAATAGTTTGTTGCAAAACTGTCAGTTTTGGTCTGTATGATCCTACATCGTCATGGCATCCCCTCAAAGATGATACAAATTGTACTGGAGTTTTTGGCTGTGCTCTGTTTAGGCCTTCAGAAGACATATTTGTGCCCAACATAGCCTCTTGATTTTTTTCCCCTTGTAGAGACAAGTAGGAACACTCTCATACAAATCTAGAAATAGAAAGGAAACCCCATTAGTGTTTGACCAGAAGACCTCACAAGTCTGACAAATCATTTTGGGTGTCATTTTCAGAGCTCCAGAACCCCTTGTGGGATTGTCCACAGATTTTTATTTTATTTTTTTCTTCATTCTCCATGAATTCTTCTTTTTAAAAATGCAAATGAGACTTGTCTTATGTGATGTTTTCTTTTGTAATTTCCAACCTGAACATGGGCAACATGCACATTGAGGGCAATATGTTTTCTATGCATTTCTTCCGCTGCCATCTGCTGGTCAAAAAAAGTAACAACATGACTCCTTGTGCCTGACCTACTGTCTCTTTTGGTGTGCGAACCTGCTCCCACATTGAACGCTCCTGAAATCATTTAAATTGAAAGGGATACCTGCACCCCTGCACAGGGACTCTCTGGTGATCATGTCTGGGCAAAATTTGCATTTGATTATTTAGTCTTTACATTAAATGTTATTGAAATCATATTGCTCTCTTTTTGCATTTTGCCCATGTTCAGGGTGGAAATTACAAAAGAAAACATCACATAAGACAAGTCTCATTGGCATTTTTAAAAAGAAGACTTCATGGAGAATGAAGAAAAATATAAAATAAAAATCTGTGGACAATCCCACAAGGTGTTCTGGTGCTCTGAAAATGACACCCAAAATGATTTGTCAGACTGGTGAGGTCTTCTGGTCAAACACTGATGGGGTTTCCTTTCTATTTATAGATTTTTATGGGAGTGTTTCTACTTGTATCCACAAGGGGAAAAAATCATGAGGCTATGTTGGGCACAAATATGTCTTCTGAAGGCCTAAACAGAGCACAGCCAAAAACTCCAGTACAATTTGTATCATCTTTGAGGGAATGCCATGACGATGCAGGATCATACAGACCAAAACTGACAGTTTTGCAACACACTATTCCCATCTATGTACCAGCATGCCAAATTTGAGCTTCCTACATGGTTTAGTTCTTGAGCTACGGGCTTGTGAACTTTGACCAAAAAAAAAGTGTGAACAAAATGGGCACCCCCCTCCCCCAGTGAAATTGGCTGTAACATGGAGAGTATACATCTTACATTCAAATAAAGTAACAGTGTTTCTCTTAAGTACCATGGGTACACTCAGTAATATTTTCAGAATTTTTTGAGACCTAAGTGTGCGGGCTCTTGTTGATTTGGCGTGGAATGACCCCCCTGTCATAAATAAGGTCGAAGGGACCAAAAAAAAAATTGATCAATTAACTTCCTGGGATCTTCAAGTGAACTTTGGGGACAGCTTTCAAATATGCGGTTGAAGCTTCATGTAGCTTAATGTTTTCTTGACCTGGCCTTGTGATGGTGGATTGAGCATTGTATCATGTGATCTTTAAAGGGTATTTGTGATTTTCCTTCTTGAAAGGTAGGCTATTTGTGTAACTTACTGCTGGGGACACATGCAGGCGGAACAGGCAAAGCAAAGAGAGGCGAAATTCAGTCACCAGGTCGTCAGGGCGAATCAAATCGTTTAAACCATTTATTTTGTCGATTTGATTGTGCTGCAGGCAAAATTTGCTCCTACTTTGCATAATATTGAACTTGGCTGAATATTTTCGCTTCACTTCTCGTCCTCCCCTGTTCGCTGGCTTTCCCCCACTTTGCTTCCTTCATAGGAATGAACGGTGAAGTTTGCTTCGCTTAGCCAAATTTGCTTGTATGTGTCCCCGCTCGGCGTTTAACTATGGACACCATGAGAACTTAATGCACACTGTGCTGTTTTTTAAAGACATATTTGGGCTTTTTAGGCCTTTATTCATGACATGACAGTGAGATGGACAGGAAACGTGGAAGGGCCGGCAAAGCACCCGGGCCGGACTCGAACCCGACTCGCCGGTGTAGCAGTGCAGTGCCCTACCGCTTGAGCCACGGCAGGTCCCTCTGCTTATTTTCTTGCATTTTGGCCTCCGCCAATCCCAGCTCTGAACACGCTGTACTACCAAATCGAATCCTCAAATCAGGGAGGAATGGGCAAGCTTGAAATCAGCCAAAGCATGGACATTATTTGTGCATTATATGTGCATTTTTTTTCTCGTATTAAAAAAAAATACATTAATAGGAAAATAGTAGACGATAGGGTCATTTCTTGTGAAATCGGATGCTTTGGGTTCCGACCATCTCAGATTTTCATTTTAATTTGGCCCCAAAGTGTCTGGTTTCACATGAAATGACCCAATGGTAACCTAAGTACTGCATCATAGTGATGTTAAATCTTACATAGACACAAATGTCTCTTTTTCTCTTTCGCTCGCTGTCTCTCTCTCTCACACACACACACACACACACACACACACACATTACATTACACTTAGCTGACACTTTTATCCAAAGCGACTCAGTTATTAAAGTACAGGGTATTGGTTACAGTCCCTGGCACAATATAGGGTTACTTGCCGATACCGAGTACCAATACCGATACCTTTACCACCAAAATACAAAGAAAATAAATGCATGGCCTTGTTTTTTTCCACCTGTGATATTTGTATTGGCCATTTCCATGTAGATTTAAATGTTAGTAAAGGTATGAGGTGGCACTTTTTTCCATGCTGCTTTCAAGTCCACAGAACGTCACAAGATTTTGCATTGTTTTGTGTAATAGCAGTATCGTTCCTGGTATCGGCAAGTGCTTGACGAGTACGAGTACGAGTACAATGAGCAGTATCGGGTGCCGATACCGATACCAGTATCAGTATCGGTGCATCCCTAGTTAGGTGCCTTGCTCAAGGGCTCTTCAGCCATGGATGAAGATGCTGGTAAGGGTAGGATTTGAACCTGCAACCCCCTGATCTAAAAGCCAGCACTATAACCATTGAGCCATGGCTGCCCTCTTGCTGTCTGTCTTTCTCTGACTCTAATATTGTCTATTTCAAATGTGTTGCCCAATATTCCTGTGATGTAACACCCATTCGGTGGAACTTGAAAGATTGTTGGTCATTGTGATCTAATGGTGTGTGTGTGTGTGTGTGTGTGTGTGTGTGTGTGTGTGTGTGTGTGTGTGTGTGTGTGTGTGTGTGTGCGCGTGTGTGTCCATTTGTGAATGAATGAGTAAGTCAAGGAAGCAAAGGTAGCTAGAGGGGGGCTGAACTACCTGGAAGTCTGTCTAGCATTTGAGGAAGAAAAAGCTTTGTGTGTGTGCGTCTCTGTGTGTGTCTGTGTGTTTTAAGAGAGAGACAGTGGCAGAAACCCAGTGGCAGTTCCAGCTACTGATGGGAATCGAAATAAAGGGTGGCGAGAGAGAGATGATGCGTGCGCGTGTATGACTGGGTATTTTTAAGTCGTGCATTTGAGGAAGTTGGGCCGTGAGAGGCAGCTGCCTCCTGAAAGGGCTCACAGATACACCCTCCCCTCCTCTGTTGCTGACCAGCTCTTTCCCTCATAGGTTTTGTGGCTTTGCTGATCTTGTTTTGTCGCTTTGCTAATCTCTACTCTTCCCCTGAAGTTTGATTTTTTTGGTAGTCAACTTTTATGGTATTCCTGGTTTGTCAAAGACGGTGGAACGGTGTGGAGGAGCAACGCGAGAGTGGGTGAACGAGGAGAATTAATGGATGGTCGCCGCCTTTAATAGAGGAACATCATTCCCCACAGCACAGCACACAAGGCAGCTCTGGATTATCCTCTTGGGGTTCTGGGATTCTTCCTATGCATCGCAATTCACAACCACTAGCTCTTTGCTTGTCTTTCGAGATCATTTGTTTACTATTTTCATTTTAGGAAAGGTCAGGATATTTTTTTAGTTTGTTTCCTGTTCCTTCTCCACTTTCGGCTTTGCGTGTTTTATGTTTTTGACAACTGGGATTCTTATTAGGAATTGGAGCCACTAGGTTTTCACTTTTTCAACTTTCAAGATCATTTGTTGACTGGTTTCAGTTTCAAGGACTTTTTCTTTTTAGTTTATCGTGTTTCATTTTCACTTGCGGCTTTTTTTCAGTTTTCCTAACACTTCCTAGTTTGATCCTGTGGATTTGATGCCTTCACAGAGTGTTTTCATCAGTCCTCTTCCAGACATGGCTTAAATACGCGTATTCACCTCCTTTTAAAGTCCGAGGTCCTTGCACAACTGTCATTTATCAACCTCCAAATGGACTCATTGAATGCTGGAGATCGCATTTCTCTTCGTACTGTATGGTGAATATTTTTGAGGGAGTCTGTTGCAGACAGTTGTTTTGTGGCTGCCATTATTCGTAATTGGCTTGGCTCTCTGTTCAGTGTAGTTAAGCTTACCATCCGTTTGGCTTGACTTGGCTTTGCTCTGGGACCAGTGTGACCAGCAGAGATCTCCAAAAGCGTCTGTGTGGATTCTGTGCGGGTTCCCCTGAAGAGTGTGTGGATTTTTGGATTTTTTTTTTTTACTATGGATTCCCCGTCCTAAAAGGCGTGCGTGCCTGCGTGTGTGTGGATTCTATGTGGAGTTTCCCAAAGTCTGGACTGGAGTGTGTGTGTGTGCGTGCGTGTGTGTGTGGGTTTCTGGAGTTTCTCTGGGACTCTGCCGATATCCGTGGATGGTGATGGGGAGTGGGCAGTCTAGCGGTTATACTGTCTCTCTTCCCTCTCCCAGTTGACGTTAAGGTTCTCCTCTGTCCAACGGGATTGCCAGAAGCCTAACCCCCTACTCGCTCTCTTTCTTTTTGTGTCCCTCTCTATCTCAATCTCAATCTCTTCTTTATTTTTTCGTTCCCCGCTTACTCGTGTATTCTCTGGTCACACCTTTACCCCCTTGTGCTTGCGACATGCGTTCCGAGACCAGCACGTTCCTTGACTTTCAGAAGTTGGACTCTCTGTTAGAGGAAATTACTAAACATTCTGTCTCTGTGCAAAGGTAATGGTCTCACATAATTTGTCCCTCTCTGACACACACTCGCTCGCACGCACGCACGCACGCACGCACGCACACACACACACACACACACACACACACACACACGCACACGCACACACACACAATACCCACTACACATTAACAGATGAAAACGTACACACACACACACACACAGACACACACACACACACACACACACACACACACACACACACACACACACACACACACACACACACACACGCGCGGTCCATGCATAGACACGCCAATATCAGTATCAGTATCAGTCAAAGTTCATCCTGGACAGCGGTGTGAAAAGCTTGTTTAGATATTCACCTGACATGCTGTGTTATTGAGTATCTGTCTGTCTGTCTGTGCAGCAGATAGGAAGGGAAATAGAGATGACTGGTCGTGACGTTGTTGGACACATCATGCTGGTGGTTCCTGTTTCATTCTGTGTGTGTGTGCGTGTGCGTGTGCGTGTGTGCGTGTGCGTGTGTGTGTGTGTGTGTGTGTGTGTGTGTGTGTGTGCGCGTGCGTGAGCGTGAGCGCGTGGCACATACAGTATGAATATATAGAGAGCGAAGCCAGACTTGTCAGACTTGTTTTACCCGCAATTGTCATCTGTCACACCACCAGTGTTGTTGATACCTTTTACACCGTCAGGCACCCACACATGCAAACACAGTTTCCAAAGTGCACAGTTGTTCCCACTATAATGCCCTGTCACACTCCTAATAGCTTCTCCATTGATGTTATGTTTTGGAACTTGTGAACTGTAACTTGTGTGTCTTAAGTTGACTCACTGGTCTGACTCGTGAGAGATGGTGTGTGTATTGTCTTGAGAATTAAAAGCCTGTAGTGATATTATATGATTTTATTGACATGGAGAATGTTATTTTATAAAATGCAGGACACTTAAGCTTAGAATTAGGGATGCACAATTAATAAAAACAATCGAAAATCCTGATTTAAATCGTGATCTCGAAATTGTGATTTCATTTGGGATTTAATCGTGGCAAGCGTCCTTGAAGCCAGGACATACTGACAGGCTAGTGTTTCTGGCCAGAAATCTGTCCAGCTAAGTTTCATGCTATTGCCTTTTACATAATTATTACAATTCAGATTTATTTTGCTCATCCCGTAAATAGTAATTTGTTTGATTATCATTTTCATGTATCAATTTTCAATTGATTTTCACTTTTCCATAATTGTGCAACCCTACTTAAAATAGAACTTGAAAAAATTATCTGATAGTTATTTTGTTATGATCTTCATCACTTCTTTCTATTCTTCCTCTTTGCCGCTTCTTTCTCCTCCCCTTTCTCTCATCCTCATCATTCACTCCCTCATTCTTCTCATCCTCTCTATCACCTTTCTCTTCCTCCTCCTCGTCCTCTTTCCTTCCCTCCTCTTCCTCCCTTTTTATTCCCTCCTCTTCCTCCTCATATTGCTCCTGCTCGTCCATCTTCTTTTTTCTTCACCTCCTCCTCCAACGCTTTCCTCCTCCCTGCATCCTTTTCTCTTCCTTCTTTTTCTCCTCCTTCGCTCTACTCCTCCTCTTCTCTTCGCCTGTTCTCTCCTCCTCCTCTTCTCCGCTCCTCCTATTCTCAACTCTTCCCCCTTCTCTCCTCCTTCCTTGTCCCCCTTCTCTCCTCCTCATTTTCCCCTCCTCCTTCTCCTCTCCTCTTCCTCACCTTCCCTCTCCTCCTCACCTCTCCGCTCTCCTCTTCTCCCCCTCCCCTACTCCTACTCCCCATCCTCTCCTCTCTTCTCCTCTCCTCTTCCTCGCCTTCCCTCTCTGCTCTCCTCTTCTCCCCCTCCCCTACTCCTCCTCCCCATCCTCTCTTCTCCTCTCCTCTTCTCCTCTGCAGTGAGGAGGATGACTGCTCCACCTCTGGCTGCTCACTCCAGCCTCCTCAAGCTCCTCCCCTGCTGACTCCCCACCACCACCGCCACCGCCACCACCTCCTCCTCTTTGCCCCGCCCACCCCTCTCCCAGCTCGGCCAATCGGCAGCATGGGGGACGGCCTGGAGCCCCGCAAGTGTCCAATCCCCATGCCGGTGCTGGAGACCAGCCACCCGTCCCGCCCCCCCAGGCAGACCAACCAGCTGCAGTACCTGCTGAAAGTGGTGCACAAGACGCTGTGGAAGCACCAGTTCGCATGGCCCTTCCAGGCACCCGTAGACGCCGAGAAGCTCAACATTCCGGTGAGGCTCTCTTCTACTACACTGTCTTTGAAACGGAAATATGGTTTGAAATGGACTGCCTGTTCAATGTGTGTGATGTGTTCAGGGTTTCCGCTACATTCAATTCACAGTGGCGGGCCGCCACGCCTTCGTTATGCCCCACCACCCCTCGGAAAAATTCGGAGACCTGTCAGGTTTCTAGCAAGCGCAAACTTGCATTGGGCTACGGCGCTATGATTTAGGACCGCTTACAGAGTAACGGCGTCCTGTCTGTATTTATTTGTACAATTAAGACAGATCAATGTCAGTAAGCTATCCCTTCTGCCACACTTGACACTTTTTCGTGGATTTTTGACGGTTTTTACTTTTTAGTCATCTCTGTGAGCTCTGCGTTAGATTTCAGCGATATCTCAGCGCTATAGAGGGTCGGAAATGGCACCTTGGGTGGCATGCGACGGCATGAGTTATGTCCAAAAGTAGCCTATTGTGTTTGCTAAAAGCCATCATAGTAAAACTAGTTCACAATTAAAAGCAAAGAACTAGACCTATTTGATTTCCTCCATTTACTTAAGACCTGATGTAAAACAGGAGGAATTTTCTATCAAGGAAAGGAAATATGCCGCTTTTTAGTCATTGAGCTACTGCGTAAAGTTCTGTGACGTTCCGTTCAAGTTACGTGCGCTAAGAAACATCATCTAAGTCTGACTGAGAGAACTGTTAACCACACTTCGGATAGTTCCAAATGTCGAAGTTGTTATAAGCCTAAGCTCTCTGCGTGGCTAAGCAATGATACTCTTGATTTATTATAAAATAAAAGGGGAGAACCGCGTGCCTCAACGTTTAGGCTACGTTAAATTACATAATACATATGGGTCTTGATATGACAAATTAATGTCCATATGCTTTATCATCTTTGAAAATAACCGTTCAGTAAAGCATGTTCACGCGTCCCGACTGTCCTGCGTAATTCTGTTATAGCCTAGCTTCTGCTGTGCAGACCCGTGTCATCCAAAAAATCCTATTATTCCCCCTTGTGTCCGTGGCGTGCACAAAGCAAAATGCTGTGTCTCTCAAAATCTGTTGTTTATTTAACATAAAACAACGCATAAAATAACGGCATCCTTGCACGTCCTTCCAGCGGTCTAGTTTTTGACTTTCGGCGTCCCTCTCGCTGTTATCCAAAATGCGTTTTCAATTAACCCTTGAAGCGCCGCGGCAACAGGGACTGTAGGCTTCAGTAGCCTAGCTATTGAATTGGGCTTTTGGGCTGAACATCTACCATTGAAAACACTGAAATATGAGAGACATACTACATTTTCACAGTCAACATGCAACATTTAAACGTAGGCTTAAAATAACTGGCTATGGTGTGATTTTGCTTAGGCTAGCCTATGTTAAAAATATCCAAATAGCCTATCCATTCATATTTTTCATTCATATCTTATTTTGTGCCTTTTTGTTTCATTAAACATCATTTGTAGGCCTCCTTAAAACTGTTAAATATAAAGAAACCTGCTGTTTCAGTGCAGTAGCATATGACTGCATTATTATTAGGCCTACTGCAGTAGGCTATTGGTGTGTTTTTGTAGGTGTGAATGCAGTTATTTACAGGAAATGTGATACGGTTACACTCCTGGGGAAAAAATATTTTACAGAAAGGGTGGCACGATCTTTGCATCTCTGGTTACATTATTAAGGAGAGAGTTTGGGTCCTATAGGCAGTAGCCTGATCAACTGACTATTATAACACATTTTTTGTGATACATCATTGGTTCCCAACCTGGGGGCCGGCCCCCAGGGGGTCTCCTTGGCTGGCGGGGTCGTGCCACCGTGCCTTCAAGAAAATCCTGGGGGAAACCCTGGTTTTGTTGTGACATGTTGTCTTGCGTATGAGTTGACGCGACTTACATTTGTATGTGAAGCACATTCATTATGCCTCGTTCAGACCAAGAGTGAACTACGCTGCCTGGAAGCAGAGGTAGCAGAAGAAGTTTCGCTTTGAAATCGCTGTATTCGCTCTGGACGCGGCATTGACACGTTTGATTTAGCTAATCACATTACGGCTCTGACTTGACAGCCTGGGACATTCGTTGATATGAACATTCCAATTGGTTTTCGCCGAACCGCCTCATAGCTCATTACCATAAGATTAGCTGACTTTTTATCATAAAAATTTGCTCTGGTCGCTCAGGAAGCTTCGGCCCTGGCAAATTCGCTCTGGTAGCGCGGATCGCACACCCTTCATAGAGAAATAATGACTTTCGTCGCTCTGTTTGCGTTGGCCGCTACTGGTGGTTATTCATGCCGGATGCTGCGTATCGCTACATTGACCCTAGTGGCGGGAGCTGCATGACTCAACATCCAGGCACATGAAATTTGAGATTTTTTAAATCAACAGTGGTGGTATGTTAGAGCTGAATGAATTTACTCTTATGCAAGATGAGAGTCTTGGCTTTGAAGTACAATTTATTTATCTTTCAGAGGCTGAGATGTTTAGGTTTTTATAGGCTGACACAGCACTTTTTCCCCAACAATGGCTTAGTTGTCAAGCAGCAGGCGTTTTTGCAGCTGTTTTAGGCATGAATGGATTAGCGGGCAGTCATGGTTGAGCGGTTAGGGCGTCAGACTTGCATCCCAGAGGTTGCCGGTTCGACTCCCGACCCGCCAGGTTGGTGGGGGGAGTAATCAACCAGTGCTCTCCCCCATCCTCCTCCATGACTGAGGTACCCTGAGCATGGTACCGTCCCACCGCATTGCTCCCCATGGGGCGCCACTGAGGGCTGCCCCCTTGCACGGGTGAGGCATACATGCAATTTCGTAGTGTGCAGTGTTCACTTGTGTGCTGTGGAGTGCTGTGTCACAATGACAATGGGAGTTGGAGTTTCCCAATGGGCTTTCACTTTCATTTTCATTACATTGGAACTGTATGAAATCCTATAACTAAAATGCCTTGTCTTGTCTTGGTGTATGTGTTGTGTCTCCAGGACTACTACAAGATCATCAAGAGCCCCATGGACATGGGTACTATCAAGAAGAGGCTGGAGAACGGCTACTACTACAATGCCCAGGAGTGCATACAGGACTTCAACACCATGTTCACCAACTGCTACATCTACAACAAGGTACATGCTCTCTTTCTTGCCGTCTGTCTGTCTCTGTGTCTGTGTGTCTCTCTCTTTCTCTCTCTCTCTCTCTCTCTCTCTCTCTCTCCCCCTCTCTCCCTCCCTCTCCATTTCTCTCTCTCTCTCTCTCTCTCTCTCTCTCTCTCTCTCTCTCTCTCCCCCTCTCTTTCTCTCTCTCCTCCACACATTCACACAGGGATACATACTCCTACATCCTTGATTTATTGCATTAAATGTACATGGACCCACACCAGTGGTTCAGTATCAGTGTCGGCCTGCAAATACTGTATACTCTTCCTCGTACAGAGAATTTGTATTTTAAACCTGTGTGCACGTGTGCGTGTGTGTGCGTGTGCTTGTGTGCATGTGCGTGTGCGTGTGTGCGTGTGCGTGTGCGCGTGTGTGTGTGTGTGTGTGTGTGTGTGTGTGTGCTCCTGTGTGTGTGTGTGTGTGTAGCCCGGTGACGACATCGTGCTGATGGCGGAGGCTCTGGAGAAGGCCTTCCTGCAGAAGATCTCCGACATGCCCCAGGAGGAGGTGGAGATCGCCGTGGCCAAACAGAACCGCGGGCGCAAGAGGGACCCAGGTCAGCGTCCGCACTCTAGAACTCACCAAACATTCTACTGTTGTCATAACTGTACTACAGTTGTATTCTAACAATCAAACCAAGAACTGTTGCTGCAACAGGGACCCATTTCAGCAGCAGAGCTTTAGAATACGCCAAACATTGTACTGTTGTCATAACACTGCTATAACACTGTAACACTAGTGCAGTCAGTTACTACAATACTACAACTGTAACAAACCAAGAACTGCAGCCGCAAGAGGGACCCAGGTCAGCAGCGGCACTCTAGAACACACCAAACATTCTACTGTTGTCATAACACTGTACTACAGTTGTATTCCAACTAACAAACTAAGATCTGCGGACGCAAGAGGGTCTCCGGTCAGCAGCATGCAACAAACTAAACATTCTAGTGTTGTCAGGACAACTTATTCAGTGTAATTAATGAATTAAGAATCAGGCCAAGAGGAGGGACTTGGATCAGCAGCATTCTAGAACACACCAAACATTCTACTGTTGTCAGGACCACAGTCACCTTTTGACTAACCTTGTCTTCCATCTCTCCTGTTCTCTCCCCCCAGGTCCCCCTGCGTTGCCGCTGGGTCCCTCCATGCCCCCCACTCTGCAGGCCCCTCCACCCATGGCCCCTACGTTGGCCCCTGCTCCCCTGCTGCCCCCCTCCCTGGGGCCCCCCAGCCACCTCTCCAGCATGCCCTCCTCCAACCACCACTCCAGCATGCCCCCCAACCTCGGCCCCCCAGGCATGATCTCCACCATGGCCCCCACACTGGGGCCCCCGGGCATCATCTCGACCATGGCCCCCACTCTGGGACCCCCAGGTAGCGACGCACATTACATGACGTTGCACCTAACTGACGCTTTTATCCAAAGTGACTTATTACAGGGTATTGGTTACAGTCCCAGTAGCAGTGTGAGGATAGCTGCCTCGCTAAAGGGCACTTAAACCATGGAGGGAGCAAGGGGTTGGTTAAGGGTGAGGATTGAACCTACAATCCTGTGATCTGAAATCCAACTCTCTAACCATTGCTTCAAAGATTTTGTGTTGTGAAATGTAATTTCACATCATTTATTTTCACTCTGGCAGTCGCGAGATTTCTCTTTTGGCAAGTTCATAAATGTTTACTTGAATAACTTTTATTAGGCAAGGCAAGGCCATTTTATTTGTATAGCGCACCGCATACATGAATGCAATTCAATGTGTTGTGCAGTAAAGTAAGATAAAAATGATAAAATAAAATAACATGAAATAAAATAAAAATAAAAGCATAAGGCATGGCTGGTGGTATTACTTACTTACGTTCCAATTCTGACTTATAGATCTTTTTGTTTTTCTTTACAATACATTTTTTTGCTGGTGGCAATTGTGTTTAACCGGATCACACCGCACTCTCGATTAAAAGGTGCCAAACATAAACAAAAACTGTGTAAAATTGAAAGAAAAATGTCTGCACACTTAAATCCCCTTCGTGTTCTTTTTAATAATAGGCCAAGCTTTCGGCCTACTGACCTTCCTCAGGGCTCAGTGGCAATTGAAGCCAGAAAGATATGGATCCATGGACTCGAGATCGATTATCATGGGAATGGATATTAGAATAACAAATGTGATGATTCATTTTTCCCCAGGTATGCTGTCCAGCATGGCTCCGTCGCTGGGGCCCTCCATGCTGCCTGCCCTGGAGCCGGCCTACCAGATGGGGGCGCTGGAGTGCCTGACGCAGGGCCTGACCTCCGTCAACCCCCCGCTGCTCACCGCCATGCCCCCCACCGCACCCCTAACCAAGGTAAGAAGAGGAGAGAGGGAGAGGGAGAGAGAGAGGATAGTGGCTGTGTTTAAAGGAGAGAAAGAAAGCGAGTAAGGGTGGTTGGTTGTGTTTCAGAGAAGGGGAGAGGGAGCGAGTGTGTGTGTGTGTGTGTGTGCGCATGTATGTCTATGCGGTAGGGAGAGCGAGTGTTGAGAGTCTGTGTGTCTCTTTGTTTTTGTACCCAAAGCCCAAAACACTCTTTCTCTCTCTTTCACACACACAAACTTCATATCCACCTTCTTTCATTCCATCTCTCAACTCTGCCCCATCTCTCCTTCCCCCTCTCACTCCCTCCCTCTCTCTCTATCTATCATTCCCTGTCCATACGTACTCCCTCTTTCTTTTGTCATTTCCCCTGTACATAATGACCTCTCTCTCTCTCTCTCTCTCTCTCTCCCGCTCCCCTCTCTCTCTCTCTCTCTCTCTCTCTCTCTCTCTCTCTCTCTCTCTCTCTCTCTCTCTCTCTCTCTCTCTCTCTCTCTCTCTCTCTCTCTCTCTCCCGCTCCCCTCTCTCTCCCCCTCTCTCTCTCTCCCTCTCCCCTCTGTCTCTCTCTCTCCCTCTCTCTCTCCCTCTCTCCCCTGAGCAGCAGAGGAAGAGTCAGAAGCGCAAGGCTGACACCACCACCCCCACGGCCAACGACCAGCTGAGCGAGTCGTCTCCCGCGGCCACCGAGCCCCGCCCCCCGCGCCGCGAGAGCAGCCGGCCCAAGCAGACGCGCCAGGACGCCCCCGACTCCCAAGGCCAGGGCATCAACATCAACCCGCACACACCACGGCCCACCAAGCGTAAGTGTGTGTGTGTGTGCGCGCGCGTGTGCGTCAGGCTTGTACGAAATTCCGAATGGAAAGAATTTCAATTCAAAGTAATGCCATAATACGGACACTAGGTGGTGGTGTTCTATGTACTTTCAATGGGTGGTGTAGATTAAATTAAAAGAAACTCAAGGTAATGGCACCACCTAGTGTTCGTATTATGGCATTATTTTGAATTGAAATTCTTTCCATTCGGAATTTCGTAACTGCCTGGTGTGCGTGTGTTGTCATCAGTGAGACTGTTGATTTGACTGGGAACGCTCCAAGTCCAGACGTCTTATGCCATTGTCTAGGCCGCAATGTGTAATGTACAGTAAGTGTTCTGGCGTAGGATTTTGTCAATGTTTTTTGTTATGTCATTGGTAGATTCCAACATTCCTTTTATTTAATGCCTCATTTGCTGACAAACTGTTTTCAGAGGTAGACGAGTAATTTTTTTGCGTGCGTTTCTGTGTGTTTGTGTGTTGTAGTGAGTCCCCGGCGTAGCAGGCAGCTGCGCTACTGCCGTGGCGTGGTGCGCGAGATGCATGCTAAGAAGCACGCCTTGTACGCCTGGCCCTTCTACCAGCCCGTAGACGCCCACGCCCTGGGACTACATGACTACCACGACATCATCAAACACCCCATGGACCTGGGAACCATCAAGGTAACACACACACACACGCACATGTATATATAATATATACACACACAACATCATCAGCATAGAGTATACGTAACAGAGGCTAACTAGCAGAGTTTGGCGTAGGACGTTAGTAAACCTCCCTCCCGAAGCCTCTTACAGTGCGGTAGCGTTGGGCTATTGGATCTGCCCTTAAGCTCAGCGGTATCGTACTGTGCCTCCCATTCCGAATGGATGCGTTGACTAGGAGGTGGCAAGTTTGCTTACCCGAGAGGGGCGAACTGTACGGGAACACCTCAGTTACATATACACACATGAACACAGAGTATACACACACACACACACACACACACACACACTGTCACACACACACACACACACACACACACACACACACTAGGGATGGTACAAACCGCACCGAAAACCGAAACCGTACAATTCACACACCATACCGAACCGTGAAATGCAGTCCGTGGCAAACCGCAATTCATGTACTGCCCAGAAAAATATGTAAAGCAGAGATTCTAGGAGTATCTTATCCAGTCTCTCTGATTGATACATTAGCATATAAGACCAATCAGAGGATGACAGAATTAAAATCACACCATTTTCACATTATAAGCCTATACAAACCATATGTAGGATATTTAGTGATAAGTCTGATTCTATTAGCCACTTGAAAGAGGGCATTTGGAAGGCGCATCATCACTTTATAATTGCAGTTATATAAATATGGTTTAATATTCCCAGTGCACCATTTATCATGAACTAAAAGAAAAAAAGAACCGTAGAGAACCGAAAACCGTGACCTTGATACCGTGATATGAACCGAACCGTGAATTTTGTGAACCGTTCCACCCCTAACACACACACACTCTTACTTAGTCTTACATGCATATGCACCGGGACTTCACAATAAAAGAGAATGAGGGTTGAAAAGAGAGAGAGGGAGACTGAAAAAGTTATCTCTGGTTAGAGTCCATTTCTGGTTGCAGCTACTGTAGGTTTCAGTTGTGTTGTTGTTGCGCTTTCCCCCAGGTGAAGCTGGACAGCTGGCAGTATTCAGATGCTCAAGACTTTGCCGCCGACGTTCGCCTGATGTTCTCCAACTGCTACAAGTACAACCCTCCAGACCACGACGTGGTGGCTATGGCTCGCAAGCTACAGGTACTGTATGTGGGCCCAGGCACAGACGTCAGGTGGTACAACCACATGCCCATAAAATAATTAGTAATACATAAAATAATTAGTAATTGGGAATTCATGTTCTGCAATGAATAGGCTTCTTAGATAATCCACTAAAACAAAAAACAAAAATTTAATCCATACAATAGTGGCATTTGTCGTTGCACCACCCTGACATGTGCTACTCCTAAAATATAATCTCTCCATGCAGGATGTGTTTGAGATGCGCTTCGCCAAGATGCCTGACGAGCCTATGGCCATGGCACTTCCTGCTCTAGTGCCCGCCCCCACCATGATGTCACAGCATCAGCAGGCCCCGCCCCCGCCCATATCCTTCAGCCAATCCGAGTCGGAGTCCGAGTCGGAGACGTCGGAGGACCACTCGGACCACGAGAGGGCCAATAGGCTCGCAGAGCTCCAGGAACAGGTGAGCGGAGAAAGATTTAATACTTACTTATTGGATTTCACCACCACCAGTTCATAACATTAAAATATTTCAAATTGGAAATGCACTCAGAGAGTGTAGACCTCCGCCAAGGAAGCTATTTGATAGAACGTTAAACTATGTCACACCCTAATTTTTTTCAAGTTTTTCTGCCTTGTTTTTGTGGAGTTAGAAACTGGAATGTTAACATTTCGCCCAATGGTGAAGAATCTTTTTTTTTTTTTAAATCCTAGATCTGGATCACTCCAAAATGTAATCACTTGTTCCTTTTGTCATTTCCAGCAACTCCACAAAGTTTCATCCAAATCCGTTCATAACTTTTTGAGTTATCCTGCTGACAATCAGACAGACAGACAGACAAACCAACGTGACCGAAAACATAACCTCCTTGGCGGAGGTCATAGTAGAACGTCTTCGCTGGGGACGAGAAGGGAGGAGCCCTCTCCTTCGCACCCTCAAGACAAGAAAGAACAACTGGTGTTGGGTCTTCAATTGCAGGTTGAGGTCCCAATCTCTCTCTCTCCCCCACTCACTTCCTGTCACAGTCTCACACTGTCCTACCAAATTAGATAGATAGGTAGATAGATGGGTAGATACAGCCAACATGAAAACATACATTATACAACCCAACACACAGTACATGACAAATAAAGGCATAAAACCCCTAAAAATATGTTTTTTTTAAATAAAAAAAATCTCCACTCCTTACTGACCTTGAGCAAGGCACCTAACCCTATACTGCTCCAGGGACTGTAACCAATACCCTGGAAATCACTGATCAAATTGGGTTGGATGAAAGTGTCAGCTAAGTGTAATGAGAGAAAGAGAGAGCGACTTGATTTATTGCCAAAGGGGAAATTGAATGCCACCTGGCCATCCACAAAACACATAACAGCAAGGTAAGACAAACGCATAATAAATAAATAAGAGCTAAGAAATAAATATGAAGCAGTCCATCATTAAAACACACAAAGAATCACCACAACATTATAAAACCACTAGAAAAGGCACTCAGCAGCTCTTGTTAAAAAGTCTGACAGCTGCAGGAGCAAAAGATCTCCTAAACCTTTCGGTGGAGCACCTAGGGAGGAGGAGCCTATGGCTCCTGACACTTTTTGTGAACATGCTTTTCACCCTCCTCATTGGCCGCTCCTCTAAAATTTGCGCCACTGAATTAAAGCACACACCAGTGATGGATCCCACTTTCTTGATGAGCTTATTTAGCCTGCCCCTGTCCTCCAGTGATATGTAATGTCATGTAATGTAATATACTGCAATGTATTGTATCCTTGGCTGCGATGCCCTTGAGCAAGGCACCTAATCCTTTACTGCTCCAGGGACTGTAACCAATACCCTGTAAATCACTGCATGTTGTTTTGGCTAATAGCTGACAGCAGTAAATAACTGTAAGATGCTTTGGATAGAAGCGTCAGCTAAGTGTAATGTACTGCAATGTATAGTGTGGCCAAGCATATTTCAACTTGCGTTGCACTGAGAATGAAAAGGCAGCAGTTTTTTTAAGAAAGACACTGTTGGTGATATTTTGCATATTTTATTCTATATATTTGATAAGGCCCCGCCTTTAAAGGTTCTGAACTTTTTTTTTTAGTACGTTTTGATTTTGGTTGTTGGATTTGTAAATGTGATATGATTTTTTTTGTTCTATCTGTATTGGCAAGATCTACCCAAAGCTTCTGAACTTCTGAATGCGGGCCCCAGCTTATAAGCTTGTATTTAGCTTCTCATGGGGACCCTTTCTCTCCACACTAATATACCTTTTTCAACTGAAAGTCTAAATGATGGTGTGAAGAGAAATAAATCATTCATTCATTCATTCATAACTGACAATATGTAAACAGTGAATCAACCATGTTGTGTCTCCCCCTTGTGGCAGCTGAAGGCGGTGCACGAGCAGCTGGCGGCGCTGTCCCAGCAGCAGCCCAACAAGCCCAAGAAGCGCGAGAAGGAGAAGGAGAAGAAGAAGAAGGACAAGCACAAGAAGAGGGGCAGCAGCAGCAGCACGCCGCCCGCCCCCCCTCGACACCACGAGCCGCCCTCATTGGCCGACGCCTTCTATGCCGACGCCCAGCCCCCCACCCTCCATCCAATCAGGAAGAGCAAGGGCAGCAGCAGCAGCGGAAGCAAGGAGGCGGCCCAGCCCAACAAGCCCAAGAAGTCAGGGTGAGATTGGGTGGATGGATGGATGGATGGATGGATAGTAGATACAGTATATAGATCAGGGATGGGCAACTGGCGGCCCGGGAGCCACATGCGGCCCGTAGATAAAACAGTAAGCCTAATTAAGAACATAGTGACCATATTTTTTAAAACAACTACTGAATCAACTCTCAATCATCTCTCTCTCTCTCTCTCTCTGTCTCTCTCGCTGTCTCTCTCTCTCTCTCTCTCTCTCTCTCTCTCTCTCTCTCTCTCTCTCTCTCTCTCTCTCTCTCTCTCTCCTCCTTCTACAGTAAAAAGGACCTGCTCCTCCAGCAGCATCTGAAGGCCGGACGCTCCTCAGCCCCTTCTGTTCCCGCCCCCTCCTCCTCCTCATTGGCTCCCTCCGCCTCCCTACTCCAATCAGACGACTCGGATGAAGACGACGACAAGGACGGCATCGTGACCGGGGTCACTGAGCGTGGTAGGAACCTGATGCTGTCGAGCCACTTTCATAATGATCTCATAATGATTTGATATATTATATATATATTGTGTTTTTTGTACATTTTTATTTTTGGTTTAATTCCAAAAATTAAACTAAACAAATCCACAAATCCTCTCCAAGCTGTGGTTAGAGAGTGGATCTTTCAATCTGGGGGTTGTAAGTTTGAATCCCACCTGACCTCTCCCTGTGGCTCATTGCTCCAGGGAGTGTAGCCAATAAAAAAATAAGGGTGGTTAGAGTAATGTAATATATGGGTTTCCCGTTTGTAAAAAAAATCCCTGACTCTTCCACTGTTGATCGTGGGAAACTGCTGTCACTCAAATAACGTGCTCCTGTGGTTGGCTGCTTGGCATCTTGCCCCTCCTCACAGTGTGAATGTTTGTAAACGGTAACCCTATGTATCCAATGTAATGTAATGTAATCTAATATATTTTAAATCCCTTTCCGTTGTCATCAGCGTCCACCGGCAGCCCCATGACGCTGGAGGAGAAGCGGCAGCTGAGCCTGGACATCAACCGTCTCCCCGGCGACAAGCTGGGCCGCGTGGTGCAGATCATCCAGACGCGCGAGCCGGCCACGCGCCACGCCAACCCCGACGAGATCGAGATCGACTTCGAGACGCTCAAGCCCTCCACGCTGCGGGAGCTGGAGCGCTACGTCAGCCTGTGCCTGAAACGCAACAAGAGAGGAGGAGGTGGTGGAGGTGGAGGTGGTGGTGGAGGTGAGTTGGTAGTGTTTAAGGATTATTTGTTTGTATGATGTTTGTTTGTAAGTGAGAAAAATTCAATTCCTCCACGCTGAGAGAGGTAGAGATATGTTGTCTGTGCTGCAAGGCAACAAGCTGGGAGGAGGGGGCCAAGGAGGGGGCCGAGGAGGAGGAGGAGGAGGAGGAGGGAGATGAGGGTCTCGCACTCTCTCACTCACAAACACTTCTAACTCAAGCCCCCCACACTGTCAGCCTGTGCCTGCGATGTGACAAGTGGGGGGAGGGGGAAGGAGAAGTTGAACGTGCTGTGTTGTTGTTTGTGTGTGTATCCATGCTCTGAGCTATAGAACTAGCTTGGCGACGCCATCCTATGCACTCCACCCAAAGATTTTGGCTCCGCACCTAGTCTGGCAAAAGCCTCCCAGCTCGGTTCGCTCACTGTTTAGCCAATCAGCAAACAGTTGAGAGTGGTGACGCAGAACTTACCCGCGAAGTCCGTTACTGATTGGTTAAGGTAACTATTTGCGACGCCATATCGTAACAGTCATGCTAATGAAGCACAATAGGGTTTTAATTTGAATTCGGAACTCGAATGAATTTAAATGGCAGAGTAAGATCAGACCATTTCCCACCCTCCATGGAGACGGATTGCGTTTTGGCTTTTGCCAGGTGTTTGACGGAGTCAACAGTCGCTTTCGCCCAGGCTACTGTAGAACTCCCTTAGCAACAAGTTAGAGAACAAGATGGCTGTGTGCGTGAGACTGACTTTGACTTTGACTTCGAAAGCCTATGACTGTGCCATGCGTATTTCCCCACTGCTTATGCAAGTCCCTTTTGATAAAAGGATCTGCTCAATGTAATGTAGTGAATGCATTGTAATGTGCCGAATGCAATGTAATGCGCATGTGTTGGAATGTGCTGAATGTAATATAATGTAATATAATATAATGTAATGGTGTGTATTGCAATGTGTGTCCTCAGCTGATAAGATGAAGGTGAAGATGGGCTCTTCATCGGGCAGCAGCAGCGACGGCAGCTCCTCAGACAGCGACACCTCTGAAACAGGTACACACACACACGATAATATACACACACACACACACACACACACGATAATATACACACACACACAGTTCCTCAGACAGCTCTCTGACCACAGGTAGATGCAGACTGCACACACTCCTCTAATATATAACATGCACAGACAGTTATTATTGCACATATATGTTTTAGTCTTGCCCCTTCACATAAACCTTCACACATTCATGCATGTAAATATAAACAGTCACAAGCACAAACTCATCACACACACCCACTCACACACACAGTGTTTCTCACACACTCTCTATATAGTCATGCACAACTTTTTATCTTTTTAGAAATTTGCCCATGAGTTGTTGATGATGATGATGATGATGTTGATGATGATCTTGACGATGATCTTTTTCTCTCCTCTTCCCTCCCAGGGCTGGTCCCCAAACAGAAGCCGAAGGCGCCCGCCCCGGTTGCCAAGCGATCCGCCTCTCAGAACACCACCACCGCCCACCACCACCACCACGCCCACCACAACCCCCCTTCCTCCACCTCCTCCTCCGCATCCTCCAAAGCCCAGCACAGCTCCCCTCTCACCCACCACCCTCCACACACACAACCACACACCCAGACCCACGCCCCCACTCAACCTCCACAACCTCCACCTCAACCCCCTCCCGCGGCCACAGGTCCTCCCCTGGCCCCCTCTCACCTGCTGGGCAACAGCAGTAGCTACGACCCCCTGGCTCACTTCACCAGCCAGTCCTTCGCCCCTACACAGCCTCCACAACAACAGCAACAACCTCCAGGGCAGCAGAGGGCGCTGTCCCAGTCTCAGCACCACAACACGCATCTCCATCACAACCAGCAGCATCCTCAGCATCAGCACCACCAGCCCCACCACCCCAACCACCCCCAGCAGCAGCAGCCTCCTCATCTCCCCCCACATAAGGGCTCTGCTCCGGGGCTGGCGTTTGGCCTGGAGGGCCCTAATGGAGCTGGTGGTGGAGCTGGTGCTGGAGATACGCACGGGGTGCCGCCTCAGCCCGACACTCACGCTTTCCTCAACCAGATGCCGTCCGCCATGACGGCACCAGGTAAGAGCGAGGGTATGGACGTCTTTTTTTATATCTTTAGCTAAAACACAAGTTATTCTTTTTTTTGGCTTTTAGTAGGAAGGTTAAGTGAGTTTTTCTTCAGACGTGTTTTATTGGATTCCTTGACCCCAAAAATGTTTACTTTGACACCAGTTTGGCATCATAGCGATAACAGAAGTAAAGTTATAGGGCACTATAGAGGATTTTCAGTGTATTGGCGGCCATTTTGAAAAAACATGTTTATTCTATGTTATATTCTGAAAAAAAGAGTGATTTCACTTGTGTCTTAGGATACATTTATTTTTATGACCCTAAGGTACTTCCATGCCAAAGGGGACCTTTGCATCATGACTTGAGGTCAAAGGCCTATTTTTTGGGCTTAACCTTCCTACTATTTTATTGCCTTTACTCATGATGGGACAGTCGAGTGAGACAGGAAGCAAGTGGGGAGAGAGAGAGACTGAGAAAGATCGGCAAATAACCCGGGCCGGAATTGAACCCTGTTCACCGGTGTAGCAGTGCGGTGCCCAGCCGTTTGAGCCACGGCTGATCCAGGGTCTGGAAGTCTAGCTGGTTCTTCTTGCCGCCCTTTCCTGTGGCCTCTGGAATTTTGCCCCTGTGTTGCCCCCGCCACATTCAACATCCCGATTGCCAATGAGAGGATGACCTTTGAAGAATGTGCATTCAAAATTTTGCCCCCGTGTTGCCCCCGCCTCCATGGAGAAAACCAAGTTTACGTTTCTCCACTCAACAATTTACTTGGGGCTTAGCACATTCAACATCCCGATTGCCTACGAGAGGATGACCTTGGAAGAATGTGTATTCAAGGTATTGAGTCAAGACTATGATCGCCGATGTCGAGTCTGTGGAACCACTGACCTGCAACATCATAATGGCGCATCACAGCGAGACCTCAGGAAAACATTGCGATTGGGCGATTGCGCTAAGCCCCCCACATTTGGGCTTACATTGTCCACGGGGGACCCCGGTTCGAGTCCGGCCGGGGTTGTTTCCCGGTCCTCCCCGTCTCTCTCCCTCCTAATCATTTCCTGTCTACTCTCACACTGTCCTGTAATAATAAAACCCCCCAAAAAATACTGGAAAAAAAAGAATTGGTTAGCCTGTACGTACTATGTAAACTTCTTCTGCATTTGATGTTGCTTTTTATCTTTAAGACTTCATTTAACAGTGTCATCTCACCCCTCCTTCTCCCCTCTCTCCTGTCCCTTCTCTCGGTTTCCTCCCTCTCTCTTTCTCTCTGTACATCTCCATATCTCCCCCCCACACACACACACACACCAATTCCCTCTCTCTCCCATTTGCCATCTACATCTCTCTCTCCTCTCTCCTCTCTCCATCTCCACCTCTCTCTCCCTCCATCTCCATCTCTCTCCCCTTCTCCCGTCTCTCATCCTCCATCTCTCCCCCTCCCCCTTCTCCTCCCTCCATCTCCATCTCTTCCCCCTCCCTCCATCTCTCTCCCCCTCCCCCTTCTCCGTCTCTCTCCCCCTCCCCCTTCTCCTCCCTCCATCTCTCTCCCCCTTCTCCTCCCTCCATCTCCATCTCTCCCCCTCTCCCTTCTCCTCCCTCCATCTCTCTCCCCCTTCTCCTCCCTCCATCTCCATTTCTCTCCACCTCTCTCTCTCTCTCTCCAGCCCTCCACTCTACTCTGCCGCAGCAGCCGTCCCGTCCCAGCCACCGCGCCGCCCCGCTACCCCCCAAGCCTCCGACTCCCCTCACCCCCACCACCCCCACGGCCCCCACCCCTACCCCTCCTCTCACCCAGCCCTCCATCCCTCCCCCTCATCCCTCGCTCCTCTCCTCCTCCTCCTCCTCCTCCACCACCACCACCAACTCCTCCTCCGCCACCGCCACCGCTCCTCCCTCCTCTTCTGTCTCCTCTTCCTCCTCCTCCTCCGCCTCCTCTTCTCTTCAGCGTCAGCAACAGGCTTCTCTCAGGCCCCTGCTGTCGCTGGGTCCCCTGGATCCCACCCCCACCCCGCTGCCGCCCCTGGCCCACCAAGGGAGCTCCATCCTGGGGCAGGTGTCGGCCCAGCCCCCCCAGGCCCTGCTGGAGGACGAGGAGGACGAGGAGCCCAATAGCCCTCCGCTGCCCATGGGACAGGTGTGTAGAGTAGAGTTACTGTATTGATCCCAAAGGAGATTTAGGTGCTGGCTACATGTATGCTCGTATACACGTATATTTTTTAAAGGTGGATATTATTTTAATCCGTTTATGTGTGAACACAACATCTGAATAAAAATAAAAACCCTAAATGGGATATTTTTAACAATAGACAGTAAACATTTTAAGAGCGTGTACACACACAATTTAAAATAAATCGTACTCTCTTTTTTTATTTTGCAAAGTTGAAGGGAGTATACCAAAGGACTAAAGTAGGTTCTAGAGTCCAAAAGGAATTTGGGATGGTTCACATAATAAAAGGATGTTGCTAAGAAAGTGACTTCATCATAGGCCGTTGCCAAGGAAGTGACCTCATGGCGTGTGTCTCTTGCTCTCGTCCAATCAGATGGATCAGCAGCTCCTGATGCAGCCGCTGGGCTTCAGCCCCTCGCCGCCGAGCCAGCTGGGCGGACAGCACACACACACGCACTCAAACACACACTCGCAACAGCAGCAGCAGCAGCGGGAGGAGAACGCAGCTGTACACACGCGCATCAAGGACGAGGAGTCGCCACTGCACAGCTCAGGTGAGACACACACACACACACACACACACACACACGGCTTTAGTCAGACCGTCACACACAAACACACTTACACAGTGCGACACAACTTGAGTGAGATGCACATCTGTGTGCACACACAAACAGTTCATACGCATTCTGACTGTGTTTCTCTCTCACTCCTGATAGGTCCGCTAAGGGATAGCCCCTCCCCTCTGTCCCAGTTCCACTCGATGGTCAACCAATCACCTGCCTTGGACATGCCGGACAGGAAGCCGGTCAGTATTTTTGTGTTTGTTCTTTTGAAGAGCGTGTGTGGCTGTGTGAGGTTTTTGCGTGCGTGTGTGTGCACGCGCATGTGCTTGAGTGTTGGTGTGTGTATGTGCATACACTTGTTTGAGAGAGAATGAGCGTGAGACATTTCATTATGTATTGCTCTTATCAGGGATGTTTGTAATATTAGTGTGTGTGTGTGTGTGTGTTGTTCTCAGCTGAAAGAGGAGAAGTTTCCTCTGTCTCCAGTCCTGGCCCTCAGTCCAGTTCACCAGGACGCCCCAGATACCAAGCCCAACATGCACAGTGAGTAGCAGGATAGGTCTGTCTGTCTGTCTGTCTGTCTGTCTAACATTAACATTGAGTACCAGTGTGTCTGTATGTTTCTGTGCGTAAAACTTCAGTTGGGAGGGTTGTAGCTTCCATATGAGTGACTTCTGAAGCCAAGTGATTAATTGAAGGTCAGGTTATTAGCTGTTGTTCCAAACAGATGGATAGGCAACAAAACTTTTAGCAACGGCTGTAGTTCGGCTGAGTGTATATGTTGTGTGCTCATACCGTACTACATACAGTATGTGGGTAGTCACAGACACAATGGCCATGCATGTTGCGTGTTAACTATATGCGGTCATCTGTGCGTTTCGTCCAATCAGGAGGCCACGTGAGGCAGGCGGACGGCCCCAGGCCACACCCCACATCGTCCCCGGCCCCACCACCATCTCTACAGGACAAAGTCAAGCAGGAGCCCAAGGGGGGCAGTGGGCCAGCTAAGGTAAGGCTGTGTTGATCTGCGTGCGTGCGTGCGTGCGTGTGTGTGTAAACAAGTGTTGCTGTTCGTGATTATTTGTACATGGGCAGCCATGCCTCGATGGTTAGAGCTCTGGCCTTTAGATCAGAAGGTTGTCAGTTCAAATCCTACCCTCCACCTTCATCCACTCACTGATGTGCCCTTGAGCAAGGCACCTAAGCCCACATTGCTCCAGGAAGTGTAACCAATACCCTGTACCTAAATAACTGTATGTCGCTTTGGATAAAAGCGTCATTTTAATTGGAAATGTGCTTATGTGTTAGGATGGTGAGGATGGCCAGTCTAGTGGGCATTATAACTAAATAATATAATCAGGGCTCTAAATTGGTATAATAACTATAGTACTTCTAATAAATCTGTGTCATTAGGATGGTAAGGTGAAGAACATGGACTCCTGGGCTAGCCTGGCTGGCATAATAATGATATAATGTATAATATGACTGTGTCTTATGTGTTAGGATGGTAAGGTGAAGAACATGGGTTCCTGGGCCAGCCTGCCTAGTATAATTAGTTCAAGTTCAAGTTTCAATTTTATTGTTCCCAAAGGGGCAATTAAGTGTTCAGCAAGTCAACAACATATAGACAACAGATAACAGGACAAACCATAAAGTGCAGGGTTTAAAACATGACCATAAATAGAGTTAAAATTAGCATAAGAAACATCATAATAATACTACTAATAATAATTACTATATAATATAACTATAATTTGTATGTCATTAGGATGGTAAGGTGAAGAACATGGGCTCCTGGGCGTAATAATGTAATGCAATATGTAATATATATCTCTACTGTCTTATTAGGATGGTAAGGTGAAGAACATGGGCTCCTGGGCCAGCCTGGCTGGTGGTATGCGCCGCTCCTCATCCTCCTCCGCTTCCTCCACGGCGCGCTCCTCCAGCGACAGCTTCGAGCAGTTCAGACGCGCCGCCCTCGAGAAGGAGGAGAGAGAACGTGCACGACGACAACAGGAGAAGAGGTGTGTGTATATGTGTGTGTACGTGTATATGTGTGTGTGTGTGTGTGATGTGTGTCACTTTGCCTGATGAAGACCTGAAGGTCGAAACGTTGCTCGATTAAATCATAAATAGACAAGCAGTGTCGCGGACTTCTCTTTTCACTTATATGTGTGTGTGAGCCTCCCTCGAGAAGGAGGAGAGTGTGTGCATGTGCGTGTGTGTATGTGTGCACCGCTCTGCAGAAGGAAAGGGAAGGTGTGTGTGTGTGTGTGTAGGTGCAGTGTAATGTATTTATGTGTGTGGGTGAGGGAGCGGGCAAGCCAACAGAAAGACAAGTATGTGCGAAAGAGAAACAAGAGGAAAGTGAGTATAGTGGTCTTACCAATATATATATATATTGTGCCTGTGTGTGTGTCTATGCGTGTCTATGCATGTGCGTGTCTGTGTGCTTGTGTGCGCGCATGTCTGTGTGCTTGTGTGCGTGCGTGTCTGTGTGCTTGTGTGCGTGCGTGTCTGTGTGCTTGTGTGCGTGTCTGTGCGTGCGTGTCTGTGTGCTTGTGTGCGTGTTTGTCTGTGCGTGTGTCTGTGCGTGTATATATGCGTGTGTGTGTGTCTGTGTCTGTCTGTCTGCGTGCGTGCCTGTGTGTCTAGGTCCCGTGAGAGTGAAGACCCAGCAGACCAGCTGCGTCGTGGATCAGACGATCAGCCGCCGCCACAGCAGCAGCAGCAGTCTGGACGCAAGCGGGGCGAGCACGCGGCACACGCGTCGTCGCACACAAACACGCCCCCCCAGGCCCAGTCCCCGCACCCCCCCACTCCGCCCGCCGCTCCCGCCCAGAGCCTCAGCACCCCCGACCAGAGAGAGATGGCCCGACGCCGCGAGCAGGAGCGGAGGAAGAGAGAGGCGGTGAGTATTGTAACACACACACACACACACACTGTCAGGGTTCCCACACGTCCTGGAAAACCTGGAAAACCTGGAAATTTAGAGATGTGTTTTCAAGTCCTTGAAAGTCCTGGAAATTCACCAAATGTCCTGGAAAAAAAATATTTGACCTGGATTTTTTTTCCTTCAACTTCGAGTCTGGACATGACGATTCAATTTATATCCACCTAGGTGTATTGAATACATTATTGTCCACACACACACACACACACACACACACACACACACACACACACACACACAGTTTGGTCAGGTTGCCATCTTTGATTGCACTTATACAGTCATATTCTTTGACTCAGTGTTGCCAAAAGTCGCTAGAAGTCGCTAGTTGGCTTGCTGAAAAGTCGCTAGCTGATATCATGGCGTTATATATCTCTCGAAAACCTTACGGTCATAATAGGCCTACAAATAGGCAGTGCTAGCACTTCCTTACAAAAAATTGTACTGCTATCTTTTTTGGAGATCAGAGCTTTCAGTCTCACTAGCCACTTTGAAAGCTAGTTTGATCTTTGGTGTGACAAATCACAGTAGTCGCATCAATTGTTTGTATGCAAGAATATTCCAGAGAAAAAGAAACTGGCAACAAAACTGGCTTGCAGAAAGACAGAAACCACTGGCCACAATGGTTGGTGAGCAAAAAAGTCAAAGTCAAGTCTTGTGGAGAATGCATTTAAATCCAAGTAGCCTACACTATTTTTTGCGATAAGAGAGAGACTATTATTACTAATATTACTAATAAACGTTTTGTGGATCAGAAAGCATTTCAATTGAACAGAGGCTGCACGTGCTGGGCTTGCGAAATTTGACATAGGGGTGTGGTCGCCAAGCTCCAGCAGATTCCTACTAGCGGGACAGCTGGTGATCTTCAACCGCAACCCAGGTCAATACCTTTGGACAAAGAACATAGAATGGATAAGAACGCTTATTCGCAGGAAATTGCATTGGCCACGGTGTAGTACGGGGGCATAGCCCGGGGACACCAATGCGCAGTGGATGCAAGGCCATGATCGATAAAAATTGTGACACTGGAAACTCCGCAATTTGAATTGCATTGTGGGTGCGAGAAGCTGCTGCTAGTTCCGGCCCGGTCAAAATAGGATGTCCTGTCGTCAATGTTCAGTTTGTGGTTAAATTACAGCTGTCATTCAGCCTTAATTACAGCTGACACAAATTCACTATGTCCTATGACCTGTTCCACACTCCAGCCCTGGCGGTAGTGGCTTTGCATTTTGCCAGTACTAAGCAAATAACGTACATTGGATAAGAAGTATCACTCAATGGAAAATGCATTGGGTTAGGTGTAGTCCGAGGACATTGCTTAAAGACACTGTGCTCATGGTCAGTGGGTGCAACGCCATAATGGATAAAATCTGAACTCTGTAACTTCGCAAAATTGGTCAAGAGAGGAGATCCAGTTGTCAGTGTTAAATGTAATCCCTCCTATCACTAGTCTCCTTAGTACTAACTGCAGAAGAAGAAAGTGACTCCCCTTGCGGCCATGCCATGCTATGCTCTTATGACGTCTTTGGACGTACCCTCTTCCCTAACACACTGTACTCATTCATTACAACTCATTTCAACCTTAAAGTCACATTGTCTCTAAAATTCATTGTGTGTCGCTGTGTATGTCCAAATTGTGGGTCCGACGGATGAAATATCCGTCCTGAATTATCCAAAAATAGTCCTGGAAATGTCCTGGAAATATCCTGGAAAATTATTTTTGAAAAAGTGTGGGAACCCTGCACTGTACATGCAGTTCACACACACACACGCACACGGAGCAGGATAGGAGGAAGCGTGTCTGTGTTGTCGAGGTGTCTCCTCAGTACTGTCTCATATCCCTGTGTAACGCCTGTGTGTGTGTGTTAACTGCCTCGTATCCCTGTGGAACACCTGTGTTTGTTTTCTGTGTGTGTGTGTGTGTGTGTGTGTGTGTGTGTGTGTGTGTGTGTGTGTGTGTTGTCTGCCTATCCCTGTGTTAACGTCTGTATCCCATATCCCTGTGTAACATCTGTGTGTGTGTTGTCTGCCTATATCCCTGTGTAACGTCTGTGTGTGTAACACCTGTGTGTGACATGCCTGTATCTCATATCCCTGTGTAACGCCAATATCCGTAACGTGCGTGTGCGTGCGCGTCTGCGTGTGCGTACGTGTAACACCGGTGTGTGTGTAACGCCTGTGTGTGTAACGCCTGTATCTCATATCCCTGTGTAACGCCTGTGTGTGTGTGTAACGCCTGTGTGTGTAACGCCTGTATCTCATATCCCTGTGTGACGCCTGTATGTATATTGTCTTGTGTGTCTCCTCAGTCGGCCACGCTGATCGACATGAACTTCCAGAGCGACCTGATGGCCATCTTTGAGGAGAACCTCTTCTGAAGGACGGAGCACCTGACAAGACGACAAGACAAAACCTCTCTCTCTCTCTCTCTCTCTCTCTCTCTCTCTCTCTCTCTCTCTCTCTCTCTCTCTCTCTCTCTCTCTCTCTACGTCTCTAACGGAAACACTGGATGAGACGACAAGAAAAGACATGACAAGACCTCCCTCCATCTTTCTCCCTGTGTGATTCTAAGGAGATTTTTTTTCTAAAGGACTGCGCATCAAACGAGACGACAAGACAAAAAAAAGACTAGAGTTCCCTCCATCTCTCTCTTTCTCTCTCTCTCTCTCTCTCTCTCTCTCTCTCTCTCTCTCTCTCTCTCTCTCTCTCTCTCTCTCTCTCTCTCTCTCTCTCTCTCTCTCTGTGTATGTGTTTGAAGAGACCCTCTTTTGAAGGATGGAGCATTGGACAAGACGACAAGACCTTCCTCCATCTCTCTGTATTTCTTTAAAGAAAACCTCTTCTGAAAGAAGAATGAGTGCACCTCACAACACCTGACAAGACAGCAAAACAAGACCTTTCCCTTTCTCTTTCTCTATCTGTCTCTCTCTCTCTCTCTCTCTCTCTCTCTCTCTCTCTCTCTCTCTCTCTCTCTCTCTGAGGAGAACATCTTTTGAAGGAAGGATCACTCCTTCAACACCTCAATGGCTGACACTCTCCCTCTCTCTTTCTCTCTCTCTCTTGGTCTTTGTCTTCCTTCTTCCAGTATTTGTCTTGGTCTCTCTCACTTCGTCTGTTCTGAAGCCCCGGTGTTCAGTTCAGGTTGTCGGGGGCAACCTTCAGACAGCTGAGGGATGTCTGTGCTGCCATGACGATTGGCCAATGGAAAACCAGAGGCACAGACAAAAAAAGGAACTTGTTTTAAGAGACAATTCAAAATGTAAACATTTTTTGTTTGTTTTTTTCCAAGTCTGTTTTTTTGAAAGTGAATACGCGTATTTAAGATGGTGTACTTCTGGAGGAATGAAAATGTTAAGCTTACGGATGAATCAGGAAGTCGATTTTTTTTAATGCCTTTCTGCATTTGTTTTTATGCCCTTTTTCCACACACTCTCTCTTTCTTGCCCCTCCCTCTCTCGCTCTCGCTCTCTTGCGCTCCCCCGCCCTCCTCCTCTCCTCTCTTTTTCTCTCTCTCCCTCCTTCCCTCCCTCCCTCTATTGGCAATGGGCCATTTTTCTCATTACCTCTGATCAGACACCTTAGATCCAATGCATTCGAAGCAGTTTTACGTTGCATCCGGTGGCATAGACATAAACACAGACACACCACTGTATTTGTCTATGGCTTTCTGCTTGAAACCGGTCGTCGTTTAGACCTGCATTGCTTCAAACCAGAACGTGTTTGATGTCATTGCAAAAAAAAAAGGCGATTTAAGCTGCAATTACTCAAGTCTGTAATCCCCACCCACTCGTGTCATCCTAGTATCCCCATTGGTTGGGGTGTGTGTGGATGGGCGGTCCCGCAGTATCCCCGCCTACTGAACTTGACATACCAGAGTTTCAAGTCTATTTTGCCATTTCAGCAGTATAGAAATACAGTCGCTGGGAATGTATGTTGGTCTACATTTGGTCTACAACTGGTCTACATAGTGGTAGTTGAGCAGCTTGAATGCCAACCGTTGGGTCCATCCACACCCTTCAGCTTCACCCATGGTGCTGTGCCAGAGTATTCATCTCATGTTCTTAGTCCGGCTTAGCCAGGCTAGCAGTCGGGGCCCAGGACTAAGTCATTTGAAAGGGCCCCAAACCCAATAATACATACAATGTAGTGAGGCCTCACTTCCCGGCCCTTTGTCGTCGTCGTCCACCCTGTCGGCTTGTCAGGCTAGCAGTATGCATGTCTTTAGGTTCAGCCTTTGCCGTTGGCGTAGGGGTTCGGGCAGTGATGATAACCCAGACTGACGTGTAAACAGAACGGAGCTCACATTGCCCAATCATAGGGGCTCTGGGTACCCCATTACAAGGTTTTGCTAAAAATCTGTGGAAAAGCAAGGGATGGTGTGTGGGTGTGTGTGGGGAGCAGTGAAGCTCAGAGAAGCCAGACTCGAAAAAGTGTTGTGCGTGCGTGTGTGCATCAATGGAATTGCAGGTGTTTAATGAGGTGTTATAAAGGCTGGATAAACTGGTTAAGTCGTATCATATTTTACCCTTCAGAGAGCATTATTATTATTATTATCATTTTTACTATTATTGTTATTGTGTCTATTGACACTTGACACATAAAAAAGCTGTCAGTCAGACATGAGTGGGTGGACGATGGACACACACACACACACACATAAACACACACACACACACACACACACACACACACACACACACACACCCCACAACCTTATGGACCTCCAGCTCAAGTCTGTGTTTCCTGTTGTGACGTTATTGGCCAATCGCTGACCACTGTGCTGGTCTCATTGGCCAATCGCTGACCACTGTGCTGGTCTCATTGGCCAATCGTTGGCCACCTCCTCCGGGCCTTGTGCAAGCCCAAGCCTGGCACACACATGCAAAACATGCACATGCAGTGTATCATACTATAGTAAATATATATACATACAAAAAAACAATTGACACACAGTCAAAAAAAATGAAATATTTATAAATTACACATGAAAATTAAGTATTTAGAGGGAAGAAGAAAAAAAAAGTTTCTGGATGGGGATAGGAGCTTTTGGTTAGGCTGAGCACAGATTTGTTTGTTATTATGGTTAACGATTTTTTAAAAAGATTCTACTGTAAAGATGCGTTTTCATTGTTTTTATCTCCCCCTCTTACCACCACCACCCTGCACCTCTCTCTTCATCTTGTGGTGGTCTCTTTTCCCCTAAATGAGATACTGTCTTTATTCGCTTCGACTTCCATTACTTTCATTCTCCTCCATTGCATCTTGGTCTTCCTTCCATCATCATCGTTCATCGTTCATCTTCATCTTGATCTTCATCCTCATCATCATGATTACCCATCTCGTGCGACAGCAAATGGCTAATTTGGAGACACTCAAAATCTTCATCCCATTGCTCGATCTCTCTCTCAGCCAGAGTCAGAAAAACACTTTGTGTGTGTATGTGTGTGTGCATCTGTGTGTGAGAGAGTGGGAAAGTGTGTGTGTGTGCGTGCATGTTAGTGAGAGTGTGTGTGTGTGTGTCTGGTTTGTGATCAAGTCAAGCGATGCGTAATGAGAAGGACGAAGGCTTTGCTCAGCAAGCTGACACGGCAGACTCAGAGAGGAGGGAACTGTTATTATACTATTACTATTATGGAGTGCTGTTGAAACGCACTGCGCTTATTTCTGTGAAGGTTTAATAAAGGTATTTTAAAAAAATAAAAAGAATTGAATGAATGAGTTGAATGAATGGGGTGTGTCGGGGAGTGGGCCTGCAATTGTGTGTAGTTATTTTTAAATTTGAAATATTTTTTGTTTTGTTTATTCATACCTAGTGGCTTAGTCAACTGTCAAATAACACCCCCATCTTTTCTTTTCATTCTCTTTTACTTTTGACTTTTATTTTGCTTTTTGTTTTTGAATGTAATGGTTGGTTTGGTTTGTTTATGTTTAGTTTCTGTGGTAACGGCTCAAAATGTGTTGCCACGGCCTGTTGGGTTGTGTTTTTATTTTGCTCTTCTGAGTAAAAAAAAAACCCACAAGTACAAACAAAACAATAGCATTTGGTTTTTAGTTTGTCTTCTCATGTGTTGTCTTTTACAGATATGTGTTTTTATGATTTTTCTCTCTATCTTTTGTTTTTGCTATTTTTTGTTTGTTTGTTTTCTTGTTTGGTGAGTTAATGATTTTGATTTTTTTTTTCCCTTTCCTCTGCTCTCAGCTACTCGGTTGGTTTTACAAGTGTAGGGTGAGATCATCGAAGTCGATCTTTTCATTCTGTTAAGGCTCTGGAGTAATCCCTTTTGTTTTTTCTTTTATAAAAAAAAATATAGAAATGGAACAAAAAAAGATGAAATAAAGTAATATTTTAAATTATACCTTTTTGTGTGTTCTTACCCTTCTCATTCGACATACATAGAACGTCCCCAATGTGTCTTGGATTCAGCTGTCCTTAACAGCTGCAGAAGAAAACCAACAGTAACATACACCGTAAAAAGACATTTCCAGTCGAGAATGCTTTGAACTCTGAACACAATTAAATTAGCTACCAGAATACCAAGGACCATGCCATAATGTAAAGTATTCCTAATACCTTTTTTTTTCTTGAAGCCCCCCTTACCTGTACCTCAGACAAGCTACGCCACCCATCTCAAACTTTTCAAGGTACGCATAAAAAAAAAGGATGCAAGTGATTCATGACTTGACATAAGGACCAAAAGTGTTCATTTGGCTTTGATTTAGTGCAATTACAGTATAATGTTCACAAGCAGAATCACAACCTCAACACAGACAAAATCCTGTGGACCCCCTGAAATCTCTGGCGCTCCCCTAGGGGGGGGCTCACCGGACCCCAGGTTAAGAACCACCACAGAATGTGAAACTGCTGTAGTAGTTTCTACACAGCTCATACTCATGCCCTGCAGTCAATATGATGATGTGTGTGTATGTGCGTGCCGTGTGTAAGAATTAATTCTAAGTTCAGAATGATGATCCCTGGTGCAATGGTGCACATAATTATGAGGCTACCATGCCACAAACATGGGCTGTCTGTCCAAGGCAAGGCCAGGCAAGTTTATTTATATAGCGCATTTCATACGCAGGAGCAACTCAATGTGCTCCACAAAGTTAACAAATGTAAATTAAAGGAAACAGGGAAGATAGAGAGAGTCAAAAAACATTTAAAACATTAAGATAAAAAAATAAGGTGAAAATAATAATAAAGACCAGTGCATGTAAAGAAATTGACAACAAAGCTGAATCCATTCGACTCTACCAGTGTCTCTCAAAGTGAAATGTTCTAGCCTTGCTATTGTGAGCCACGCCCATTTTTCGCAGGAGTATCCAATTATTAATTACACTCAGAACAAGTTATTGTTCTGTTACGTGAAAAATGACTGTTACTCGTACTAGCAAGGCTAGATCAAAAATACTGAATCAAACAAAGATATCGCAAACCACGCCCACTCAATGCAAAAGCTTGTGCTCAAGTTGGGTCTCCTAAGGGGGCGTTGTCCCCTACTTCTTCTTCTCTTTTTGAGGTGCTTGCGCAAGACGTGCGCTACCGCCATCTACAGCGCTAAGGGGACTTCATTGATTCTCAACCTCAGGACTCCGAAGGTCTCCTAACCGAAGGTCTCCTAAAGGGGCGTTCACCCAACATAAAGTGGATACCGGAAAGGAAACAAAATGACGCTTCTTGGTTACATCCACTTTCTTTGGCTAGATCACGTCACTTTGGTCACCTTTGACCTCAGCTGATGCCTGTTGCAGTGTGTGTTGTTCTATCATCCTTCCACTAGGTGGAGGCAGTGCACATATATTGCTCTACTTACACATGTATGAGGATTTCACAATGATGCTTAAACATTTTTTTACACTGTATGCCTCAACAAACAAGACTGGCCTACAGTATATGAAACAGACTGCATAATATGTAGAATAAGGAAAATACAACAGAGGCATGCTGCCATTCAATTAAATTCAGTTCCATTAAAATAAACCTTGATTTGCCATGTCATGGCATGATTCACTGTGAGTAGTCAAATTAACATTGTTTCTTCTTCAGATT
>NC_085857.1:45701143-45716143 GCF_034702125.1 Engraulis encrasicolus | reverse complement strand
CTTTGTCTTCATCTTCATCCCTCTCCTCTTTCATCCCTCTCTTCCTCTCTCCATTCTTCTCATCTTCGTTTTCTCTTCCAGTCTTCCCCTCCTCCTGACCCCTCTCTTCCTCTCCTCCTACAGTGAGTCCAATATGTATTTGATCCCTTGCTGATTTTGCCGGTTTGCTCACTAATGAAGACATGATCAGTCTATAAATTTATGATAATATGTATTCAAACATGGAGAGACAAAATATAAAAAAGAAATTCCAGAAAATAACTTAAAATAATATATTTTAATTTATTTGTATTTAATCTAGGCAAATAAGTATTTGACCCCTCTAGCTAAAGAAGATAAAGTGCTTTGTGACAAAGCCTTAGTTGTCTAGCACTGAGGTCAGATGCTTCTTTTAGTTGATGACAATGTTTTTGCATATAGTAGAACAGATTTTTGCCCATTTTTCTTTGCAGATTATCTCTAAAACATTAATAGTTTGTGGCTGTAGCTTGGCAAATGGGAGGTTCAGTTCCCTCCATAGAATTACTATAGGGTTAATATTTGGAGACTGTCTAGGCCACTTCACGACGTTCATATGCTTCTTATTGAGCCACTCCTTCGTTGCTTTGACTGTATGTTGTGTATTATTGTCATGTTGGGAGATCCAAAAATGGCCTACCTTCAGTGTAGTGGTGGAGGGAAGGACGTTTGCACTCAGGATTGCACATTACATGTCTCCCTCCATCCATTCGTTGACGATGTGAAGCTGTCCTGTGCCTTGGCCAGACAAACACCCTCAAACCATAATGATACCACTTTCATGCATGATGGTAAGGAGGGTGTTCTTGGGATCATAGACAGCAGTTCTCTGTCTCCAAACACGTTGAATTGTGTTAATGTCAAACAGCTTGATTTTGGTTTCATCTGACTACAGTACCTCCTCATCATATCCTAAACCAGTCTGATTTCCGTTGGCAAGCTTCAGGTGGGACTGCACAGGTTCCTTCTGAAGTAGAGGTACCATGTGTGCACTTTAAACCTCTGTGGCATTAAGTGCTACCAGTAGTTTTCTCAGTGATTTTGGTCCCAGTAGCTTTGATATCATTGCCTAGTTCATCCTGTACAGGTCTAGGGTGCTTTCTTTCTGTTCTCATGATAATCAAATCCATACAAAAGGTAAAATCTTGTATAGAACCCCAGACAGGCTGATGGATAGTCATTTTGTATTGCTCACATTTTGGAATAAATGCATCAACAGTTGAGTCATTAACACCCAGTGTCTTTCTTGTGGCTTTGCAGCCCATTTAATCTTTGTTCAGGTCTAAAATCTTTTCCCTGATATCATTTGACCGCTCTTTGGTCTTTCCCATGCTGGTGAGGTTGGAGTGTGACTGATTCACTCATGCTATGAACTGATTCTGATGATTCAATGTGTCTTTTATGCATGATATGTTTATGCAGGTGTATTTAATTCAGATGACAAGTTGATCGGAAGTACCCATCTGGTCTGTGGGCCCGGAACTGTTATCAGTTGGAAGGGGATCAAATACTTATTTTGCTTGATGAAATGGAAATAAATTAACATATATTCTCTTATGTTAATTTCTGGATTTTCTTTTTGATATTCTGTCTCTCCATATTAGAATGCACATTATCATAACATTTATTGACTGATCATGTCTTTGTTAGTAGGCAAGCCAACAAAATCAGCAAGGGATCAAATACTTCTTGGACTCACTGTATATCCCTCTCTTGTTCTCTGCCTCTCCTCCCAATTCCTCTCTTCATCTCCTCTTCCACCCCCCTCTTTCTCTTGTCTTCTCTTTCTCTACGTACATCTCTCTTCCTCTCCCACTACATCCTTCTCTTTCTCTATCTAAATCCACCAGGTGTGCTCCACGCACACACACACACACACACACACACACACACACACACACACACACACACACACACACACACACACACACACACACACACACACACACACACACACACACTCACGCAGTCACGCATACTTGTGTCCTTAACATGAGTGAGTGTGGTGTTGAGATTCAAATATGCAGGCAAATGAGCTGTGTTTGCATACGATAGGCCTGCAGCCCCTGATGCCGGAAGAACACAGTCAGCAGTATTAAGGAGGACACGACACACATTATAGAAATCACCTCCTTCCTCTCTCTCTCTCTCTCTCTCTCTCTCTCTCTCTCTCTCTCTCTCTCTCTCTCTCTCTCTCTCTCTCTCTCTCTCTCTCTCTCTCTCTCTCTCTCTCTCTCTCTGCCTGTCTCCATCTTTCTGTCTCCCTCTGCCCATCTTTCTATCCCCCTCTCTCTTCGCCCCCCCTCTCTCTTTCAGCATATCTTTCTTTCTCTCTCCCTCTGCCTATCTCTCCATCTCTCTGCCTATCTTTCTCTGTCTCTCTGTCTCTCTCTGCCTTTCATTCTAACCCCCTCTCTCCTCACCCTCTATCTCTCTCTCTCTCTGCCTCTCTCCCTTTCTCTCTCTCTCTCTGCATCTTTCTCTATTTTTCTGTCTCTCTCTGCCTAACTTTCTATCCCCCTCTCTCTTCGCCCCCCACCTTCTTTCTTGGCCAGTCTTTCTCTGTCTCTCTCTGCCTATATTTTTCTATCCCCTCTCTCCTCTCTCTCCTCCTATACCTCTCTATTTCTGTCCGACTCTTTCATTTTTTACTTTGTCCCTCTGCCTCCATCGTCCTACTCTTCTGTCTCTCTTTCTCCCCCTTTGTCTCTCTTGCACTCTCTCTTTCACCCATTTTCACATCTCTCTCCCTCTTTCTCTCTCTCTCTCTCTCTCTCTCTCTCTCTCTCTCTCTCTCTCTCTCTCTCTCTCTCTCCCTCTTTCTCTCTCTCTCTCTCTCCCTCGTTCACTGTATCTATCTCTGTCTATAACTCTCTGTCCTTCATTAAGGAAGACAGAACAAACATTATATAAATAACTTCCTTCCTGTCTCTCTATGTCCGCTCATCTTTCTATCTCTCGTTCATCTCTCTATCCTCTGCCTCTGCCTCTCTCTCTTGCTCTCTCTCTCTGTAGGGGTGTGTGTGTGTGCATGTGTGTGTGCATGTGTGTGTGCATGTGTGTGTGCATGTGCGTAGCAGGTGTGTGCTTCAGTGTGTGTGTGTGTGTGTGTGTGTGTGTGTGTGTGTGTGTGTGTGTGTGTGTGTGTGTGTGTGTGTGTGTGTGTGTGTGTGTGTGTGTGTGTGTGTGTGTGTGTGTGTGTGTGTGTGTGTGCGTGTGTTGTTGAGACGTGTGGTTGGTCTCTGCAGTACCTACTCCACAGTCTGACTGTTTGGAGTCAACACATACACAGTGTGTGTGTGTGTGTGTGTGTGTGTGTGTGTGTCTGTGTGTGTGTGTGTGTGTGTGTGTGTGTGTGTGTGTGTGTGTGTGTGTGTGTGTGTGTGTGTGTGTGTGTGTGTGTGTGTGTGTGTGTGTTTAGAGTCCTGCCCCACGCATACACACACTGTTTTAAGTGTTGTCTACCCAAAGTCTAAATATTTCTACGTGTTCTTGTCTGCGACGACTCACGGGCTGTCACGCAGTCCATATGCTGTCCAGTCCTCTACAACAACCACCCAACACGCACAGAGAGAGAGAGAGAGAGAGAGAGAAAGAGAGAGAGAGAGAGGGGCAGGTGGTTGTTGACACATGCACATCAACATGTGAGTAATGCACACCATGAAAGTGTGTTGTTAACACGGACAGCAGAGGTGTAGCTGCACGTCCTTGGCCCTATGGACCCAACTTCAATGCCCCCCACCACCCCTACCATTTACATGACACTAAGAATCTGAGTCCTTAATGGGGCCCCCTGGAACAGGGGTACCGACAGGGGGGGCAAAGGGGGCATGTGCCCCGGGTCCAAGACAAGAAGGGGCTCAGAATTGGGTCCTCATTGCATTGTATGTATTGGGCTGGGGGGCCCTTTCAGAAAACTTTGTCATGGGCCCAGCCAAAGCTGCCAGCGGCCCTGCCCAGGAACGTGGAGCTGTCCGTGGATACTGTCCTTTCCCCCTCCCAATGTCACACATCAAACTAATTCTTGGCTATGGTCAGACTTTATTGAAAATGAGATACAGTATAGGTGTCAAGAAAAAAAAAACTGTAGGTAGGGGGACATTTGTTCACAGATTTGAAGAATCAAAAAAACTCTTTCTACTGTAAATTGTGAGGGTGGAGAACAGGGCCGGCGCTGGGCATAAGTAGACCAGGTGGTCGCCCAGGGCGCCAAATGTCTTTGGGGCGCCAAGTCCCTCAGAATTAGAAAACTAAGTGAAATTAAGCATTAAACATTCACTTATTAAATAAGTACATATGTAGGCATTAGATCAGCTGTGCTTTATCAGATGTATGGCACTATGTTTACACATGCCAATTTCTAATTCCACCGAAAGCAAAGAGGGCTGCTCGCCTAGGTCACCAAATTGACTAGAACCGGCCCTGGTGGAGAAGCATCTCTCTCCGACACACACACACACACACACACACACACACACACACACACACACACACACACACACACACACACACACACACACACACACACACACACACACGCGCGCGCGCGCGCGCGCGCGCTGCAACATGATCTCCAAAAATTCTGTGCTCCTGGACACGGATGTTAAGGACACAAAATCCGTGTCCAGGAGCACGGATTTTGCCAAAATTCCGTGCTCCTGGACACGGAATTGTTTTCCGTGCTCCTGGACACGGAATTGTTTGAAGTGCTTTCTATAGGCTATTTCCACAGTCTTGTGTTTACTCAGGATTTTTCTAATCTCAAATATTTTGTCTAAAAAAAAAAACATTTCTTACTGACAGGTTTGGGTAAGGGATTGTTTTGGTCTGGGCACAGCTATAGTTTTCCTTCATTCATTATATGAGTTTGATAGCCTAGCAACCAACTGGAAAAGGTATTTCTCAAAAATATGTCTTTAATGACAGGTTAAGGTTAGGGAATGTTTTGGTCAGGGCACAACTTAAATTGTTATAGCATTATTTTGTTTAGGATTAGCATTTGGTATGTATTTTCTAATGATAGAGTAAACACAGTGCTGTGGTAATAGCCTATAGAAAGCTGGCCTGATCTCCAAAAATTCCGTGCTCCTGGACACGGATGTTAAGGACACGAAATCCGTGTCCAGGAGCACAGATTTTGCCAAAATTCTGTGCTCCTGGACACGGAATTATTTTCCGTGTTCCTGGACACGGAATTGTTTTCCGTGATGGGCACACGGAAGTGCTTTCTATAGGCTATTACCACAGCACTGTGTTTACTCTATCATTAGAAAATACATACCAAATGCTAATCCTAAACAAAATAATGCTATAACAATTTAAGTTGTGCCCTGACCAAAACATTCCCTAACCTTAACCTGTCATTAAAGACATATTTTTGAGAAATACCTTTTCCAGTTGGTTGCTAGGCTATCAAACTCATATAATGAATGAAGGAAAACTATAGCTGTGCCCAGACCAAAACAATCCCTTACCCAAACCTGTCAGTAAGAAATGTTTTTTTTTTTTAGACAAAATTTGAAAACACAAGACTGTGGAAATAGCCTATAGAAAGCACTTCAAACAATTCCGTGTCCAGGAGCACGGAAAACAATTCCGTGTCCAGGAGCACGGAATTTTGGCAAAATCCGTGCTCCTGGACACGGATTTTGTGTCCTTAACATCCGTGTCCAGGAGCACAGAATTTTTGGAGATCATGTTGCAGCGCGCGCGCGCGCGCGCGCGTGTGTGTGTGTGTGTGTGTGTGTGTGTGTGTGTGTGTGTGTGTGTGTGTGTGTGTGTGTGTGTGTGTGTGTGTGTGTGTGTGTGTCGGAGAGAGATGCTTCTCCACCAGGGCCGGTTCTAGTCAATTTGGTGCCCTAAACGAGCACCCCTCTTTGCTTTTGGTGGAATTAGATATTGGCATGTGTAAACATAGTGTCATACATCTGATAATGCACAGCTGATCTAATGCCTACATATGTACTTATTTAATAAGTCAAAATGCTTCATTTCACTTAGTTTTCTAATTCTGAGGGACTTGGTGCCCCAAAGACATTTGGTGCCCTGGGCGACCACCTGGTCTACCTATGCCTAGCGCCGGCCCTGTTCTCCACCCTCATAATTTACAGTAGAAAGAGGGTTTTTGATTCTTCAGATCTGTGAACAAATGTCCCCCTACCTACAGTTTTTTTTCTTGACACCTATACTGTATCTCATTTTCAATAAAGTCTGACCATAGCCAAGAATTAGTTTGATGTGTGACATTGGGAGGGGGGAAGGACTGTATCCACGGACAGCTCCACGTTCCTGGGCAGGGCCGCTGGCTGCTTTGGCTGGGCCCATGACAAAGTTTTCTGAAAGGGCCCCCCAGCTCAATACATACAATGTAATGAGGACCCAATTCTGAGCCCCTTATTTCCCTGGGCCCGGGGCACATGCCCCCTTTGCCCCCCACCCCCCCCCCACCCCCCTGTTCCAGGGGGCCCCATAGAGACTCAGATTCTTAGTGTCATGTAAATGTTAGGGGGGGGGGGAATTTTGGCAAAATCTGTGCTCCTGGACACGGATTTCGTGTCCTTAACATCCGTGTCCAGGAGCACGGAATTTTTGGAGATCAGGCTGCACACACACACACACACACACACACACACACACACACACACACACACACACACAGTAGTACACGCACACACACAGTGTTGTGGGGCTTCACATGCATTAAAAAATAAACTGAGGATCACAGATTCTGAGAACATAGTGCCATTTACGCATGTGACCCTGGGAACAGAGTCAGTGATTCCCAGCTACCAAACAATGTACAATTCTCACCAGCCACACTTTATATAATTCCTTATAAATACATCAACTAGTGGCGGCGGACCCTTGTCACTGTCGACCACATCCCATTGAGTTATGATACCGGTCTCTGGGCCAATCATATTGCAGGGGCGGGACCTAAAAAGCCCAGGTTGGTGTATCGCATTCCAACCTTTCAATTACGCTGCCTGCCAGTGAGAGAGGAGTTGGTGCCGCACCCTCCATACAGAGACGCTGGGGGTTAGTTAACCAAGCCAGGTAAAAAAAAACTACAACAGACGCCCGTCATTCGAAACTCGACAGAAGGGACTTTTGTGTTTCCTATTTACGGAGACCATCTGCTTTGCTTTTTTTGGTCAAAGTTTGGGGGCCCCTGGCATGCTCGAAGAAAAAGGATATGCCGCTTCATAAGAGAAGACGACTTTGAAAGGTGAGGAACTTTTGCGATTCTTTTCTGGGAAAGTTTCACCACACACACGACTCACTTCCCTGTCAGTGCGAACTTAGCAATGGATATGGGGTTAGGGTTTTAATCGGCAGAGTTGGGTCGAGTGAATCTGCCGCCGAAATCCCTCTCGTGGCGTCTGCTTCCTTTCTCGGCTGTGGAGCCAGGTGGTTGACTCTTGTCATTTGAGGTCGAAGACGCCGTGTTGGTTTTGGGTGAAGTATCTTGTTTTATCCGAAGAGCGCAGCAGCTCGCTCTGTTGCGCGTGCGTGCGTGGGAGTCGGATTTAGGTAGTGTGTGTTTTCTTCTCTTTGCAGAATTGTTTCGGGTCGCTCACTTTTCTACTTTTCAAGTAGGCTGCAAACGTTTTGGATTGTGCTGTCTGTCTCTGTGATTCGTAATGGTGTGTGTGTGTGTGTGTGTGTGTGTGTGTGTGTGTGTGTGTGTGTGTGTGTGTGTGTGTGTGTGTGTGTGTGTGTGTGTGTGTGTGTGTGTGTGTGTGTGTGTGTGTGTGTGTGTGTGTGTGTGTGAGAGAGAGAGACAGAACATTACTTAGTGCGTACACTTGGAACCTAGCCTACAAAACCTTTGTCAAGGCTTACCTGGAGACACGCAAAAGCCGCCTGCTTGTACACAAGAAAGCAATAAGTTACAGAAACGCTAATGTGATTTCTTCAAGGGGAAAGGGTCACGTTCCTTTAGTAGTAATATTTTTTTTCCATTTTGCCGTATGCAAGTTGTGCTACCCGCTGTCACCTGGGTTGAGTTGTTTTTACACGTCGGGAAGAAGCTGTGTGGTATTTGTAGGTCACGGAGGCCTCTTCTCCTTATCGACAAATGTTTTTATAGCGTTTGCGCCAGAGGCCGTTTCAATTATCTTCAACAGGACCGGTTGAGGGATTAGAGCTAAGGCCAGTCTTATGGTTAAATCGAGACATATGGCTTAAATAGAGGCGTAGCCTTTTAAATATTCGACTATGAAGCTGCCCCGGCTGGAACAACTTTTTTTTTCTCCCCTGGGTGCGCTCTCCCATTGATTCTGTACGCTCAGATTCTGTAACTTTTTGGTAGGCGGAATGAACACACATAAAGCCATTAAATAAACAATGGGTAAACATTTGACGTCATTTTTTAATTCGACTGTGAAATTGGATGCCAAATTAAGACATCAGTCCACTTAGTTTACTGCGATGTGCTGTGCGTAAATGCGCTCTCCAGCGCAGTGTTTTTCGGGGCTGCAGGAGCGAAAACGCAAGAGGAGGATGTGTCTGCCGGGAATGTAATCGCAACAGAGATAACCACAACAGCAAAGAGGAATTTTAACCATGTGGAAAACGGAGAAAAATGCGTCATAATCTCTCGAGGTCCAGCCGTTGCCGTACACGCGCATTCATTCGCCGGTGATGTTCCTTCCGTGCATGCCAGCCAGTCAAGGCGCCGTCAAAGGGCTTCCCCATGCTCCGCTCTCGTTCCTGACCTTTGACCCTCTCGTGCGGTAGAGGTTAATTGGGTCAGTCTCCATTCTCTTTCTCTCTGCCTCTGCCTTTTGCAGAAGGGAGATATCGCATAGCCATCAACTCCAACCATGAGTGGTGTTTTTATGACTCCATAGAGATTTTTTTATGACTCAATGTAGGTGCTGTGGAGAAAACCATTCCATAGGACAGAGGCAGCTGTTTACTAAGGGAAACTTGTCATTACATTACGTCACAGTACACTTAGCTGACACTTTTATCCAAAGCGAGGATATTTCACTGGGTATTGGTTACAGTCCCTGGAGCACTGTGGGGTTGGGTGCCTTGCTTTACTAGAGCACTTTAGTCACGGATGGAGGTGCAGGGAGAGTTGAGGGGGGTAGGAATTCAAACATGCAACCCTCGGATCTTAATAAGACTACTGCCCTAACCATAAGGCCCACATATCTTGTCATATCTTTGCGGAGTCCCCCCGCCCGAGTAGTTTACTAGGAGGGAGACCCCATGGTGTGCAGAAGATGGGAGCGCGCTCACATTTCAGCAATTAAACATCTGACTCAATTCCCGAAGAGTGACTTTGAAAACATTTCTAGATTTATGATCAAATAAACAGTGTCCACACTTGCGGAGTTTATCTTTCACATTTTCAACCCTCGAGATTACGGAGCTTTATAAACCCTTCAAACCGGTTAAAATAAACTCTGTGGGAGCCAATCCAACATGTGTGTCAGTGTGTGTGTGTGTTTTGTGCTGTGTGAAAACATTCCAATGGAGTCCTGAGATGTGCAGGAGCGTGTGTGTGTGTGAAGGTTAAGCTTCACTCCATGCTATGATGTGACTGACTGTGGGAGGGGGAATGTCGCAAACTACAAACTACAGAACTCCAACCTCACCACTGTGTGGAAAAAAAGAGAAAATGTTCCATTCTAGTGTTGCAGAAATTCCTGAGGTGTGTGCGTGTGCGTGTGCGTGTGCGTGCGTGCGTGCTCATATGACACAGCAACAAAAGAGTTGCGTGTATGTATGTGTGTGTTTGCATGCTTGTGTGTGTGTTTGCATGCTTGTGTGTGTGTTTGCGTGCTTGTGTGTGTGTGTGTGTGTGTGTGTGTGTGTGTGTGTGTGTGTGTGTGTGTGTGTGTGTGTGTGTGTGTGTGTGTGTGTGTGTGTGTGTGTGTGTGTGTGTGTGTGTGTGTGTGTGTGTGTGTGTGTGTGTGTGTGTGTGTGTTGGGGCGGTCGTGAGTGGGTGTGTCTGAGGCCATAATGACAGGGTTGTAGTGTAACTGGTGCTTACCGATTCAGCCCACTTGCTTCAACCAGACGTGCACGTGGACATGCAAACGAAACACACACACACACACACACACACACACACACACACACACACACACACACACACACACACACACACACACACACACACTCACACACACTGAGAGAGGACTTGCTGATTGAGTGACTGTGTCATCAGCTGATCCATCTTTTGTCTTGACACTCCAGAACACACACACACACACACACACACACACACACACACACACACACACACACACACACACACACACACACACACACACACACACACACACACACACACACACACACACAGACGCAGTCATTGGAATGTATACATGGTGTCCCATTCTTCCCCCTTCCGGCATGTCACGCCACTATGCAGGTCTGTGTGTATGGGGGTAACTTAGATGTGACGGAGGCATGCGCAATATATCAAATTTGTATCGTAATTTCAATATTGCTGTTAAACATTATTTCATAATATCGAGTTGGAACAATATTTTTTTCCTATGTGGCCAAGAGGTAGGTTACACTAAGGCTTAGCGCAATACATTCCCCTCCACCCAGAGTAGACTTGCTACCCAACACTCATGCAGAACACCACTGTGTGTTTCTCTATGGCCCTCCACTCACACTGTTGAAGGGAGGGAAGATTGTCAATTGTTTAGCACAATGATTTGTCTTTAAAAGAAATATCGTCTAAAAAAATGTCAATATTAATATTGACTGAAATGATCGCGATATTGATTTTTCTCTTAATTGAGCAGCCTGCATGCTCTCTGAGCGTCTTGCACTTATTCTCACACGTGTGATTTTGGCTTTGACTTATGCCGCCTCTTTCTACACATACACACACGTGCATCGCGCGCACACACACATACACACACACACACACACACACACTCAAACTCTCACCCATAGTTTTACTTCCTCAAGCGTGCAGACGGTGTCTATTCAGACTCCTTATTTCAGACATGGTGAAGGGTTAATCAGTGTACAGTATTCTGTCTCATTTCAGACGTCTAATGTTAGCTTCAATAAGCAATGTACACTAATAAACTAGTCTGACACACATCCCTCCATGGGTATGTCCTCCTTGCCTTCCCTTGCTCTAGAGTAGACATAACATTGTAGCCTACTTGGCAGCGGGGCTCTACATTAACTTTTTTTCAAAATGGCTAGAACATCTTTCTATCTTACTTGCCAAGCACATACTGACTAATAGGGGAAAAGTGGCTAGTAAATCGTTATTTTCTACCAGCCAAACTGCAATTTCACCAGCATTTGGCCGGTTGGCTGGTGTTAATTTAGAGCCCTGCTTGTCAGACACCTTCCCTTGCTGTAGACATGATCTTGTACTTACAGTAGCAGACACCTCAGCAAATACCACAACAGTCTTTCCAGGCTGACAGCAAACTATGCCAGTGACAGTTCCAGCATGTACTGTTGACAGACGTTATTCACTGTTTGTTTTTTTCATGTAGGTATCTGCTATCTCTTAGGAGAAGCATACTTTTTTTCTAGATGCGTCTGTTGTGGGGTCCAAAATGAGTGCCATTGTGAATGGGGGTTGGAACGAATTTTTGTCATTTCATACAAGTTTACTTTCATGTGTTGTGTGAGTGAGCTGAGGCGATTCTGAATGTCCGCCTACTCTCATCCTGAACTGACTGATGTGTTCTTTTTTTGTGATTCACTTTTTTTTTTCATGAAAGGGGTATGCCACTATTTTGGGGCTTAATACAGTTAAAATCGTTGGCCAGGGTTTTTATAGGTGGTAAAGTGTCTTAATTTTCATGTAAGCCGTTGTCTTGTTTTAAGACAAGTTAAAAGAGGGAGTATGTCGCTAGGCTAGTGAAAGTCAATGCATCCATGTAGCATTGCTACATGCTACACGGATCCATTGACTTTCACTAGCTTAGCGACATGCTCCCTCTTTTAACTTGTCTTAAAACAAGACAACGGCTTACATGAAAAATAAGACACTTTACCACCTATATAAACCCTGGCCAACGATTTTAACTGTATTAAGCCCCAAAATAGTGGCATATCCCTTTAACAAAATCCCAAGATGGGAAACGGAAGCATTGCAAAGTCAGTGATCAACACCCACCCACTCCACACCAACCTTAGATACACATCACATGACTCATTAGGTCATAAAGGAAAGAAAAGAAAAGAAAAAGTTACAACCAACAACAGTCAAAACGTGTTATTTACCTAATGCTATGATGACATCCAAGTATCAAAATGTAGAGAGAATTGACTGATGTGTTCTGAAAAAAAATCTGAGAATTTGTGATTTTCAAAAGTTGGATTTCCAAAAGGAACCAAGTCTGAAGTGAAGCCAGGTTTTTTTTTTTAAAACAAACTGTGATGACGTAGTATTTACGGTCGCCTACAGTACGTCAGCAGGTTCATCCGGTTCACACACGGTGAAATAAACAAACAAAAGGCATGAACACAGGTGACACAGGTAACCTGTAAGCACTTATGCTTCCTGATGCACAGTGTGATACAGGATTGGGTACACCCCTCACATTTCTGCAGATTAGTAAAAAAAATATCTTTTCATGGGACAACATTAATAAAGAAATTTCATTGACACAATGAAAGTAGCCAGCGTACAACTTGCATATACAACTGCTTCAGTTAATTGTTCACACAAAATAATTCAAAATGCAGCCATGAATGTCTCAAAATGTTCCTGTCAAAAGGGAGTACACTTGACCCTGACATGGCCTAACGGTGGGGCACTAGTCTTCTATGCGGCCGACCCGGGTTCGATTCCTGGCCCAGGTCATTTGCCGACCCCTCCCCATCTCTCTCCCCATTCGCTTCCTGTCCACTTCTCATACTGTCCTGTCATCAATGAAGTTGAGAAAGATCCCCAGACCCCAGTTTGAGAACTGCTGGCTTACACTAAACTCTTTTTACCATGACTTGCATGGATGAGAATCTTCTCAGACACAACTGACATTTCTTATGGGAGATGTTGTTGTTCATTGATTGCATTGTAGTGGTCAAGACATTCAGCACACTTCTCATGACGACTGACTCCAGGTCAGTCTCTGCGTATACTCTGCAGTGACTGTAGGAAAGTATCTGACGTGCGTGACCCGCTGATTTACCGGTAAGCAGTCAAGAGGTGGGCTGTTCACATTCTGACGTTAGAGTTGTGAATGATACGGGAAAGTGAAAGTTGCTCTGGGAAAGTCCCTTTGTCATTTTGACGCAGCAGACCACGGCACCCTGTGGTGGCAGCCCAGATGGTAGATAAGGAGGAGACTCTTCAAAACAAGTTTCTTCTGGAATCTGTGTGTCTATTCCAGTGGTGCTCAAACTGTGGTACGCGTACCACTGGTGGTACTTGAGACATCTCTGGTGGTACTTAGAAGAATTAGTTTTTTGTGCATTGATTTGAAGGCTGATCAAGTTGTTTCAGTCGAAAATGTCTCTTTGGTCTCACATCTTGTAATATTGAACTGTATGAATCTGAAAACATAATTCATAATAATACTAGGCAAGCAAGAAATTTAAAAACAAGCTTGAACTAAATGGGACCGTAGCTGTTGATGCCGTTATGAACCTCTCCTGTATTGACTGGCAAAAGTGAATATGGAAGGACTTTGCTGCGATATTCTAATGTTGGTTGTCAAGGTGGTACTCGGAGAGCTCAATATTTTCTCGGGTGGTAATTCACACAAAAAGTTTGAGAACCACTGGTCTATTCCATAATCAAAACTCTAGTCTTCGACTTGTGCTTGTGGCCTCCCGCTTCGCTGACGCCCCAACATCATGGTAAAAACAGTTACGTTTCTCCGCTGTCAGCCTAGGCACAACAACTTTTGATGGACTTTTTCTCATTGAACTTCATGATATCAAGTGGGAAAATGACCTTTGTGTCGTGCTTTTGTGATATATTGAATCAAACGTCTATCTACCTGCACGCTATGCTTCATGTTGACTTCTGTCTGCTATGCTTCATCTTCATTTGCATTTATCCCTCTAGCGCCCCAAGGGAGCGGTGTTGGCATTCTTGCATACAGTTATTGAGTGGAAGGGATGATGCCATGCTCAGGGCAGGGCCATGGAAGTACGAGTTAAGCTAATCGCATTGACTTCCCTGTTTCGTTTTTACAAAACAGTGCTCATGGAGCCTTTTAACACAAAGGTTGCCATTGACACAGTTCCAAAATAGTTCCAGGAAGTGAGCGTTGAACACAAAGTGCAGTAAAGGTAAATGTAATTCATTTTAATACATTTTTACTTCATCTTTACTTGTTTGTTATGTTGTGGTTCCGTGTTTTGTCTCTAGCAAAAAGAAAGGCACTGACTAGAACTATTTAAATCTACATGATTCATGTCACCAACCGACTTCCTGTACCCGGGGTGTCACAACTCTGAATTCCATGGCTCTGGCTCAGGGTAGGTCAGTCCTACAGTGCTTTCCAATATGCGGATTCCTGTGCTTGTTGTGGCCTCACGTTTCGCTGACGCCCCACCTCCACTGACAAAGCAATAAAGTTTCCCCGCTGTCAGTCTAGCCACAATAACTTTTGGGGGACTATTCTTCATCTATTATACCCACTGCAAATGAGAAAATGGCATTATAAATGTGTTTTGGCAAGATCTTGAACTACACTTCTGTCGTCAGTGACGTCATCGCGAGGCCGCAAGCAAGGGAGGATGGGAGTCTGCATATAATGGCTCATTCTTTTGAAACTTAGTTGTAGTTTCCGACAATCGAGTTTCAAAAGAATGCACCATTAAAGCGATGGTTCGGAGTAGAATCACCTTAATGCCATTTGAACCGTGACACCCATCCACCTTTACACCCGAAGTGTTTTCTGCCGCAGACTTACATCAACAGAGTTGCCGTGTTATTCGATGTTTATTCCGGTTAGCTTGACTCAAGCGCATATGGATACTGGGCACCGTCTCCAAACTTTCCTCACAAAAATAACATGT
>NC_085857.1:45688643-45696143 GCF_034702125.1 Engraulis encrasicolus | reverse complement strand
CACATATTAAGATTAAACACAATATCATTATCAAGTTAGCATGAGCTCAGATGTCAGTCATGTATACAAAATGATTAAAATGGCCATAATGCAGTGAATTCCCTGTGGTGTGACTCCATTTTCCTGCGGTGTGACATGCCTATGCTATGTGTTGATGCAGGACACATTTTCCCAAAAATGGCAAAAATAAAGCAAAATTCCACCGACCACTAAGTGCTTAATTTTTTTCTATTTTTTCCCAATTTTTCCATCCTTTTTTGAGGAACTTTTTTTTTTTTGGCGTTACGCCCTTAAACGTCAACCACCCATATATCGTTATCGTGATATAAAAGTGTATATCGTGACCTTTCTCCTATATCGTTTATATCGTGATATTCAGTTGTATAAAATTGATCAAATTAATATCATTTAATTACATTTCATGTTGTCACAATACACACTAGTTCATGTAACTGTAAAAATAAGTATAAAAAGATCCATTTTAAAGAGGTTGTTTTGCAACATGAAAAAATAATGAGCCAATAAAGAGAATAACTGAAAACGTATGTAATTGTGCTATATCGTAATATATATCGTTATCATGATATAAAGTAATCCATATCGTGATATAGGGTTTTTTTTCCATATCGCCCCGCCCTGGTTGAGGGGTGACCTATCTAACCTGAAACCAGTGCTTAGTTTGGCTGTTCGAGACCCTCTGTTTGAAATCACAGTAATACGATGGTAAGACCAGGATAGGTCATGAAATTACAGTAGTATGATGGTATAGTAGAATGTAGTATGATAGTATGTTTGCAATTACAGTAGTATGATGGTATGGTTGAAATTAGTATAGTATAGTATAGTATAGTATAGTATAGTGTAGTATAGTGTAGTATAGTATGGTAAGACCAAGCTAGGCCATGTCCTCTGAGCAAAGAGGTGTTTTGATGACACGAGGGCTGAGGGTTGAGAATCGCCACAAGTGAAGTGGGTCAAGACAAGTGGAGACGTGCTCTCTCGCTCTCGCTCTCGCTCTCGCTCTCGCTCTCGCTCTCGCTCTCGCTCTAAGAACTCTGCCAGCTTCAGTTTGCCTCCAGGGAGTAGGCCTATCTGCAGGATTTTTTTTGTTAAGCAGTGGAACGGAGTGACTGTTGGCTATCTGTGAAAAAAAATACACAATAGCAAGCATAACAGTGGGTCATCAATGCAAATAACAACAGTAGTGGCATAGATTACACTGGGTCATTAGGTAAAAATCATCATCAAACAAGACATCTTTGTTGAATAAAACACGACTGAAAGCGTCCCACTGGACTTTGGCAGGGGTGGTTAGTCCACAGATGGCTGAAGCGGTCAGGAGACCCGTTCGAACTTGAAAATGTTGGCTATAAAGTGGCACATTGTATTAATCTCATAAGTGACTGTCTGGATGCTACCTACTGTATAATTTCTCATTGGAAAGGTGTGGTTTATGAGTACCCGCACAGACGGGCAATGTTGAGGATGTACAGTCTCTGCCAATCATGTTTTGGAAATTATGCCACCCAAAAGTGCAGTGCAGTGCAGTGAAGTGTAGTGTAGTCTAGTGTAGAGTAGGGGACGACCGATACAGGTTTTTTAATGGCTGATGCGATACCGTTTTTTTTTTTCCATCACCCTTGGCCGATACCCGATTTCCGATACCCGATATTTGGGTCCGATATGGGTTTAAAAAAAGGTTAAAAAATGACAAATATTCCAGGTCTCAAGTTAAAAATAAACATTCCTTTAACATTATCAAATTGTAACATTTAAACACCCACTCTAACAATCAATGTCTAACAATCAAGTAAAGAAAAAAAATGAAGTGTCTTGGTGTTTAAAAAAAAAAAAAACGAATGACATAAAATAATAAATATTGCGTATCGGCCAAAACCACATGCGTATCGGCCGATACGATACACTTAAAATATGCAAATATCGGCCCGATACCGATATACATATCGGTCTATCCTTAGTGTGTAGCAGTAGTGCAGTGGTCCATCTTATCATGCTGTGCGGTACAATGTAGTGCAGTAGTCAGTCTTATCAGGCTGACGTCAGCACTTGTCCATGGCCTTGGTGAGAAACGTCAAGAGGCTCAGCCAAGACATGACGCCAGTCGCTCTGGATACAACTTCAATCCTGTTGCCAGCACAATAGATAATGATGTGTAGTTGCGTAGTTGTAATTCTGCCCTGACTCTAAGGATATGCAGTGAAATACAGGTCAGTAATAACGTTTCTGTTCTAGCACACGTCAGGGTGCTGCAACCACAGCTAATGCCACAATTGTATGGATTAAATGTTTGTTTTTAATCGTTGTTTTTTGTGGATTGTCTTAAAGGGACATTGCGCAGGAAATGGTCAAAACAGGTACAGCAACTATGCTGCTCATTGAAACTGGGCTGCCTATTGCCAAATTTGATATTGACATGAAAGTTTACTAAGTAATAAACAAATATTTTCTAGCATAGTCCAAGAAGTCATTTTTGCAGCTAAAAATGGCTATTTTTGGAAATTCAAAATGGCAGACCATGGAGAAGATCCCCCTTTTCATGTATGAAAAATGCAATTTTTCCAGTCATAATGACTACTAAGAATTTGATGCTGGTGGTAAGTATTCATGAAAAAGGTAACTTTAGTGAATGTACAGCATGAATTCTGGAGATAAACATCTAAAAATCTCACACAGGTTCCCTTTAAGAAGCATATTCGTCGCTTGTGCAGTAATTTCCAATTTTCTACTTAATTTATGAGCATTTACTACCACCTGGGGTTGTACCACCTGATGTCTGCTACCAAAAAAACCCTGTCAAGGACCCGAAGATGCACAGCAAGTCTGCCCTTTCTGTGAGATTTGAGGCCTTTTGAGAACACAGAGATTGTATTAAATAGCTATGTCAAGCCCTTTTACTAAGCGAGGTCTTGACATCTCTTCATAATCCTGTCTGCCATTGCACTGAGATAGGAATGTGTACTCTTGTGATGTATGGGCCTAAGCCGGCCGTTCTTCAAGCAAGGTTATACGCTTATCTGAAACCCTAATTCTGCCATCACACCGAGATAAGTTTATAGTTATGTGAAGCCCTAAGTCTGCCATTACGCTCAGATAAGTTTCTTGTTATGCGAGGATCTAAGACTGCCCTTGGGCCTACGATAGGGATGTGTATTGATGTTTAGTTGTAAGTCTGCCCTTAACACTAAGATATGATTATTTTGTGATGTGTAGTCCTAACTCTGCCAGTACACTAAGATAAAGGTGTCTAGTCAACATGAGATTGCCCTCACAACACTTAAGATATGGATGTGTAGTGATGTTGACCAGTGTCTCCTAACATTTCTTGCCTTGCGTATCCTAAAGCCTGGTTTCCATACCATAAGTACCCCCTCACTTATGCTCTACCTACAGGGATCTCTGTTATCTCTGCACCTATTGTAGCCTTGCTATTTAGTTTGTGTCATGAAAACAACTTCTATGTAATGACAGTAAATGTCTTGATATCTGGAAGTGGAAAGTGACAGAATAGGAATGCGGAAAAAGTTGAAAAATGCTGTAGGCCCAAAACATTGTGGCAAATAAATTCACTGGCATCAATAAGACGAGAGTGTGGTGTCCTTCTCTTCCTGAAATAATTAGTGCATTACACCACTCTTCTGTGGAGTTCCACTCCCTCCATTATGAGGTCATAATACAGTGCTCCTGCCAAGATCCCGCCTCCTGGTTCTGGCTCAACACGATTGGCTAGAAGGCGTTCCACCTGTATTGCAAAGCGAGGCCTCGTTGGCCAGGCCCTGTGTCACTCAGCAGCTGTGTATATGGGTCACAGAGCGCAGGCGTGGAGCACTGATTTGTTAGGAATGCGTTAACGGCTGACTGCTGCTGCTGCTGCTGTTGCGTAAAGGTGTGACGATTACCTGAGCGCAAAACACACCCCTGTCTACACAGTAGACATTGCAACTTGACACTCGGGGAGTAGGGCCAAGTATAAGATTGTGGGATTTGACTGTCTAAGTGTTAAACCAACACTGTAAAACTTGCTGTGTACACGTCAGGCCTGTTGAGTTGACTTGATCTTGAGTTGACTTATGTCCATCATGCAATTAGATGGATAAAAGTGCCTGCTAAATGTAATGTAATAAAAATGTTCTATGCATATGGAATGCTGTTTTGTATCGGCTCTGGGTCATTCAGGAAAGCTGTGGAGTGATGTGACATTGAATGTTGCAATGGAATGTTATGGGGATAGCTTGCAAGGTCATGCTTGTTTTACGGAACAAGATGCAGCCAATCACAATCAAGGAACCTGAACAAGCAGATTTAGAAGCTAGCACAGATACAGATATGGGTCACAGACATTTTTTTTAAAATAGAAGACGTCCATTGGAGCAACCACAGTTAATGCCATTTATTTGATGTCATAGTAATTGGTAATTTAAGCCCAATCATTGAATATGCTTGTTTTAGATTATACCGTAAAACAAAAAGACCCATAAACTCTCCTTGCGATGGAGAAGTGCTGTGCTGTGTGTGTGTGTGTATGCGCGTGTGATATTCCATATACGTACCTGTGTGTCAGTGTGTGTGATGAGGTGCTAAATGCTGTCTGAAGTAGCCAGGAGCATTGCTCTCATCGTGTTTCTCCATAAACATAACCCCATAAGCCTGTCTGCTAGGACAATGCCACTCCTGCTTATGTGTCAACATGCACTCTATTATCTCTGTGTGTGTGTGTGCGTGCGTGCGTGCGTGTGTGTGTGTGCTCAGGGACGGATTAATGCACAGGCTAGATATGGTTGCAGCCTAGGGGCCAATAACTGCCAGGAGGGCCCAGCTTGGTCAAAAGTGAAAAATTGCATAATTGTGACAGGATGTAATACTGAAAAATGTATCCGTCATGTTGAGTACAGTTGGTAGACATGTTATCCCTAATTCCTAGCACGCAATTATGACATTTATTATGGCACATCAAGGGGCACATCCTGGGGCCCCAGGCCATCTTAATCCGGCCCTGTGTGTGCTGTATGCTGTATCACTATATTTCCACTGAATAGGTCATATCTGGGGGGGGGGGGGTGTTGGGAGTAGCTTACAGTAAAGGGAGAAGCATATTAGATAATAGCATCTATTTCACTGGCTTCACCCCAGGAACTTCCACACCACTTGTGCCGAAGCAAAAATATTATTACTTTTTAAAAAAAGAAAGGTACGTTCAGGTAAATTGGGACGGATAAGCATTGGGTGTCTCATTTCTTTTAATTCTACAGAATTAAGGTGTTGGGAGTAGCTTACAGTAAAGGGAGCAACATACTAGATACAGCATCTATTTCACTGGCTTCACCCCAGCAATTTCCACACCATTTATGCCAATGCAAAATTATGATTACGTTTTCTAATACTTACTGTATTTTTTTGTCTTTTTCATTTTTTAGTATGCAAATAGGACAATGAGAGATACAGGAGAGGGAGATGGGGAAGGATGGAGAAATGAACTTGGGCTGCAATAGAACAATGGTGCGGTGCACTAGCCCACTGAGAAATGTTGCCCCCGCCCGATGCAAAAATTAGCATTTTAATCCATGGAAAAGGAAAGACCAGACCAGAGCGATTCATGAGAAAAACGAGTAAACTATTTCACTGCATACGGCCCCTCTTAACCGAAGGGCTGTGATGCAATCAGTCGTTCAACATCCTTTCTGAAACCATGGCCTCATGACCTCTTAGTGAGCAAAGTCAAACCATGATGGACAACCTAATATAACGCCCCAGTCACATAGCCTGGTTGTGTGTGTGTGTGTGTGTGTGCGTGTGTGCGTGTGTGCGTGTGTGTGTGCGCATGTGTGTGCGCGTGCGTGCGTGTGTGCGTGTGTGCGTGTGTGCGTGTGTGCGTGTGTGCGTGCGTGCGTGCGTGTGCAACACACATGGAGGTCTGGGACACTGCAGCAGGATTCCATGTTTCCAGTCAGAAAATAGATGGAGCATTTGTGCAGCTGCATTGAGGAGTGACAGGACGGATTATAGAGTATATTGACGCTTCAGAGACGAACAGAAACATTTTTGAAGGAATTTGTTTGTGGCGAGGACGGGCGGAATGATGGATAAAGCCATGCTTTCTGAAGGCGGCGCTAACGCATGCTCGCCCAGACCTAGTAGTTGATCACGTCCTCCTCTCCTGCCACACTGCATTGGCTTCTGGCTTGTGTTGTGTTGGATGCGATGGTTTTGTAGTTCAAGGGTTGGGATATGTTTTTTTTTCAATTATTTTCTTTGAGACAGGATAGTGACAGAGGGAGAGACGGGGAAGGACTGGCAAATGATCTGAGCTGGAATTGAACCTGGGTCACCGGCGTACTAAGCTAGTGCCCTACTGTTAGGCCACGGTAGGGCCAAAAGTTGGGGAATGTTAAACTTTTGCCAGATGACGCGAGTGTGCGCCAACCAATGAAGTAGGTGCTGGCTGCACATGCCGCACCATTTGACACGAGCCAATTGTTTTGCTGTCACCCGCCATTGTTTACGCCATTCGCTGATGCGGCTTGACAGCAACTCCGCGCAACACGCCCACCGTTGTGCATCAGCCAACGCTTGTGTCTGATCGCAGTGTTCCAGATGGCTTGCAAGATTCCAGATTTCAGATGTGCACATGCAAAGTGTTGTTTCATTATATTGTGTGCCTTTCTCCGGCCTTTATTGAGGGAGCAGAGGAGATGAACAGACAGGAAATGGGTGGAAGAGGTACTAGATGAAGCCAATTGGAGCTAATTTGGATTGGAGCCAATTTTGGTCCCCTAGGTAGGGGAAATTCTTTCTCTGCATTTATCCCATTTGGACTAGTGAATCACATTGAAGTACACACACTAGTCCATAGCAGTGGGCTGCCTGCTGAGCGGCGCCCGGGGAGCAATGTGGGGGTTAGGTGCCTTGCTCAAGGGCACTTCCCGGTCGGGGCACTGAACCGGGAACCCTTGGGTTGCCAACCCAGTGCTCTAACCACTGAGCCACGACTGCCCTACTAGATGGGCTAGGGAAAATGGCACAGACCGGACTGGAACCTTGGATATTGTGTTTGTATTTTTGTACTGTAAATGGCATAGGACAATTTTCCGAAAGGACAATAAATATTCCATGCTGTTTTGTCTAGAGCCTGTTCCAAATAAAATACCCCCCTTGTATGCTTCGATTGTCAATCATTCCTTGAATACCCAAAAGGGGATCCAGATCATTGTCAAAGATGGCTCAATGGTTAGAGCGCTGGTCTTTTAGATCAGAAGGTTACAGGTTCCTACCCTCACCAGCTCCTTCATCCATGGCTGACGTGCCCTTGAGCAAGGCACTTAACCCCACATTGCTCCAGGGACTGTAATACCCTGTAATACTTGTACCCCATACCTAAATAACTGCAAGTCGCTTTGGATAATAAGGGTCAGCTAAGTGTAATGTTAGGTCATGTAATTTTTTTGTATCATTTGTAGACCCATCCTGAAAACGTTGTCAGAGTCT